>NC_039480.1:12712477-13027257 GCF_003590095.1 Trichoplusia ni | reverse complement strand
ATGAAATGTCCCGGCAAAATTCAATAGCCCCTGATTTGAACCAGTATGATGTTGTAAGTATCCATTGCCACATGACTACAACTAAAAACAAATTGATGTTTCTTAGCCTATGTAAAAAGATATATATTTTTTTAAACAACAGCTTAAATTGGGTAAACTCCCATTTGAAGGGGTCCTTTTTGATGAGGAACTAACAAAAATATCAAGCGTATCTTAAAGCTATTTGTAAACTTCAAAATTAGTCCGAAAATTCTAGAAAATTTTAATTAATTACTCCAAAGTCTCGTCTCTCGCTACAAGACACAGTTGCATAAAAACAAATATTTAATCCACAGACAGCACCAATAGTGAACCTAGCGGTAGCAGAGCCTCTCACTGGGGAGGACGAAGCTGAGGAAGCGGGCGTGTTCGCGGAAGCACCCGCCTTGTTAGCGAGGTTACGAGACGCCGGCCTCGCCGCGCTCGCCGAACATATCCTGCTGGAGTTTAAAGCTGGGCTAAAGGATTATAAGCGGCAAAAGTAAGTTCCGTTGTAGTTAATGTATTGATTTTGTGAGGACAAAGATGGTCAGGATTCATCCATAAATAAAATAAATTAGGCTATTTGACTGTATCTAATAATATAAATCTGTTTATTCCGTCAGACAAATTTCCTAAAACTATTGATATACCAAAAAATCCCAATAAATAACTCTAATCATTAAAAAGTTACGAAGATTAAAAGCACTTCGGACGATGAAATGTATGGTAGTGGGGGCTAGTAAAAAGCGTACTGGTAAGTGACTTCACACTAGTTTTTATTTCTGTACCCTTTTCATCTGAAATGATGTTAACTTTACTTTCAAACAAAACAAAACCAGTATAGCTTAAGTCTTACCCCTTTTATGTAGCTCCATGTAAAATAATCAATAAGCTAATTTCGATGTGTTCCATTCAAAAGAAGACTACTTAATCATTTGAGAATCCCCCTTAAGTCTTTGTATTAATACTTCTTTCCTTAACCAGATGGCACGGCCTACTAATCGTAGAAGAGATGGCGCTAAGCGTGTCGACCTCGCTCTGCCGCCCGCTAGCCGCTCTCTGCACTCGTCTATCCGTAGCTGCTCAACGTCTAGCGCCAACACTCACCACTAGACTGCGAGCACATCTTGCCGATATCGTTGACAACTATATCTTCGAGGTAACATAATACATATTTTAGTTAGTTCACTATTGTACTAAGAGATGGCGGTAAGCGCAGCGACGTGGGTCTTCTACCGTGTGCTTTTGCACTCGGCCAGAGCCAATATCTATTCCTACCCACTTAATAACTATAGTAGCACTGTTAAACATGAAGTTCAATTTATGATTAAAAAGTTTGGTCACATCTGCTTAATCGAGAAATTATATTTTTGACACGTTTAAGCATTTCTGATAAATGTTAAAACTTAAAACTACATGCGCAAGTGTAGAAAAAATCGTGTATGTAAAGGTCCCGCGTGATGTTATTGATGTATCCCTTCATTCACTAGATAAATTCATGGGAAAAGGACCCGGTCCTTTTTAAAGACGTGCACGGGGACACCCAGATCCAAAGGAACGACGCCTTGTTGAGAACTTTAGTTTAAAATCCGTTGGCGTTTCTACCAGGTTGCATTATTATTATTATGTCATAGGAAATCGTGCTGGAAAGTTGGTTCAACACCGGTGGTACTATGCAGTTTACTCATGACGTCAAACGAAACCTGGTACCCGCCTTCGCCCCTCCGAACAAAGTAGCTTCGCAAGTCAACCAACTACCTAGGTGAGTTGACACAAACTTTATGTACACTCATGAGATTACGACATACGGACACGGATTTAGACTTCTACTACCTCCGTATAATCTCCCAATCCATATAATCTTCGACTATCGGCCATGTATTTTATTCCCACGTTTATATACAATCACTTTCTTGTTTGTTTGTCGTTCCGGTTGGATTTTTGTAACTAAATTTTGAGGCACTTCTCGATTAGCTAGAAGTCTGAAATTTTTAATTCTTTTAAATGTGTTCATGAAATACACCTGAGAGTAATGTTTATGATAATATATTTACGAGATCCGGAATCAGTGATGGCATAATTTCCCTAACTTTTTTACATTTATTCATTGAATAACCTTTAGCTTTAACCTTCTTTTAAAACAACACTACATATATTCACTGAACAACCTTTATCTTTAACCTCCTTTTAATATAACAATTACTGACCAACAAATCTCAACAACAGACTCCTAGAAGCATGCCGCCTGCTGAACCTAGACTATGATGACGCGCGTCGTCTCCGCGCAGTACTGACAAAGCAGCCCGGGGCCGCGGCCGAGAGTCTCGCTCACTACCACATCAACAACATACAACACGCACATGCCCTACAGATACTGAACCAGCGGACAGACCTGAGTGACAGCGCTAGTCCGTCATCAGTCATGGAGTTATTCTGAAATTACGAGGGAGGAGGCGTTTAAAATGTTTGCTAAAACTTGAGTGGATTGGCCGGGTCATGTTGTCGTGTAACTTGTGAGCTACTGTTCCGGGAAGTGGTTTTGTCGAGGCTACCCGATAACAGAAGGTAATTCTAGAGCAAGGTGATATACTCTGTTGATAGTATTGCTGACATATTTCTATTTAAATAGGAATTTAATTAATCTTTCTCCAAAAATATTTATTCCGGAATCTTTTACAAGCATTTAAGTTATCGAGTTCCTTAGTAAATGTGGTACACAATTTTTCATACTCTGACGATTTTGGCCTTTAAAGACACATGCGTACATGC
The DNA here is from genome assembly GCF_003590095.1 of Trichoplusia ni. Classification (NCBI taxonomy): domain Eukaryota; kingdom Metazoa; phylum Arthropoda; class Insecta; order Lepidoptera; family Noctuidae; genus Trichoplusia; species Trichoplusia ni. The sequence goes on along the minus strand of NC_039480.1, from coordinate 13,024,467 downwards.
ATGTGTCTTTAAAGGCCACTTCTGAGTTTCTGAACATTGTCTGTTTTTAATGAAGCTTAAAAAAAGAAACGATCCACGTATCGGGAATCTAAGCTTTTGGCAATATAATTACTTCTCTAGGACAGTGTCGAAAAGGATTACATCAGGCGTGAATAAAATTTGTCTCGGTAAATGATTATTATGGTACCAACATTAAAACAGCTAATCAAAAAATTGTATTACTTGCTCAGCATATAACATTTACCGAGTCAACAAAAAAAGTTACACGGCAACCCTCTTTCGAAATCCTAATTCAAACTTTTATTTTGCATCTTTTAGCGTTCATCTTTTGTTTGGAAACTCTTCCACCATTAGGATCATTAAACTATCGAAACCCTGTGACAAGAATATCAGCTGACTTTTATTTTCATTCCACGATTTGGTTTGAATATCAATACGGACGCGGTAAGGTCACAGGTATTTAGTACTCGCAAGAGTAACGCTTAATGTTTCCGCGTCATATGATTCTTGTAAGCCTTTTATTAGATCGTGTTTTAGAAGCCACGCACGTAGTCATTATTTTTTAATGTGATAGGTTGTGTCGTTGATCTTGTAATGGTGATTTATTATTCCTTTTGAACTTCGCCGTATAGTTTCTGTTCTATTTATAAACCAAATTAAAACTTTGTACAAAAAGGCGTCATACTATTTGAAATAAAAATGCCGTTAAAAATCCGTCACAAAGATAAATCATATGAAAAAGCAAAACGAACACTGCCATAATAAAGATACTAAATCATGATTGAATCTGTTGACATTGTCAACGACCAAACAACCTATCACATAATCACAATCGTTTAGTATAAAAATCACGCTTTTTATAACACTTTGAACATAAATCATTCGAGTAAAACTCATTGATTCGACGGCATTAGCTAGCGGCAAGTTGTTTTAGCAAAGAATAGCCTCCTCCTTAATCTAAACTTAATATAGCTATCATATTATCTGTAGATTTGTGTATTACATGTTTGCTGTCATTTAGAGGATCATCATGTACTGGAACTTAGGTAAGGCCAGCGGCAACGTAAATAATGTAGTTAGAAGAACATACCACCTAACCTTTACTAAGTTACCGGACGATACCAAGCGACAATATTATAGTAGATTCATTGCCATGCCGTTAGGTATCCGTCGTTGGGCGTTTCGTGGTACAGAGGAAAGTTTTCTAGAGGTATCCTTCTACCTCTTAGAGTGAGACATTTGCATTTCTGCGTCGGTCAATATTCCGATCATTTTTCTTGAATTTTATTATCCGTTGGCCTTACTTTCTAAATATTTTTAATCTCTTAAGGTTGTTAATACCTAATGCACTATATGTGTGTATATGTGTACCCTACATTCTTATAGAAAAATCTGTGTAATAATAAGAAACGTGTACTATGACGTCATATTTTTTCTTGACAGTAAACTTGGAGCACAGATTATTCAAAAAGCACAGGATTTTTAGAAATATTTAAACCATGATATTGTAGACTCTTAGAGGTAAGTATTTATTTATTGAAGTAAATATTTAGATAACTGTAGGAGTGATATTGTAATGGATGTAAATATTTTTGAAATTATAATTGAAAGCAGTTTCACAAATAGCCGCCCTTTATTATGTTGTCTATGTTTCAGATATTCTTTAAAACTAACGTTTTCTGTTACCAAAGGAGGTTTTATATTAAGATGTAAAATATTTGTATTAAGTTTGAATTTCGTATCATGTTATGTATCAATTGGTTCAAGCTTGACTTATCGAAAAAATATATTTATTTATTTACGTTGTATTTGTCTCAATAAAACTTATGGTCACATCATGACGCATTTATTTATTTTTTATTTACATAACTTATGATAGTGGCCAAACGTATGCCAATTAAAAAAACGCTTGTTTTGCAGTTTTCTTAGTCTAAAACACTCTAGTATTGGGAATGGTTATAGTTTATTTATAAGGATACATTTATTTTGTTCATTCAACACTCGTTTTGATTACTTAAGTCTGTAGATATAAACGTAATGCAGCCAATATTGTCTTCATGCTTTAATATTTATACTAAACCTAGTATTTTAATCATCTCTTCAGACTTTTTGTATTAAAATATAGATTTTTTTAAATAAATACGGGCAACATCACATACATTGTTCTGAACCCAAAGTAAGTTGCTAAAGCACTTGTGTTATGGAATTCAGATACAACGAAGGTACCACAAACACCCAGACCCGAGACAATGTATAAATGTGAATGTTTACATTGACCCGACCGGGGATCGAACCCGGGACCTCAGAGCTAGCGACACCTTGAAACCGGTGCGTACGCCACTCGACCACGGAGGTCGTATATTGAATATGCATACTAGTTTAATCTTTTATATCAATATACAAGACGTAAGTCTCCAATACCTGCCGACTTTTAGTAGTTTCCAATTACTTTTGCCCATGTACCAAGCTCTTTAAGATCGTCTAGCAGTAGTAGTCGAGTTTCGAAGACTTTCGTTGACTTATGAAGCCCTTAAGTGGCAAAATAGAAACAGTAGTACAGAAATGTTCGCAAAATAGTTCTTAATGATTGTCATCGTTTTAAATATTTTCGGTGTTATGTTTTCAATCAGTCAGTGTATACAAACACTATGTCTATGTATTTCATATGTATTTGTAATGTAGTTATAAGTGTGTTGTAAACACTTAGACTGAGTCTAAAATATGTAGGTAGGAGTTCAATATTTTTTTATTATTTAATGCTATAAAGCATATTTCTTATTCCAATGTAATACCATATAAATAAATTAATATATACGTGTTTAAAAATGTTTTTATTTTAACAAAATACAAGAATATTGTACAAAATAACTTAGAAACTATATCTCAGATAGTTTAAACATGAAATGGAATTTCTATGAGGATTATTTCACATTAGAACTGTATTTAAACTGGACATAATATTTCTGCATTGTAAAAGGAACTTTACGATATTCAACATAAGACATTTTTTCAAATGTAAATGTTCACAGTCACATAAGCCCGTTTTACTCTTCCAATGTGAATTAAACCTTACCTATGTATGACATGGTTTATTAAACATATTTAAACTATATAAAGCCAGCTGTATACAGATCTCTTGAATGGCACGAAATGCACCTTAAAGCACATGCATCAATTATAGGTTCACACGAAACTTTGATATTACGTAGTAGGCTGATTTAATCTGGTACGTCTCGGAAAAGCTACGATATATCGTTATCACGCACCATTGCGAGTGGCTATATCTCGCGTAATCAACATTGTCTGTTTTTCCAAACGCACCAATTTATTGGTCGTATTGTGTTAGACGTAAGTAAATTGAAAATAAACTGCCAGTTTTCAATCCTTTAGTATTAAAATCATTACGTATACACAATATCTCAAAATTTTTCTTGAATATGTTTTTGTCATTTTGACGTACAAGATTTAGATTTGATTCGCAATCTAATGCGATCGTTTCTATTTCCAAAAAATAATTAGTTTCCTATTAAATTTACTAAGATTTCCCAAATTGTTCACAGCCTCTATTCATAATACGAAAATACGTGAACAAACATTTTTGTCAGTGCATTTGTCAAATAAATAGGCTTCTCACAAATATTTACAAATAAGCATTTAGTATTCATTAGACAATTAATACTTTGTATATGACTACTTAGATCTACCTTAAATAAAATTACAGTCATCAACAACACAAAAATAATACTTTAAATAAATATCAAATTACAACTAATTTCTTAATGTTCTGTCATTACAATTCTTCTAATTACAAATAATATCTAGATCGGGATTATTTATTATTACTATCACATAGCACTGGCTGTGGATTCAGTGAATCGCCCTTTATTATGAATTAAACAATTTAAAAACTCACGGTTTGTACTATACTTATTTTTACACCACCTTTTGACAAAAACTGTCTGAAACGCACGGTCCTTATATCAAGTACTTATTGTTCATTTTTATAAAATATTCCGCACTGCGTCTAATTAAATATTAATGTCTATTTACAATTTCTTCCGCATATTAACGACAGGAAAACGTCTGCACCATCAGCTGTTCAATTTTCCTCGTTTACGTTATTTGAACCAAATATTTGTAGGTTTTGGTTTACAATTTGACCTCGGCGTTGACGGAGTGGTTGGTGCCGGCTTCCGCTTCCCGCTGCTTCCTGGGGTCTTGCGTGGTGGTGTTCCACCACTGCTCGTCGCCTGACGCCCACGTTACGAACACTAAGTTCGTCAGGATGAACACTGCCAAGGCTATCCAGAACACCAGCCGCCATTGTACTAATGTGCTCTGAAAAAAGAGAAGAGGTGAGCTTTTTTACGTAAAAATACTATGACAAAATTACGTTTAAGTTTAAACAGGTCAATCTCAAGTTATTATTTTCTTGAATTTCATAGTCCAATTCACAATACGATGGTTACCTAACCATCGTATTGTGAATTGCACTAAAAAAAAATCTAATATAAGAAAGGTTCCTCAGATTTTTTTTTACTACTAAACTTGTATAAGTCCTCTTTTTTTGAAGTAGAAGAGAACTTGCTAAATAGGTAGCTACAACTATTTCATACTTATAAGGGAGCTATTGAATAGTCCTTCCAAAATATTAAGTTATACTAGTGTAGTCTTAATTGCCTCCTAACTAAGCTAAACCATGTCCAATTGTCCATGAACTAAAAACAAAGTGTCGTCCTAATTCGGAAGAATAGTGAATTATGTTCCATACAAAGTAACACCTACGTCAAAACTGATCTCATAGACCAAATCGTTTTTGGGAATTTCCCAATTCGTACTACTTACATCAGGTGTAAGAAGTCCAACTAAGTATGGTGCAATGATGCCTGTGATGGCCCCAATGCCGTTCACGATAGCCATGATCGTGCCAGCATAGTTCCCGCTCAAGTCCAAGGCGTTGACCTTCATTCCAGGGTAGAAGGCTCCCATGAGCCCCATGGAAGCAGTGAAGAGAATGACCACAGCGTCAGTGTTACAACCGGAGTACGAAGCCAAGATCATGCAGATACCGGGACCGATAGATGCTGAAATCAAAATCATGAGGTAAGTTGCATGTTTCCTCCCTGCAATTATCATCCATCCAATCGTTTTCATGATTCATGTGAACATCGAAAGTGAACGGTTTAAAGTCCTTGTTGTAACTAACGTTCAGGCAATGTCTAATTAGTTACCAAGGTAGTCATTATCACATTAAAGATCTTTATAAAACTATTCGCATTGCGCGTTTACTAGGCAATCGTAAGTTAAAGCAGTAATATTCAAATGCCAAGTTAATGCTTAACAATATTCGTAAAATTTTAAGCAAATAATGCTAAGCAACGAGTTATCCAATTAGCATCTACATTTGTACCTATGGTAGTGAAAGTCTTTCTTGCGTTGGTGACAGTTAGCCAGTTTCTCTTGACAATCTTGTCGCAAATCCAGCCGAAAGTGATGGAACTCAGCCACATGACTGCATAAGGGAGGGCGGCAAGCGTGCCCGTCCGGTGAATGTCAAACTTGAGGACTCCTGTCATGTACTTGGGGAGGTCGGTCACCATCGTGAAGTATCCGTAGTCGTGGCCGATCTGTTGGACAAGAAATTTCGTTTAAAGAATATAGTAGAGGCAAAAAAAATAATAATTCAGATATATGAGAATTTGGATTCCAGTAAAGTAATAGGTGTTTTCTTCCACATAGTTATTATGATTGCTTAAGAGTTGTTAACCAAAGTCGTAAGTGCAGGTCGCAAAGCGTTAAATGTTTATTTAATTATGGACCCGAGGAATGATCTTCTGTATAATTTTATTCATGATTCAAGATTGAGGTTTTACTACCGCTTTTATTAAGATGGTAGTGTTTTTGTCAGATCTGAAATCGTAATACAAAAAAAATGAGTCTGATTGTCAGCACTTACATAACATTTAAAGCTGTTACACCCTAAATGGCGAGTGCAGATACCATATGCAGCTCACAATAAACCTTTTATGATCCGAATTTCGTTTTGTTCATGTTTAACACACAATAAGCAATTATGCTAAGTTGATTGGCTTCGAGTCTGCCCAGTCATGTGTTTGCACCTTAATAGTTTTGACTTGGATGTAACAACATGGTACGTTCTGCTGATGTTGTACTAATCTGTTATACAACAGTTCCGTACACAATTTAAACAGTGTTTTTAGTTTCGTAATGGCCGAGCGGCTTAATGGCCCGATTAGCAGTCTCAATTTTGAACTAAGGTTGATTGTAGTCAGTGCCAATAGTTATGCCATAAAAAGGTTTTATGTACCTACATTCTTAATTATTGCACCATTGTCAAATGCAGAAGGAACCACGTGAGCAAGTTTTGATTCTGAATAATGGAATCCGAAATCCCGAACCACTAAGTCAGCACCCGTGATGGCTCTTACCTTAATATGCGAATAGGCATGAAGAGACCTTTGCCCAGCAATGGATGCCCCATTAAAATATAGGCTGGTATTATAGTTATTTGTGTAAATAGTTAACACTGATCTACACCAAAGTTCCGCGTCAGGTAATGTCAAATGGAAAATGATGATTGCCTAATACGAAATTACGGAAAACTTCTTAAACGTGTTCTTAGGATCAATATTACCTTCAGTTCGTAAAACAACTTTTAAACGTAAATCAAACAAACAAGTAACATGGACTTCAGATAAACACTTACACAACGAATTTGAGCCTAACACGTGCCTCAATCATCAATGAACTTAGCATACTCACTGCAGCTAATAATGTCAAACAATACAGTTCAACGTACATGAAAAGATTACTAACTACATTGTTTTCTGTCACATTCTTAAATAAAGCAATGGACTTTGAAGTCAGCGATTTATTAGTCACTTTAGATCCATTGAATATCGTAAAAATTTCAACAAAGGTGTTTATAACTATAGCGTAGCTGGAATTAAGGTTTTAGCTTCGCTATACTTAAACGATTATGACAAACAGTGTTATTGCAGTGTTAATTATCAACTTTTGTTGAACATAACATGGGCTGTTTTTTAAATTTTTCACCTGTTCAATGGACGTGTCCGTCATGACCGTCATTGTAGTATGTATTATGAAATTATCATCGATTGTGATTTCGTACTTGATTTAGAATTGGAATAGAAAGTCGTTTTGAATAGTATTTTATGTTTTGATTTCGATCGCAAAGTTTTTATTATGTTTAAACTAAGTGAGTAACTATATTTGCCTATTTGTGTTTCACTGCTTTGCACATTGATTTGAATAACAGAGTCTTCATAATTCGAAATAATATTATATTTTTATTTTATCTTACCCTGACGTACTATCTTAGTACACTGCAATCAATTAAGGAATAGTTCTTCATACACCTACATCGATCTTCAACTGAGATTTCCAAGTAATATGGAAATGAGAATGAATTAATTATTAAATGTAGAAAAAATATATCAAAGGCCTATGTTATATTTTAATTCTGTGGATAATTAATTATTATTGTCATCATTGTAGTAAACAAAACCTTGAATAAATATGCTTGCAAAATACATAATGACAAAATATTACGGAGATATTCTATATGGATAATATTAAAAAGATTAATGTCTTTAACCTTGGCGTATATTTAATTGCCTAAATAAAGAAACTAAGGCTAAGCAGAGCTTCGTAAAGGTCGATTGCTTTATCCTTTTATCATCAACCTATATTTGGCCATTGCGTGCAAGATTTACAAGAATAGTTAAATGAGCCTAATTAACTATCGTTGATCTTAGACTTATAAAAACATATCGACCTATTAATCGATCCTATCATGATTAAGGACTCCGATTGAGTCCAAAACTAGTCTGGCGATCCCTATAAATACGCGTTAGTAAACCGATATCGGATCGGACTCACCAAAAGTTACCTATATTATCTTTTTATTTCTATGTCAATTAACGAGCATTGACCGTTACCCACGTCTAAGCATGATCACGAATTTTGAATATTTTTACGTCACGCACTACTATTTGGTCCATTTTCCACACACGTAAAGTGGGTTACACAGGGCACCGCACTCGGCCCTTTACTCGGAAAGTGAACTGCATAGCTACGCATCACCATTTAAAATTATCATGGCAGGCACGCGTCGAAACTTATTATAATTCCATCGCTACACTACTTATCAGATTTAGAGGTCGCCCGCATTGAAAAATAGGAAAAATAAATTCCAGAGCAGCTGCAAACGAAAACCGATAAAACAGTTGAAAATTCCACTACAAGGACCTACGATTTGTGGCTGTATTTGTATAAATTTGTATTTTTGAAGGCAAATAATCTTTTGGTTTTAATGTCAGTCAACAATAACATCTTAGGTTAGAATCAAAACAAAAATTATTTCAAAACATCTTAGTGAAGAGACCCGATTATAAGACAGATTTATTAATTACTGATTTTTTATCTGAGAAGAAGATTTTTTTAGCTGGACTCTGATTAATAACTAAGATACCTTGATTTCGATGACATAAAACATAGAACCACGCTTGAACCAGCAGTTACTCATGCTCAGCAGTTAAAATGCCTATCACGTCACCCATACGATAATTGTAATAAGTTCATCTAACATCAAGAGTATTCACATACCTGAGCGCATACAAGAGCCCAAAGAGGAACAGACATAAAGATCGCCTTCCATGGGATGGCTGAGGGTAGACTGCTTCTGTGGCTGCCGAGAGCTTCCTCCAGATACTTCTTCTCCTTGTCCGATATAAACGGATGGGATTCGGGGTCATTGTAGCACAGCAACGCCTAAAATAATAACAAAATATTGGATTTTATTATACTGCATTTCGAAGGCAGATGCAAGAAAATTTAAAAACTGGGACTTGTCTTTTAAGTTTGATTTCCTTCAGCGCAATTAACCATTCAAACTTTATTTTCCGTGAATTTTACTTTATAAAGTTCGTCTGTTTCTCAAAATAACATTTATCACTTACCCAAAGAATGAACCAAAGTATTCCAATGGCGCCAAACAGGTAAAACACTGACTGCCATTCACCAGTCTCTTTAATGACCAGTCCAGACAGGTAGGTTCCTGCGATGTTGCCGATCTGTGCACCTCCGAAAACCAGGGATCCCATTCTACCCCTCTCGGAAACTGGGGCCCATCGAGCCAACATGGCGTTCAAAGCGGGGAATGTAAAGCCCTGAAAAGATTATTGTAATTAATGATGGATAACTTAATATTCATGCTGTATAGAGACCTATTGAAGCAAAATCAATTTATATCAAGCAATCTTCAAGATTTCATCAATCTGTTGTAGTAGAAAATAATAGGACCTCTTTTCGTCCACTTTTCTCTGTATATGGGTTTAGAGGATTCAATGGTCAAAAGTCATACAAAAAGTTCTGACTGATTACTTACTTCTCCCAGTCCTTCCAACACTCTCAGTATAATGAGTCCAGTAGCGCCCCCTGCGCTGACAGTCCAGGGCGTCAGCAGCGTAAACACTGCCGTACTTAACACACCGAAGCCGAGAGAGTACTTTCCTCCGAATCTCTCGGCAAGCATCCCTCCGGGCAAGTGAGTTACTATGTACCCGTAGTAGAACGCACTTAGTATCATGCCTTGAGTTGCTTCATCCCAGTCGAAGGCGGTGAGCTCCTGAAAACAAAGACTGCAATCAGCATTTTCTTTTAAATTCTTAGCTATGAATACTACCGATTAAACGATTTCCCATTAAAGGAAATCGTTTAATTTTGGGATCGCACAAATTATAAGTCGTCAAAATCCGATTTCTTTAGTTTCTTCCCGATGCCTAATTTCGATGCAGGTTACAGAACTTTGTTTGTCCAAAGTCATTCGGTACGTCGTGTACCTACTTACATAATCTTTCTAATGCCATCAACATTCATCATAAGATTATGTTTCTCACGCAAACACTGTCAATTTCTTCGTTAGTGCTAATAACGAGCAAGAGTATGACTTACAGTAGGATCAGAGCCCTCCGCACTGATGTCAACACCATCCCCAGCAGGACAGGAACCGTCGTTACCGGCAGAATGCGGATTCTTCCTCACCATCTGAGTAATGGCTATGTTCAGGCACACCCTCATCGTGTACGCGTTGGCCACTGCCAGAAAACCCATTATTGCCATCACCCATCGTTGCGGTATCACGAATACTGCGAACAAAAAAAAATAGGTTACCTTAGTTGTTGCCACATTATACCTGTTTGTGGGACAATGATTATTATGTTAGCATTTCTTTTTCAATTGGGGTATTTTGAAACGTTCAATGCAGTTACACTAAGCGCAGTCTTTGACTTCTTCTCCGTACTATATGCATTGAGTTTTTAACGCCCTTTTAATATGCATAAAAACAATAATACATTTTAAACTGCAGAACAATAATATTGTTTTTAAAACATTAAATTGTTAAAAGAGTCTTATTAAACGAGACATTCTGAGCTTCGTATAACTGTGTGCAACAGTAAATTTGTGGGTACCGTTAGATCGTAACTAAATACAATAGTTTTATTTTAGAATTACTTAGCTGTAACGATTACAGCAACAATCGATGCTTAGATGTTACTGCTGTTTTAAATGTTGCAGTCATCGGCTTTTGAAATGACATTAATTGCCGTTATGAGAGAGATGCCAAGTTACTTTATTTACTAAAATAATGGAGCTAAACTGGTATGAAGTATGTGAAGAATCTCAAAAATTGATCATTTAAAGATACTTATTAATTGGCAATACAAGCAAACACAAATGTCTTAATTCCCATTGAGTGAGTACCTATTGAAATAAGTATAATACTAAAAAATACAAAGCATTTTAAAGAAAAAATATAAAAGGCATGAAAAACATGACTCAAAATTAGCGCAGTCTTTATGACTGCAAAAGAACTAACATAAATAATGTTTATTGTGTTTTAATGAAATAATTGCAGTGTAAATGTTCAAGTAAATTGCATTATGTTTAATGTATTAACATCCATATCTAACAATTATCTTGTTGCACAGACGAGGTATTAAATGCCTTAGTAAACTTCCTGACCCTGACTTTGTTGTACAATCTTAGAGAATGCACTGAAGATTGCGTAAACATTCGGGCAAGAATTAGTGAGACAGCGATATGCGGTGAAATATTCCGTCTCGCTTCCCCGAAACCATTCTGAAAAAGTGGTAAATTAACACTGAAAAAGCAGCGTCTTTATGAAGTTGTTGCAAATTATTTTGAGTCTTATCTACTTAAGTAAAAGTTCACTGCCATTTGGAGGCAAAGGAGGATCATCGAGGCGCCGCCGCCCGACGATAACGATGCATGAGCCTTGTAAATCCGCTTTCAGACACTTCTTCTCACGATGCTCTTCAGTGGAAATTGACCCTAAGAGTTAGTTAACGGATCCTCGTTAGTCATACATCCCTCTTATTGTAACGTAGCTGTTAATAAATAGAAAGTCATTTTAGAGTTCTTTAACGATGGACACAATATGTTTATACTACAGACTAGACGTTGCAATAATTTAGTACAATAAAATTGATTTCAAAACATCGTCCACCTTTCTCAACATACGCGATAAAGGTAGAATTAAGATGACGGTTATAAAGACGATGGTTCATTCGCGTTCAGCTACAAAAATTATACTGGACTGCTTCACAAAAATTCGTCCTTTGGTAAAAAATAATATACTTATTCAGACACAAAAAAAAACAGATTTGTAAAAAAGTTAATGATTATTCGGAATCTCAGATAAATTCATGACTCGCAATTTAGCTGTTATTATTTTTTGACTACTTGATCTGATCACTTGGTTATGCAAATCATAATAGGTCTTACATACTTGTAATAAGTGCTATTTGCAACCTCCATTAGTCATCTACCTAGACGAATAGTCTAGTTTTGTAATTAGGATGTAGATATTTATTTATTTTTAATCAGCATGAAATATTCTTCTCAATTCGTCGTACATTGCGTACGCGTCTTATGCAACCGTATTTTACTGAAACTTTCTAACAATTCGCTCTTGTTTTTATTTGATAATTGTATTACATTCGAAATTATTTCTTCGAATCTGTGATCAGTAATTTAATGTTTTAGAATATCATTTTTTCGTTCTAGGGTTCGGTCCCTAAAGGGTAAAACATCAGGAACCCTTTTACTGAGGCACCGCTATCTGTCCGTCCATCACTGACAGTTATACAGTTGACATTTTCACTGAAGATGCGTTTTTGCTACCGCTTAAAAAAGATTAACACGGCCAGAAATTTAATGGTTGGCCAAATAAATATGTTATTTTTAAGCCTATTTGTACGGAACACTGTGTTTTTTTTCTATTTACCGTTTCTAATTATCTACTCAATTACACATAATAATGACTAGAGAATTAGGTAAACGATCGATGCAAAATTAGAAGTTTCCATTCCATTACATTTGAATGGCATTGTAAATATTATTACCCTTATCAAACCTAAATTCCACAAATTATGTGGGGTTTTACAACGCCTAGGTAATTAATGTAGGTAATAATGAAGGGCATTTATATTTACGTACGTAGTCAGCTTCGGTCTATTTCTTAGCCGAGGGATTTCTTCGAACATTATTATCGTTAATGCTCAAATGTACGAAAATGAGTGCCTTAAGCGAGTCACTATGCAAAGAAAATATTGAAATCCGTGGTCAGTGGGTTGGGTAGCTTAGTTTAGCGAGCGAATCTAAGAAACTGGCGCGAGAGAATGTGAGATTAAAATTTTTCATTGAATCATTTTTATTTAATTTTCTTATATGAAAATGACAGTTCATTCGATAAGATATTTGAATTTGATCTGTCATTTTTATACATTCAAATATTTTTTATTAATGTTAAATTTTTAGAAATGTTTCTTAGCTAAGGACTGTCTCTCTTACTAAATGACATGACTTCATTCCCCTCTACAGAGAGTTTTCTTATCTTAACTTCCGCAATGAGTGATCAACATTATTCCAGAGTGCATTAACTAGCCGCTTCCTATTGATTAGGTGATTGCACGCTCATACATAACCAGTCAAAAAATAAACAACGGCCTTAATCTTGGCAGTGTTTCCACATCGATTAAAAGTAAACTCTAAGGGTAATGGAACAAGGTTCACTTCTGTAAAATCAATGAAACCATTTATCGTGATGATTGCGGAGCCAGTTGGCTTCTATTATTGTTTTCCATCCAGGATGCAAATTGATTTTTACTATTGTATTCTATACACATGTTAGCCTACATTTTCTAAACAATAAATTTTCAATGTCGTGGTTTCCATGGACCGCAATCTCATCAGAGAAATGAACTAAACTGATTGAATACTTGACGTCATCTTCACACAATGATCTCGTATTGATTAACAAACCCCACCCCGGACCTGGGTTTATCGACCGTTTGTTATTTATTACACGTACCTCGTTCCGGATGTACTTAACATGGCAATCAAATAATTACGAAAGTGTTTAAAGATCATTTAGTTTTAAGCACCTCTTTTTGTTCTCATTATTTTAAGACTGAATATTACGATTCTTTTGGCCAAATACGCTTAAGTTCAAATCATCATTAAGTCGTATTTAACTGTTGTTCGATGTTGTGGTGTAAAAGCGCGCAGATTTAATACCATTTTAGAGAATGAAACCGCAATTAAGTTGGGGGTTTCCCACTTCATATAAGTGCCTTATGTAAAACATGTGTTTGCCAAATAATGCACATACCTATTTTCCTGTCTCAAACTTGTTCACATTTCTAAGAAACAGTTTACAATTGCAAAATACGGTTAATCTGTAGAATTTTAATCGATTACGTGGTTTCAACGATTTTACTCGTTCAGCATACTTGTTAACTGCGTCCGCTTTTTATGATAGTTTCTAAGAGTATTCATTGCATTTGATAAAAAGAAGCCTTCAAGTCCCTAATTAAATGTGATCTAGATTCATTAAAACTAACTGAACTTCCGTAGCCAAAGCATACCGAACAATTTTAGTCTCCAAGCAACTAACACTATACATGCGTCGTAACATACAATATTTCTAAGATGTTGTAGACTTGCATTGCGTCGTTTACAAAATTCTGTACCGTAAAATGCAATTTTGATACGCTAACAATATCTTTTAACAATGATCACCTTCACGGAACTTCCGGAATTTTAAGTCTAAAAATACCGTAAATATTTCGTTCAGAGGAAACGGAAAGAATTTGATATACGTGCCGTGTTTACTTCTATACGGAAAAATGCAAATAAAATGTAAGCTGAGAGTGAAAAGTTTAATGATCCATTTGCAGTTACACGGAAACTTTATGAAGAAAATCATATCTCCAAACAAGCATTAAAGAAACTTAATCCTTCTGAAAAATTCTGGACAAAAAAACATCAAACACAGGAAACATCATCTCCAAACCAAAGAACACTTCATTCTTTTGAGATGTCACAAATGAATGCACTGATTACCTTTTATAAACACGGACAATGGGCTAGACATCAAATGAAGTATAAATTGTTGATAATAACTCGGCTGTACTGTGTCATCGTAGTATTGTTACTCAGCGGCTCGTGACGGAAGCTGGGAGGAAGGCTTGCGAGCGACCCGATGTAAACAGACTCGAACTAGATCATCAAACTGTACGAGTAGCTACCGAAAATTCTGTATTGGAGTTTCCAGTTCCATTCTACCAATTTGTGCAGTTGTGAACGATAACATTAGTCGAGAGCATAGTTTAATGGATAGCGGTGCCTGACTTAGGCTGTAACTATGCACATCTAGAGGGCTACTTGATAAACTAGCGCTTTAGCGTTTGATGAAAATATGACATTACGGAAAAAAAAATCGCATTCGAAGATGGCAGTCATTCGCATTCGTCGCAATTCGAATCATCCACATAATACATTTTAATAAATATCCAAGATATTTCCGCTTTGTCTAATCAACGACCAAGTGGAAGTAATTATCCATTTGCTTTAACCAAGTGCTTCTATTGACACACTAATTGTTAATGTCTAAGAGCTACTAAACTAGGCGTTAAACCATACCTGACTAGAATGAACCGCCGCGTAATCCTGACATGCACTTTCCACTAGAATGCAAATTAGATAGCATTGTGTTCTCAGAAACGATATAATGTCATCTGCTACGGAATTAATATTCAGTTAGGAATGAATACTGAATACTTCTGCTATTACATTTTTCTCGCAATGAACTAATGCGATGTTTAGAAAATCTTTATTTGTTTAGACTTGAACTGATGTATTGTTATGAGCGTGGGATGGATGTTGTGACAACAACTGCATTTGATGGAAGATCCGCTTCACAATACGTGGATGTCTGACCAGTTACGACAATAGGTCATGTGTTATGTCGGATATGTCCTATAGGCCCTATTGTAGGTACACACAAAGGTCCACTCATCAATGTCATCCACCTCATGATGATACAGGTTGTAGAATAAAAAAAGAAGTTGCTGATATCGAAACAAAGGAACATTTCATGGTTGAACCTAAAACGTCTCACGCACGAACGAAAACGGTTTTATTATTTCCGTTCCTTGACCGCTCATAGAATACAGATCAAAGGCGGCCGTTAAAATTCCCGTTGACAGTCAACACCGAATTGCAGTGACGTATGCAGTGTCCAGTGGAGTGCATCATTAAAATCAATCCGTTATGGAGCTGAAACATGCGTTCTCGTCGAGTCGGTTGCCTGATCTGGCATTGGTATCGAGAAACTCGTTAGAAGTGGTAGTTTTTACAACGATCTGCGAAAAAGTTTCTATTGAAGTGGACGGACGAGACATTCCGGCGCGCGTCGTACGATACGACTGGCCAATGATTAAGCCGGTTACTTTGAAAACAGAATGCCAGGAACTTTTGAATTGCTTTTTTTAAATGTTTTATTATCTGTAGTAAATTACCTCAAGAAATTATTTTCGCACTTTTGCCATTTGAATATCTCGTCGTGTAGTGGAGTTGTTAGACTCTCTGGCTGCTCTACAGTAGATTGACTGCAGTACATTTTGCTTTTCGAAAGCTTTCGATTATGATGTCGTTTGATGGAAAAAAATATATTTTTAGAAGAAGTAAAGCTTTTTATATCATCTTGAGAAAATCATATTCTTGAGAAAAGTTGATGAATTATTAAAAAAATGAATGCTTCAATGAAATTATTGATTAGTTCCATATTAAAAACAAGCTTATTTATTTAAGCTCTAAACAGGCTGAACAATTCAACAAGCAATGTAAACTCGCAACTGTCTATACAACCAAGAGTCATAAAGACCAACGCAAACAAATGCAATCGGAAAATCTTGCCAAACAACAGGTGACGAAACCATAAACTGCACTATCTACTATTGGAGTAACTACAATTAAAAGTAGCGCAACAACCATCCGGAATTGATCCCTCGCAGATCATCTGTCGCGTGTTGTGAATAACAACCTTTTATTATCACTAGCTAACACTTTCACTGGCTGTTGTACTGTAGTAAAACAAAGCAGTATAGCAACAGTTGGATTTTCATTCGTGAGCAGAAATCTAGCAGGAAGCAAGGGTCTGCCTAATTGGTATTTATCGGCAAGAGAGTCGTCAAGCAAGTCGAGTCCCTTTCACCTTGACGTTGTAAATCAAACGACATCGTAGGTTCTTGCCGAGTGGGCGGCATAATAGATTTTCCAAAAGCTGTCTTGATTGTAGAAATCGAAGATTAATTCGTTTTCGAAGACATAAAGTACTACATGATAGGTAATTTGTTCGTCAGTATCTATCTACGAGTACCTTGGTGCAATCGTTGCAAGAGCTGTGACAAACGTAATCGGTTGAGTATTTTCGTTTGTAGCTTTCGCTTGCTAAGGACAAGAGATAAAGATAAGAAAGTGAAGTATTACGACTGCGTAAATTAAAATAATTGTAACTGGATACTTGTTTTTTATCATTTTTATGACACACATGTAATTCAGCTCAAGGACCAACAATCGATTCAAGTATTCATAAAACAATTGAAACAGAAAGTACAAAGTCAGTATGTAAGCATAATTGGTAAGGGAATTTACAATTTATGTCGTTATAAAAATATTCTCAAACTTATATGATCCCTAGGTACATAACTGTCAGTAACGTCGCGTATAAATACGGTCCCAATAAACTTACACATAATTTAGGTCAAAAATAATGTTCTACAAAATTTAACAATTTTACGGCCAGCGAATTTTACTGATTTATTGATTTTGTAGTAACAAATTGGATTTGTACTATATGGAAACAAAACACAATCAGAGTTCGAATTTACAGTTCCATTGAAGCAAATAAAATTGCCAACTAAATGTAATTATTGGTTGTTAATGTTCTCGCTTTTGTAGCATTTATGTTCAGTTTATTAAGGTGTTAAAAGTTTTGCAAACATAATGCAATGTCTCGTGTGATATGAAGTAATTTTATTGGTGCTGTTAACGGTTTTTACAAGAACGCAATAATATCGACATGTAATTGAATTGATGGTGTAATAATTTCGGTACAGAGTCTTACTGAATAATCCAAATCACTGAAATGGTAAAATAAATACGAAGCACAAATAAAAGAGTCCTCTTCAAAAGCTTCGTGTATCTAATAGAGAGAGTTCTTCCCAAACCAGAATTTAGAATCCGATTGTTCTATAGGCTCCAGCGACTTGAGTTATCTAAAACCCAGTAAGTTTTCCACGAGGCCAGTTGATCTACTTTATTGATACTGATAAACTCGAGAAAAGACAATTTCTATTCAAAATTCTTTCGAATAGAAAATAAACTTCTAAATTAATCTAAAATACCACCCACAAATGCAGTAATCGATTACGCAAATGTGATTATGCAATTTCTTTCACACGACATTTTTTACATTACAGCCATGTGAAAGAAGTCGTCATAACTTAATGACTTTTTTCTACAATAAAAAAACAACAAACTGAGGGGTAGACGAAGTCGAAAGTATCAATTTTGGAGCAAGATTTTTTGTTTCTGTAGTTTGACAGGCTACCCAGTCGCCGCGAACTTATCATGCAGTGACTACTGTTGGTTCCGAAACTAGTCGGGCGATCTCCAAAAAAGCCAGTGAAGAAAAATCAGTGGCAAATAATCATTATTCTGTTTCACGAAGATGCTAATAATAAGATCTTCTGTATTCAGAAGTTATAAGAAGTATCATCATCATCAAATCATTTAATTTCTTTATGATATACAATTCATCTGACAAGCCGCTATTATACCATTTTTCTCGTTTCCGCTTTATAAAAGTGTATGAAATTACGTACATTAGTATAGTGGTGAGCTCTATGACGTCAAGTGGTAGTATTGTAACCGTTACCGGATAAAGTATTTTATTAAGAATTAATGTTTGCAGTTTCATTAAAAACATGTGCAATGTTTAATTTCAAAGTCATTTTGGAAACATGTTCTTAGTAATTGGTAAGTATTGTAGACTTTAGATAAATTACGTAATAGGGTATTTGCCAAAAAAAAACCTGTTTAGTTCGTCAGACAAATTTCCAAAACATTTTGGAGACATCTCGTAAACAAAAAATGAAGGGGATACAGTGATTTAAAATCCTGTGTGACGTTACTTACCAGTACACTTTTTATTAGCAAGTGAATTGAATAGCTCTCACTACCAAACTTAAAAAAAAATAGAATTTCGTGTTCAATATTTTCTGAAAATCTGTCTTGTTTTAAAAAGCTACAGTGTCTACAAAAAATGGCTAAAGATATTGTATTTACAGTACCTATAATAATTAACAATATCCAATATCTGTTCCATTTATATGTAAAATCTTTCCATGAATGTTATTAATTTACATGAACTAATAGTTTACTGGTGGACACGTTTAAGTAATAAAATGCTTTTCAATTGTCCCTTCTGTATAAGTTACCACGATTTCTTAATTACTACCTTATTCTTTTGACCTTAGCTCGTAACTGTCACGTATCTTCTTCTATAGAGAAAGAATGAGCATTCATCATCAGACTTATTTCCTTGTGAGTTGAAAAGTATACAGTACATTGGTATATATTACCTAGTTCAAACTTAATATGAACAAAGACTAATCTGATTAGTCAGCTAAACTGTATCTCCTTAATATCAATTGACATCGAGCAATTCTGATCAGTACACAAGATTACCCCTTGCAGAAGAACTGAAGCTATTGTGGAAGCGAAACGGCATAATATAATGCATTTAACGGCGTCTCGCTTACACTAAAGAATGCTTTGCTTGAGGAGCTTCTGGTAAGGACATAGACTGCATTCAGTATAGGATTACAATAAAACGTGTCACGTGTAACAACACCCAAGCAATTGACACGTGACATCAATTATCCCTCGATATAAGATAATTGTATAGTATTAAGTGACAATTAGCAATTTATATACCCATTGATATGCCGTAAATGTTGACATACATTTTACTGGTGCTCTTTTTAATGGAAAGATACTTCAGCGCGCTTGAGTTAATAATATTCTATGGAAAATAATGTCACATTTATACATGTAAATGAGTAATCATTTATTAAAATTATTGTGATCAAAAGCCAAGAGATATCGAGGGGATACAAGGAATAACGTTACAGTTTTTACTGGACTCATCTACAATGAAAGGAACCATATTTTTGGCTTTTATAATGCTTCTTATATTTTATGGTCCTGAGACGAGTAATCCGTTTGCCCTAAATATGAGGCAAGATTGGGTCAATGGGAGTGATTTTGGGCATTTAAGCTACCTAAGTATTTTCCGTTAAGTAAGGCCATCCATAATTTCCTATCTTGTGTCACCTCGAACCAACCTTTGCGGTTTGCAAGTCAAATTACGAAAGTCTAAATATATAACATCAAAATTTGCTTCATTATGATCTAAATAATAGTCGACTAGACCCTCATCGATGTATTTTCATTAAACGGTACACGCTACCTAAATAAAATGTGATGATGATTTATGGTTCTTTGTTTCCTACCAGCTGTGTACTTTTGACTCAGTTCATACTACATAATAATGAACAGTCCAGGAAGAAACTGGATATGGCATGTTTTACCTGTTCGGCGATCGAGATTTTTCGACTAGACGTGACTTGATTAAAAAGTTAGTACTAATATTTTTCGAGGTAAAATTTGCGACATTTTTCGGGGTAATCTCAGTAGCGACTGAACCAATTTTGGAAATCCTTTTACCACTACCGGACCACGTTATTTTTTACTGTCATGTTACACTGGCTGTTTTAGCGATTTTTTTTTTGGCTTTGGGTGAGGAGGTTTTATGCAAGTTCGCAGTCCTATTGACCCAAAGGATTGAGTGCATTTGAGAAACGAGAGGGTGAGACGAAGATTGTACCTGTGTAGCACACACGGTTGCTCCCTATAATATGACCAACGCAATTGGCTAGTGTCTTGAATCCGTTAAGACTATAAATACATATATATTATTCCGAAAAATACTACCCAATAAAGTTGTTAAGGTTCTAGTAGTTAAACCTTCTTATGAATGAAATGGCAGATAAGATGGGTCTTTGTACGGAAATAAAGTCAAGTGCGATAATCAAAGTGCTGGAATGTTATTTAACTTTCTCTATGTACCTAAGTACTTCAAACATTGATAAAAATTATGTAGACATTAGTGTACCTGAAGCTTTATTTATGCTAAATTTAGACTTGTGGTGTACGTGTTCCTTGTGTGTGTAAATTAGATTAGGTGTTTGGGATATTTTTGAACAGAGAAAAGCTGTTAATCTATCGAGTATCTATAGAAGTTGTTTAAACAGGCTTTTGTTAAGTTACACTTGTCTCTAAATTTGTAATGTAATTTGGCATGTCCCTTTCCAGTTTTCAATTGAGCTTAGTTACATGGCAATATATATGTTACGGATAATGTAATACTAATATATCATTTGCTTTAAAACGAAGGAGACTTATCCAGTTTACTTTATTTCGACTTGTCATCTCAGAGAAATAAAGCTAATTCCTCTTTGAATACAAGTAGAGAAACGTTATGTTTTTGATTTGCTATATGCCTTAAAATTTATTCAAAGATTTGTATTTTAAATTGTCTCCACGTGATACTGTATCATGTCACTATAAGGTGCCACAGAGTAAATTTAGCATAACATTCGATTATGTATGAATCGATTGAAACCGTGCATGATAGACACCCACTGCGCACGATTTTGTACCAATCTACATTATTACAAAAGCGTGCGGCTTTCGCGCGATTGCTGAGAAGGTACATAAAGGAAATACATTAGAAACTAGATTGAACATGCGACTTTGCCTAAAAAGTTAAACTTGATCGCAATTTGTGAAATCGGATCAAGTAATTTGAGCGCACGACCATTGACTAGCTGTATAGGTCACGATACCAATGACCAGTGTTCACGGCATGGTGTGGATTCGATCTCCGTTGGACAAATGTGTAACTAAAAACGATTTTTTATTTTGGTGCATATTATAGTTTTTCTTCCTGTGTTTTAAACGTTTTTAGCGAAAGCCGCACCTTTCGATTCAAATATTGGGCATCTGGAGGTTTCACTAACATTCAAAATTATGTGCACCAGCTTAGCATTTTTTTGATAACACAAGTGCTCCGAAAAAAAAATCAAGACAGATTAAAATACTCGTAAATTACTCTACTAATGTTCTGTATCATATGCGACAATGTAGACATTAGTATACATATAAACATTCTGTATCAAATTCCAGATATTGTTTATAAATATTTACGTCATATCAAAGGCTTTGCGCACCTATCTGTATGCGGAAAGAGTTATACCGCATAACTGAGCATTACTTAGTGAATCAATTAAGTCAATAAGCATAAAAATGGAAAATTACGGTGTGCGGGTTGAAATAGTTGCAGCCAGCTGTAAAAATATCACTCGCGTGCTTCTCGCCTAGCTTGATAAAGCGACTATCCAATTCAAAGAAACAAATGACAAATCGAACCATTTGTCCATTAGATTAACGCATGGGTATACTTTTTTCACTAGGATAGCAATTGACAACCTTTTTGATTTCCGTAATCCCTTTAAACATGTGAATGATAATTCTGCGTAAAGTCAGTCCTTGCTATAATTTTTACTACATGCAGTTATGTCACTTTTGTACCCAGTCAGCTTTTCTATTCCTAGAAAATATTATAGATGGTTTTATTTAGTGCCAAGCGGCCTAACCAGCTCATCAGCTAGTACTTTCGTAAATCGGCCTTCCTTTCGTACGATTTCATGTCTTCCTGCATTCAAAATGAATTTAAATAAAATGTGTATAGTTTGTTCAATATGAAGGTTTCGGTATTTTATTACACTTCATATTCACCCCGACTTTCGAATCAGTCTAAATCTAAACAGACGTCACTAGTGACTTTGTATAAAATTTATTTCTTGTTTTCATATTATAATTATGAATACTTTGGAAGAATGATGTCTATTGAAAAATAAATGATATTTTGACCAATAAGGCCTATGCGGTAAAAATATTGTCACCTTTGTTAGTGGTAAAAACTTCTGCATTTTTACATGCATGCTCAAAAATGATCTCATATGGAATATTATAGTCACTATATTCCAATCATAAAGTCGGATACAACGTGGATGATAATAAATTCAATTAAATGCCATCATTAATGTAAGAACATGTAAATCAAATACAAAGTATCTTTATATGTCGTATAATAATCGTATTATTATGCACTTAAGGCATTAACAGTATTTTCCATGGAATTTATTTCCAATTTCACATACTAATGTTGGACATTCATCATTTGTTTATGTATTTTTGTCTTGTTATGTCAAATTGATTGTTCGGTGTATGGTGGTTTAGTAAAAAAAATGTATGATGAATATCTCTCGGGGGAGGAAGCGAGTAATGTCAGACTTTGACTAAATCAAAACGGGTATGCAAGATGATCTACATTTTGTTGTCAACGCGACATAAGATATCCATGTTTTAGGGAACCGGCAAGATCTAGTCAATTAAAAACTGGCCAAAAATTTCATAACTCAGATATTTTCGATGCGAAACCCCAAAACAGAACATAAACAGTCATAACATCGATTGAATCAGCTTTTATATCGTTACCTAACATGTGTTGTTATGCATTCTGTATTCGCAATATAAAGTGTGTTATGGACACCATTTTGAATGGAAGTTAATCTGTAACGCTTAAAAAACTACTGATGCAGTCTTATTGTGGGCTACTGTGTTACCCAGTAATGAGTGAAGGTCAGATAGGCAGTTTTAAGTTGAATTTAGAAGACTGGAAGCCGTTCTCAGGAAAGTTTAGGAAAAGGCTGGGCAGAATATACTGATGATAGATAATGGTCCAAGGTCCAAAAACTATATAGCCTTATTTCGTAAATGTTTTGAAAGCAGCCAATTGGACGGTAAATTAAGAATATTTTCAATCTAAGTATGAAGGTACAACTTAGTAAAAAAGGAATCAAAAATGTCAAGTTATTATGAAACACTGAAGTTCTTCAAATAGATGGATAGAATGGATCAATTATTTTGTAGTCTTTTGCAGCTGTGTTAACTTGGCCTCTGGTGTCAACTTAAGATCAGTGGTCGTCAGCTGCTTAGTAGTTTCCTTCAATTCTAAGTTGAATCTATTTCCATTTCTTCTCGTATTAAGTTTCGCTGCTTCCACTTCATTTATAGTCTCTTTCTGTTTCACGAAATTATCTTTACTGCCTCAACTTTGATTGACCGGGAGACCGTCAGAGCCCAATTCAGTCTTAAAGTGCGCAGATAATTATCCTATTGACAATTTGACTTGACGTCAATTCCTACTTAGGTATGTTTGACAGGTTTTTAGTCTTCCTAATTTGAGAGCTATAAGCTATGGAGCTATGGAGTCTTTTCCCCATAGAAACTTTTTTTTTTATAGAATAGGATCCTGAAGACTTCGTCTTGAAAGACAAGTTTAGTTGGCTAGTTTTGCATCACGAACAAATTACTGGAATTGACGCCTTTTATTTTAATTACGATGTTTGTTTGTTGTTTACAATAGATAAGTAGGTAATAGGTTGTGTTTTTGCTGTCTTAATATTTTTTTTACCAGTGAACCAATTTCAAAGAGCTCCATTTTCTTGTTTATTTATTAATATAGCAGATATACTACTTTACAAAAATTCTTCATCACCGATTCAAAACATGATGATGATGTTGATTTAAAAACAACTTAGTTTTCTTACATCGGAAGCAGTTAATAAACATAAAATGTCACTTAAAGAAAAATACAGTTAACATTACTTAATAAATTATTTACGAGAGTATAAAGGTTTGAAACGAGTTAAGTATGCTGTTATGAATAAATTTGTAATAATTACTACTGAAAGCTATAAACTCATTGAACTTGACACACGTTTAGTGCTGCAGTTAACTTGAAATATTTTTTTAATAGTTCCAGTTATTAAACTAAAACTAGAATATTAGCAAAACAATATTAGTAAAACACAAAACAAACATGCCAGTACTTGTTCTTGAATTTGTAAGCTTGGTGAAACAAATTAATTCTAACTTTAATTACAAATTTATAATTATAAAAAGTAAAGAAATCAGATAAATCCTACCTAAACTTTTTTCAATTATATTTATTTGTATATTTATATGAAATGAAAAAAAATATGATGAAATAATTTTATGGTTATACGATTTAATTTCAGCGCGGGAACGAAATTAATTCGACACACAATTTTAAATAAGTTAATAAAAGTAAATTCACGCTTATATTAAATTAATTTCACCTTAATTAAACCGTAAAAATATAAAAGAAAAATAATTAAAAACTCACGCTTCGATAAAATCAACTGCCAGCCAGTCAACATTTTGAATTATATAAAAAGAATAACACCACAAAATCACTAAAAAGTTCGGAATAAATTCACTGGATGTTTAAAAAAACCATAGGAATAGGAACCATGTATCACAAAGGTTTTGTATCGTAGCGCGATCGTGCGCAGGAGTCTCGGTGCACTGTACCGTCATGCGCAACTCACTGCTTACAATTAGGCGCCCGCGCAGCTCACGCCGCTCTATATACTTACCGCAGCCGTCGCCCGGCAAACTTAAACTGTTTTAACTATACGATTATCAATTATCCTGTTGATATCAATCTAATTTGTTTTTTTAGTATCCGCAATTGAGGAAATAATTTGTGGGGTAAGACGTGATTTTTATTATTGTCGAAGGAGCTTAAAATTGTATGACTATGTTATGTTTTAGATTTCACTTTATTAACATGAACTAACATGACTGGATTTTAAAAAATCCTTATTTACCGGGAAGTTTGTAAGGATTTATCTGGCGCTACCTCTGAGTTTAAAAATAAGGGTATTACTTATGCCCTATTTTTACCCAAGTGCGCTGGAAGGAGGATAACATATTTAGGAGCCGAACTTATTTATCATGACAAGAAAATAGTTTTAAAAGTAAAACTATATCTAAAAACTGTCCAACTAATCCTACAAATAAAAGTATGTTAAGTATTTATTACGTATGCGACCCCAGTTTTAAATTCACAAACCAGTATATTTACGTAACGCGCGGTCAAGTTCAGTAACACACTGACATGCTACACGAATCGTGTCAAAATCAGGCGGACCTAGATGCGAATATATTTCCTGTATCTGATATTAATGTACGGGTTAAAAATTTGACCTGGGAACCTGAGGCTCTATCAACACATCTTAATTATTATGGTATTATGGTTGTGGATGAGTGCAATACACGGCGCAGAGCGTCATCACTTTTCTACACCCGCAAAAATGTTACTTTGGGACGTGGTAATAGGCCCCCAGGGGTCTTACTATCGACTCTTAATGTAAAACTGTTGCTGTTTTGGAAGAGAGACGACATTCTCAACACCTCTCTTGAGAGCTGAGACCCTCTGTGCATGACAAATACTCAAAAACAAATAATTTTGAATTTTGTTTTAAATGTGTTACCAGATGTAGGTCACATAGGTACATTTCTTAACGGCAACTTTTCCGAAAATCATCATCTACAAGATTTGTGTTGAGAATGAAAATTGATTCTGCGCTGACCCTAAATGAAATTTCTTAAATCTTACATTGCTAATTAAGAGCTTTACTTTATTAATGTGCTTTTCAAATACTTGAAGCAAACTAATCTTCTATTTACGAGACAGATCAAGGCACTCGTTTAAGCCGTATTATGTATTTCAATTGCATTTTATTTGTTTCTGAGTTTATGGTTGATTTTTATGTTCAAACAATACTTAGGCGTTAAATCGTATGCTTGTTTCAATGTGTATTGTAATATTTGTAGTATATACTTCATCGAGTCAAAACGTGCGAAGTATTAGCCACGGTTGTTTACTTTCACTTGGATGCACGTGCGTTTCTACTATTATGGCTAGATTTCGGTCTGGATTTGTTTGGCACTCGCTTTTACTCGGTGACTGTAACGGACTTTGCCCTATTTGTTATGTACTTTTTTGTGATCTCTTTCTAAAGTCTATTGTTATTCTAACTCACTGTAAGGGTCTCTTTAGGTTTCTTTTAAAATGGTAAGTCTGCTGTTCTAGTCGAATATTGAATAAACTCCTGCGTTCAGATTATCTGCAAAGATAATTATAAAATCTGTTTTAATTTAATAAAGCTCTTTAATAATACTTTTTAAAGTATGCTTTATCTACATCTATATTGATAGTTACTTAGATTCAAGGATACTTTCGAAGGATGTTCTGTAGTAGACTATTAAGTGATTGTTACACATATCTGAGGAGGAACAAATAAGTATAATACGTGGGGTAGGTATCGCTTTAACAGGAATAATCACTGGAGTGCTCTTCAATTGTACCAGGGACCACTGGAACTTAATACCACCGCGATATGAATACCTAACCTTTTTATAACCCTGTGGAAATGCTCATAGACTTTCTTTACCCTGGGGAAAGCGAAGATGTGTCAGACTGAAACCAACGAAATGTTTTTCCGTTTCCCATAGTCGGGAGCTAGACGAAAACGGTTTTGCAGACAATCGTGAACGTATAGAGAGGAGCACCTTCAATAGGGACTGCTTCATCGGTGTTAGGCGATCTTAACCTCACTATGTTTTAATTCAAAATGAGTAACTTAACGCCCAACCTAATTTAACTTGGTATGGATAGCAATCGATTCATCAAACCGTTAATGAATTATTAAAATCCAAAGATCTATGTGTGTCAACGTTATCTACGTAACGAATAAATAAAACATGCATTGCGAGAGAGGAGCATTGAGTAACTCTTATAGTACCTACGTCCTAGCTGGTCCTCGTATGTAGACTGTAAAAAGATAAATCAGTAAGTCCAGTCAATTTGACTCGTCAGTTCAGGGTTGCTAGTATAAAACTAGTTAAATGGTCCTGAAAAATGCGTGCAACTGAATTTTCTTAGTAGAATCAACTAGAAGTATCGAAAGCTGCCTTATAAAATAAAATGGTTTTGAGACGTTTCAATTGTTAGGTATTGTCATGCCGTAACTTGCCGGCTCTTAGTAACTTACTCATTTCTGTGATACCTGACAATTAGAATACTATGTGATAAACTTAAACGTACTTAAGCAAAGCCTTAAAATGAAAAATGAAAACACACTACAAAACTAAACAGAGCTTTTAAAGTTGATCTTCTGCACACTCTATTTTGCAGTGCATCAATCTACGCAAGATAAATTATTCTCCTACATTAGATGTTCTTACACAACAAAAAGAACAATTAGTAATTACATAGGCAAATTTTATGACATAATCAGGACATTGCTGACAGAATATGGATCTTGAATTTCTAGTTTACATTCTCCACTAGAGCAAAGCGTGCGTATTAGAAAATATTGTAATAGGTAGTTTTATTGTATAAGTCGTATTTAATAGGCCTTCCTTCATGGCACATGCCATTTATTATGAATAATGACGTCAGTGGTCAGTAAATGCAACACACCTCCAACATTACGCATGTTATTAAATCGATAACTTAACATTAACAAGGGAATAAAAACATTATTGCGAATCGGAATACCTACACTGCGACGCGTATTTACGCAAGCAATACTAAGTTGACGTAGTTAGATATGTGCGTCTATCAAGGGGTCGCATTTCAATTGATATGTGAATAAACAAGAATATTTAAGATAGCAAACCACTTAACATATTTATTGACACAACGAGTACTGTAACGTCAATGCAGGAACACGCCCCCAAATTGTCTATGATCAGACTACAGAAATGGGCACGTCAGAGGCATATTGGTAATTAAACGACCTTGGTAAAATTGCTGTTTGTTGACCTACGCAACTCTTGCTCTTGAAATGTTTGATGATATTGCAAATTACGGATATTACGTTGCACGAACCTTAAATAATACATATTAAAGATCTGGGAAGCAGTAACCAGTGTGAAAGTAAATTGCTTTCATAAAAACATATAGGAAAGCGTCTTGTTGACCTAAAGGAACACTTTTATCTTGCAAGAAGAATTAGAACTGCCATTGAACTTAGCATTACTCTGCCTTTTGGCCATACCAGTTGACAGTGACGCAGACGAATTTTTAGACGACATTCTCAACTTAAAGCACCTAAATAGGTAGTTATGAGATCCCTTAAAGGGTAACATGCCTTGAATCCATATATTTTTGAGTTATGACAGATTTACTAACGACAAATTTCTAATTTAAATAATACACATTCTATATGACACTCAACCATCTAAACGTTTACCACATGGAGTGCGGATGTTTGCGAGTGAAACGGCACGAGTGCATTCAAGGGAGATGCATCAGCGCAACCTCTCGCAACTACTGGCACTGTTTACAACCATTCTTCTACACTCACAATACCAGAACTGAAACAATATTTATGAATCATCGCTTAAATAGAAACATAATCATATGCTTTGTTTCACTAATGTAATTTATCTATATTATGTATGTTTTTAGAGTGATATGGACATGATTATCAGTTGTCTAGTTTTGAAAAGCTTTGTTTTGTTTAAGACTAGATGGTGTTGTGTGAAACTATTCAAATAATATGACTACCTAGGTATATATCTGGCAAATAAACGAAATAAAAATACCGGTCAAGTGTGAGTCGGACTGATGACACAGTAACTTCCGTGCCTCGTTTCGTATCAAAGAAATACAAACTTTGAAATATTAAATTAGCAAAAAACACTGCCTAGTGGCAGACAAACAGCGGAACTTCAGTAATAGGGTTTCAAATGCGCTCTACAATGAATATTGATTAGTACTTGACCACTAGATACTTAACTAGCAAAATAAATTGGATTTGCCACTGTCAGTCACCGGTCCATATTACAACCAGACTCATTACACGGCTCTATGGTCAATATCTCAACGTTCGAGTTTTATTACGTAAATTGTATACATATATGAGTGAACTATAGAAAATGAAACTTGTTTTATTGTAACACTTTATAGTTGGCAATATTTATTACACTTTACTTCCGTGTTAATTGTCTATTCGTATCAATAACAGCGTTTCTTGCTATTGTTTGACGGGTGGCTTTTTTGATATCTCAATTAGACGCCTATGAAATATCTGTAAATACTACGTTATTAATTAATGACTTATTAAAATGATGAAAGCAGTTTGTTGCTCATGTGATACACGCGTCTATTAAAATGGAGAAAGATAGAAGGGCTTAGAAGATAAAAGGAGAGTTCTTTGCTTAGCATTGAGATCTTGGACTCTATAAAAAAATACGAGTAAAAAATATGGTGGAATAACTAGTATTGAAGATTTTAGTTAACAAGAGTTATGCTCGTGTCAAATAAAACACCCTTTTCCACACTTTGGAATTCGTCTATTAAATGTGATAACGAAACTGTTGATACCAGAATTCTTAAAAAATCTACCAGTAAACAATATATTACCAAGAAACAGCCTACAAAACAGGTGTTAGTGAGTGTCAATTGTCGAATTAGCGTCGATTATATTTTGTTTCACGATTTCCGAATGACAATTATTACGTCACAATTATCACTGGTAACTTGAAGAAAATTGGCCGTTTCAACCTTTTTGATCAAGTACCTCCAATAAGCTAGGATCCACCGAAACACCTAAGTGTAGTGTTCTAGGGAAAGCGATTGTCTGTATTGGAACCCCCAACGAAATTAATCAGAAATATTGGAAACTCGGTGAATAATATTCCAATACCTTGATAAACGCGGAATTCAATCAAATATAGCAAGCTAGCAAAGAAAACTGATCAACAACTAAGGAATAAACGTTGTAGCTTCAACCTGACATCATTGTTGAGGCGCAGTCTAAAATTAAATCACCGTTATGCACGAGCGGATCTCAATATTGAAAGGTAGAGCGGTCGTACCCCTAACGTGAATTATTATGTTGTTATGTACATATGTATATGTTTATACTGTACACAGATCAATGAGATTCTCTGTATTGTGTTTCCTGCGGCAACGCGACAGTATAACAGATGACTCACCAGTAGAAACGGAAACTGGCAAGATTGAGATGTTTGGTAAAAAAACACATGTTGCAATGACCAAAAGGAATTTTAGTTTTGTGGCAGATGAAAAAGCTTTAAGAAATATTTGGTTCCGCTGAGCTATGTTTTAGTTATGCTGATTATTAAGATTAAAAGTAAATTGAAAGGTCATATTTCTTGTGATAAAAATGTGAATTGTACTTCAATGAATACTAAATTTATTTGGCTTAGGAAGCGTTTTCGGCACAATCTAAACACTCATGGCGTGGTCTGGTTCTGGAGAGAAAATCGTGGTAGGATTCCATTCGCATTCCTACTCATATCAGTGGCACGCTGTCGTCTAGATAATAAAGTTGCTTCCTAGTTCTTCGACTCTGCATTTAAGTGAACTAATGTCCCTTATACCAAAAACCTTATACTAAAAATTCTAAAACACAACATAACATTCGTCAAATTTGAAGGAAAAACACAACCTTTATTCTGGTAATGCGAAACTATTAGCATTCTTTTATTTGGCCATTTAAGACGTGCATGGAATACATTTCATGTATTCAGCAAGTGTCTCGGAAAACGTTGACATCGAGTTCGAAGACCGTTATGAGGAAGAGCAGATTTTGAAGGTTTTAGAGGCAATTTAAAACAAAACTCAAAGAAGATTACTGAGTTCTTATAATGGAACCGCTAGCTTAAATGTGTCTTTAACCAAATTAGGGTGTATTAAATTGAATAGAGATAAATTTAACTCAAAAAAATACAGAAGAAAACAGTGCTGAGTTTTCTCTATACCTATATGTGACGAGAGAGGCTTTGGGATAATTTCGCGGTGTTCTGGGTATGCAATCCCGCTTGGTTCCCGAAAATATAGCATTGCTTTATGACTAAATAAATTATTATTATTACTTGCATTCCCAAGAGCATTTAGATTTCCGCATTGTCACAAAAAAGCTGGTTGTACTGAAATTATTTTTAGAAATTTCCTCTTCATGAAGCCTATTTTTATTTATTGTTTATACATTAGTTTGTGTTGTCACGACATTCACATCTTAATAATAAACAAGTTAATAAGTATTTTATAAAGCCGTTTAGGATTTTACTTATTGCAATTTTGCAATTTTATTTAAAGTGACTGTTTTAATTAGTTATTGTGTATAGAACAAAAACGATTAAATACGCATAAATATTGCTACCAAAAAGATTACCTCACATTATATATGCTGCGACAATACGGGTACTTACAAATCTGGTTTTGACGAGAATAATGGTACAAATATTTGTGTTAATTATTGTCGTTTTGTTTTTTTTTTTTAAAGTACTACCAAATTTTCAGTTACTAATACAGTTTTCTGAACGTCTTATTATATGTCTGTCCGTTATAAATAAACTAATTACTCACGAGTGGTATATTTACGGCGGCAAATAAATACGTAAAGTTAATAGCGTGTATTTTGACTAAAGGCCCATTAAGACGAGGCGAGAATTATGATGCGAGTGCAATACATTGCCAAGTCTTAAAGTAATATTATTGTAAGAGTAGAAAGAGATGCCGCTCTATGCAGTGTATTGCGCTATCTCGCTTCCACATACACAAAAATATGAATGTACTTTTTTAATTATTCCGACATATCACTGACAAAATGCGAAGGAAAACGTCTTGGGGAAACCTGGGTTCAAAATACTGGAGTCTAAAATCGCCACTCCACAATGACCTAGGGTAGCGATCAATGCTTTAACCTTCACTATACGGGAAGGGGCTTGTGCCAGAAGGGAACGTAGGTACATACATATAGAATAAATATAGTATTATAAATGTTATATAGTACCTGGCATGAAAAGTGATAAAACGACAATGTATCAGTATTCGCACAGATTTTCTCGTTTTACCTATACGAACCGTACATTCTTAGAAAGTACATAGAGCTAAAACAAATGTCAAACGGTGTATAAACGCATATTGTTCAAATATTTGAAGTCACTTTTTATGGTCCTGTGAAATCTGTGCGCTAACTATAATGTTCTTGTAGGTAGCCATTGTGGAAGCGAGAGGGCACTCTACATTTCACTTAGCGACTTCCTGCTTGCACAACAGTACCCGTCCTGCTCTAAGAGGTTATAGGACAAGCACTGTTGTAAATTGTACTTTTATATTAATGAGTTATGTTTTGTGTCTATCAAATTATTTTTGCAATGTTTTGATATAATGTATCTCATTTATCTAAGACATGTGGTAGCCGTTTAGTTATGTAAATAAGCTGCTTATTTCATATCTTGTTATTTGTTAAGATTTGTATCATATTGGTAGTTGGTTCAACTTATCTTTTGTAAAATTGGTTATTATTAATGTTATTCATACTTATTGTAGTTGTAGTGTGATAAAAACGCATAAAATAATTAATGGTAGTAATCATTAATTTCTTTTGTTTTTCAAATATGATGAGTCCAGTAATCGCTTATAAAAAAAATATACCTTTATATTATTTCAGTATCGTATAATCCGTTAATAAATTAGTTCATCATAAAAGAACGCCATATTATTAATTCTTTTTATCATTTTTTTAATAACAGAAGATGTTATTCAAACCCGGATACCGCGAGGCGATCTATGCACCTGAGGCCGTCATCTAGGGGGCGAAGCCGGGGACGAGCAACAGCTAGTAGATAATACATTATTGATTTAATTTTTTATAAATCTCAAAGCTTAATTAACTAATGCACCATTTTTAACTACGTCGCGTTGTATGAACAGACGAAAAACATTTGCTTTTTGGATTAAGTAGCAAGAAGCAAGTCTTGTGTACTCTGTGCGGCTTCATAATATTTTCTATCTCAAAACATTAACGGTGAAAATATGCACAATGCACATATTACGCAATTGCTGTCTGAAATATTACCTATGCTCTATTCTGTTGTCTATCTAGCCTTAGTAAAGTGTGACTCTACATACTTGAGAATAACCGATAGAACAAAATAAATATCCTCGATTACTTGACAAACACTCGAGCGAAGACAGGTAGACAGGATATAGGCACTAGACGTTGGTGGTTGTTTCACAAAGAGTTAATTGCAAATATATTTGAATGGGGCAACGAATGCCTTTAGTAATCTTTTATTTTGAATGTATCATCCATCATCACACTTTTACTAGATAATTATCGTAACGGTGAAAGATACGTCACTGGTAAAACCTACTTGGTTCAATCTCGTAATCAATGATTACCAACGAGTGTCAAAATAGTACACAACAGTTTTAGTAATTATTCATTAAAATAACATAAGATTACCACTTTATATTAACAGCGTTTTTTATGCTAACTTCAAGTAATTAACTACATAAAGATAGTAATGTTTTTTGTATAGTCGTATCTCTATATAAGTAACAAATTGGTTTCTAATGCAATTAGAAAAGATGAATTGCAAATCGATCGCTAGCACTAAAAATAGAAACGCAATTCACGTAATTCGTCTCGAATCTCGGAACTAGAAGCTCGGTTTTATTTGACAACAATAACGAGACTGCCATTATACATAACACGTCTCAGTATCCGGAAGTAGGCTTTAGAACGAACAGAGAAGGCACTACCGCATAGACCTATTCTTTGTTAAAAAAAAACTTGTACATGTGCAACAGTTTTTTCCCTATATTTCAAGTTTTGATAGTTGAGAATACAGGGTCAACGCAACGACCTCGGAGTTGTTACTGAAAGGAAATCGAGAGACACTCAATCATTCCAGTAACTATTGTGACACGTCACTTGCAAAATCTCATAATCGTTACAAATAATTACACAAAAAACAAATTGGTCAAACATTTATTGTGGTCTATAGATAATAACTGTTGAAAAGTTATTTAATCTGTGTCAAGTATTATAGATTATAACCTCTTTTCACTTTTGTATCGGTTATCAGAACACTTCGGACTTTTATAAGGGCCTTATCCCACTTTCCGTCACAACGCCAATAACTCTCTTTGCTTTATATGATACAATTAAAAAATACATTCCTTATTCATTCTCTGTTAATTCTTAGCATAATAAATCCGTATCGATCCAGCTCGGAAACAAAGGAAATACCTGAAGGGTTTCCCATTCTAAAGCTGGAAGTGAGGTCATGCGTCAACTGTTCAGAATTCATGATGTGTTCTCAATCACAACCTATGACTCTATGATTAATCGCATCACTAAAATTCAGCTATACACTCACAACCAACTGTGTACAGTGGTAAACGGAAGTGGTCGTCAGGGAACCGTTGAGACGAAGGTTATTTATTATTTATTTATCTTTAAACAAAAAGGTAGGTAACTTATTAACTAAGCCCCACAAAACCGTTGCTGATTCGTTGATGAGTCTCTAGACATCGTTACTATCTTACTTAAATGTACTTATAACTAAATATAAATAATAAAAACATAAATTTAAACCTTTTTTGATATTTAAATTTGTGGTTGTCAGTTACAAGTACCTAAACAAATGCAGTTTATGGAGTTGAAATTAGAATTTGAATACAGTAACCGATTGTTTGAGATAGTAATTGACATGTCTTTTAAGTTATGAAGATAAATAATTTATATTAACAAATGATATGAATGCAATGGAATTATAATGTAAACATGAAACCCGTAAGTGATTGAAGTCTATAGAAGATACGTAGTTCTGAACTAGTATAAAAAGAATAAAAATTCTTACATAATTACAAATCTAGACGATACTCATTTTAGTGGAAGATTCTGTCGTACCAAGGACTTCAAAGTGATCTAATTAAAAAACATATTTACGCAAGAATAAAACAAAGTTGTGTCGTGACCCAGTCTTTAACCGTGGCATTATAGTCGAGTAAAAAAACTTCTAGGAATCACAGCTTCGTAGAAACACTCATAGAGTATGCAGTGTTTACATAACTCTAATTTTATTTGCGATGCTACCGATATGTTAATTTTACTTGTGGTTTTATATGAAAAGAATACTAAAATATAATTCAATTAAATAAATGGTGAATATTTATTTTCAATAGAATCATGATCGACTGAATTGCAATTCAATTTAAAATGTTTGAAAAACAATGGCCTGATTACTAAAAAGAAATGTTGCCATATTAAAAAAATACAATTTCTTGAAAAAATGTAGTTTATTTGGATAACTCTCCCAACGGGTATGCGAAATATGACGAAAGACCTTAATATAAACACTTGGAATCTAAACAGTCATTTAAAAATTACTTAAAATAAATTGCTCAAAGTATTCAGGGTTAAGTCAACTAATAGTTATTTAAGGGAATCCGTAGTATCGCTCAGGTAATTCGAAGCGTAAACCGCTTAGCCAAGTCCAAGAAAATTGTCAGTTAAGTTAAGCTAATGGAGTTACAAATCAACATGGTGTTTACGTATGGAATCCTCCTAAGATCCGTTACCTCTTCGCAGAAATAACACAAGCGACCATGTTATTTACTATCGAAGTATTCAAATGATAAAAAATACTTTTGAATGTTTACTTTCACGAATTTTTGTGGTTAATGTACGTCAAAGCTTAATTAAACAATATTTTCATATGCAAATGACATTGAACTTGTATAAAAATATGCGTAGATATTAAAAATATTATGACTGTTTTGGTTCTGCACTGATAACGTATTGCTACAAGCTTTTTGTTTTTGTG
Source organism: Trichoplusia ni (assembly GCF_003590095.1). Classification (NCBI taxonomy): domain Eukaryota; kingdom Metazoa; phylum Arthropoda; class Insecta; order Lepidoptera; family Noctuidae; genus Trichoplusia; species Trichoplusia ni. The sequence goes on along the minus strand of NC_039480.1, from coordinate 12,988,335 downwards.
AAATATCAAATATTAATGTTAAGTTTTTTTACAACAAAATAAAACTTAGAAATAAACCGCCATTTCAAATCTGAAATATTCACTATCTAATAGAATCAGGATATCCGGAAATTCATTACGAAAAAATGTTTAGAATTATTACAGCAATAAGGAAACAATTTGACTGCACGGATAGTCGAGTGGAATAGGTCACCACGCAAAAACCAAAGTGCGCGACGTGTCGCAGGTACGATTCCATCGTTGGTCTACAAATGATGGTTCAGTCTAGGTGTCTTGTGCATGTAACTTGAATGTTTGTGAAAACTCCCGTGACACATGGATTAAATATAAAGCGTGGTGGAGGCTTTAAAAATAGTTTTTGAAGTAATTCAAAATACCCTTTACTACTGTTAGTAAGCTTTTGCTGTTGTGGAAGCAAGACGGCACTCTATACTGCCTATAACAGCCTCTCGCTTCCACAACTGCAAAGGTCCTACCCATTGAAATCGAAATAATAAGGTAAATTACCTTGTTATTTAGATTTCTATGGTCCTACCTCATGGCGCTCATTTTTCGTGGTCTGTTTTGTTACGGCAGATTTAGTTCTGAAATGTTATTGACTTGGACTTCATTATAAAGACTTCAATTATTTGTAATTAATTACAAAATGACAGGCAGAATTTAAAAACAAATAATACGCTTAAATAGGAGTCAAAAATAAATTAACTTACTCCTAAATTAATTGTGTTTAACGTATTAGTTACATTTTTAAATTAACTTTAAACTGATATTTTTATTTTAAGTTTTTTTTGTAGAAAATTGACTTTTCCTAAATCGGAAGAACTCAGCTGTGGGGCAGGTCAAGGCTAGTTAACCAAAATATTTGCTATTATGTAATAAGTCGGAGTCATTAAATTTATTTTGTCCTTCTTAAATTGTCAAAACACCCTTTTTTCAATTTCCTAAATATCTTCGACGGATTCAAACACAAAAATGTAAATAAAAACTTTGTACTTTTTAATACATATTAATAAAAGATGCTGCTCTACGTCAATTATCCACGAGAACGAATTGTCTCATACCTAGTCATCATATATAACTACTTATACAGAACCACTTGCATTAAGTAGCAAGACTTCAGTGGAAGTCGGTGACACGGGACACCTACCACAGCGTGGGCGGGTAGCGGCCGTACGTAATTGATGTCGTTGTAATGAAGGGTTAGTCGACTACCGCTGCAGTAATGACTATGGGCGAGGCAGACAGCCTGGCTACTACATTTATGTACCTACAAACTATCTACTTGCAACTACTAAGTGCTTGTAAAGCTTCATTCAAACACGTTTACTTCCCTGCATGTTAAATACATTGTGGGCCTGAAACGCGTTACCGTTCAACACCACCAAAGATTAACGGCAATGTATCGCAACTCGCTTAATATCTCTCAGTGTCTAAATAAGCTTTTACTGAGGAACTCGGTGTGAAGTGTTCCTAGAAAAACTGGTTGACGCACACATTCGTGCAGAACGATGTACCCAGTACTCCGGTTATAGTAAACTTGATGGATTGGAGGTGAAATTCGAATAATAGACTCGTCACTTTATATCGATTGATCGACCGTGTTTATTCGTGATGAGGACGATTCTGATCTAAATAACGGAAATTTAAATCTCATTGGTGTTCAGTTTATGAGACTTTGTTAACATATAAAAAATAACGCGTGGCATTAAAACTAACTAAACAACTTATAGGTACCAAATCACGGTAAAAGATTCGTGAAAAAACCTATTTTCCAAATATTGGAATCGGAACTGACCAACTGCTGTTTCAAACGTAATTATGAAAACTCCATGCCTTTCTACGTTATTGAAGAGAGCTGTTTCACCAATGTTTTATCAGTGATAGACATAGAAATCTAAATAATAAGGTAATATTTAGATATCTATGGTGACAGATTAGTGGTCTGATCCTCATATTAGGCAAGTATAAGTTTCCATAACATAATGAAACCGATGATCGACACTCATAACGCATTTCGGTTATTGTGTATAATAGTAATTAATAATTATTCAACAATTATTTTTATATTCATATAACATAAACGTATCTACATTATACTGCGCAAGAGTCTAATAAATCCTATATCGATAACTGCGCAATGAAAACCTTTAGATTGTGATAAATTGAGGGACAATTGAATTGATGTTGGCAATCATTTATCATGGTACTTTATGAGTAAGGTGTTGCTGTTTATCGTATAGCAAAAATTTAAAAACATTTGACGCTTGATACCCCTTGTGTGATTTGATTTTTTTTTCTTAAATTAGAATAAAAATAAATCTTCTCAGTTCTTCCTAGCTTCAGAACAACAAAAACTTTAACAAGTTGTTTCGAGAATGCGTGCTCTGATTTCAAATTCTGTTTATGCCCTTGTAAGAGAAACGAACAACTCATTCATTTTAAATAGTTTCTATATCTTTAACAAAGTTCAGCTACTTTTTATAACACTTTTTCTTTACTTCGCATATATCCTACCATAGAAAGTTATATTTATAACATCAGACATAACACACTGGTTAAAGACATATTTAAAGTGCGAATCTAACTATGAACAGGAACAAGTGATACTAAAACGGCAACAATTGACCCGGACGCTAGTATTTTAGCCTCTAGGTTACACAGAAGGTTGAGCAAATAAAACCGTTTTAATAGTAAACAACTTCAACTGTTCAACTCATCCTTTTCCTACGTCATTAATTATTATTGGATGGTCTCTTAGTGACAAGGGTATATTTAATTACTTCAGTCGTATAATCAAGTTTATATTTTGTATGCAGTACATTACATGTTACTTTTAAGGCAATTTTATTACTTATACTAGCTGGCCCAGCAAACGTTGTTTTGCCGAATATTCTTTTTTCTAGTTGTATGTAGTTTTTATGCCACATTACAAAAAAAAAAATCCAAAAAATAAAATATTTTTTTTTATGTGTGCTACCCTTATCATTCTCAAACCTGAGTAGGTTTAGGTATATGTATACAAAATTTAATAAAAATCGGTCGAACCGTTTCGGAGGGGTACGGTAACTAACATGGGAATTTTATATATTAGAAGAAGATTTCCTATATGATTGTATCTGTGAAATAATAGTAGTATCTTTCTCAAAAACTTTTGAGGGAGTAATATTTTCCTATGGAACTTGTGATAGTCCCTGGTGGTATTTTGATGATGCTTGCATGATTCATCGCCTTGCATGGCCCATGGTATTGCACGGCGGTTCAGGGTAAGTAAGTCTGACACTAACGGCTTCTTGCCCCGAGGTTCATGCCTGTTCCTCCATAAAACAAAAATAATGACATTTTGAGCAATGTTTAAAAGTAATAGGAGCAAAACTCTCCGGAAGCTGATCATTTATAAGCATAGAGCGATTAAAGTTTTTCTTCGAAATATTTTACTCCTTTTTTTTTATTGCCTTTAAAAGTATGAAAAGATAACTGAGTTCTGTTTCAAAACGTTCTATGGAAAAATGCTTACAACTTGTGACACGCTGTATAATTTTCTATAAACTTTTTTAAGGAGTTTTAGTGTTAACTTTGGAACCGCGCAACTAGAGTCATTATTGTAACGTTTTGAAATGTCTGAAAAACGACCTACTTAAAATAAAAACTTTTGATTTTGATTGATGGTAGTTACGAAGGTAGGAATAAAATCATGAAACTTGACTTTCAAGTCAAATCGTCGATGATAAATCATTATAAATTCTTTATTATAGTATCGAGCGAAAAAGAATGTTATTAGTGGTTATTGTTTATTGCGTTTGCTCAGTTGCTTCGTAAATGATCTAGTAGTATGACATTGTCTATTATATGAATTTTGATACAGGTAGAACTGTTTGTTTTGTACAACAATATAAGGTTAGGTTTAAAAAAAAACAATGAATTTCTATTATTCGACCTTTTCTCAACTATGTTGAGGTCGGGTTCTAGTCTAAACAGATGCAGGTATTAAGTCCGCAATATTATCTGCAAATAGTTGATTGAACAAGATTTAAAGACTATACTTTTAACAAAATAAGTATTCAGTACTGGAATTATACACCAACAAAACAAAAGGATACAAATTATCTAAACTTTTTCATAAACTGGCGATTGCCAGTACCAATATAAAAACTATTTCCTCGTTCTAAATTTAAAACTTCAATATTGTCCCTCGCCACGGTATAGTAGAGATAGAAAAAAATAAAAAATACTCTGAATCTTTTAGAGTATTTTTTATATTAAATCTATTTAGAGTAATTGGGTATTGTAGTTCGTTTTGAGGGTCTACAAAACATTTTTCAATAATGCCTTGAATAAATATTATCTTCCCTTATTTGTTGATAGCACAAAATGAAAAAAAATGAATGAAAAATTGATAAATCTAAAAGTTTGATGAGATTTTTGCCATTTTTATCAAAATATGGGAGAAGACGTAAAATTATTCTTGGTTGGAAGTGGATATGTGCTAAGGAAACAGTAGCTTACATACTTGTTATGCGTAATTAACAATTCAAAATGTTTACGGAACAATGGCGACTTCCTTAACAAAACTTTACATTCTCGCTATCCTTATTCACAAAGTTAAGATTAACTGCTTATAAATAAAGACAAAAATTTAGGTATATTCTACCTACTTTATCTTCTGGGTAAAATACCCATTAGAAAGGCTATAAATAACCCTTTAGGAAATTGATTTTCTGTGGTGCAGGACAGGTAAGGCTGGAGTCAAATCTGTTATATCGTTACCCATTAGTGGTACACTAAATAGGCTACCGCAAAATAAGAGAGATTAAAAAAAAAACATGATTTGCGAGATAAAGGTTTTTGTTGAGGTATATAGCAAATCGCTTTGAAGATTTAACGACAACTTGCCTAACCACTCTACAAATACTCACTTAGTATTCCAATTTTATTATAGGTAGGGGTAAGTCGAATATCATTGTGGTGTTGGACATTTCATTTATTTAAAGCTAGTTTTGTTGTCAGGGTTCAGGGTTCTGTTCAAACCATTCGGATTTTCAGGTATAGAAAAGAATTACACTGCAGTTAATAATTTGCAATTATAATCAGCACACAATATGGGACATGACGAGTACGACAAAAGTTTCCATGTAGTTAAATGAAGGTTCATATTCCTAATCTTAAATATCAATGTATGAACATTCCTGAGTTCGAAGTAGTACTAACGACTCGTGATGAAAGTGCGTTAACATTAACTTATCGCTGCATTTTTTATCTGCTTATTAAGGCCAAGTTTTAGCACTTAGGTTGCGTTCAGGACACGTTCCATTGAACACATTTTATCATATGGTGGGCGTGAAAAATGTAATAAGCCCGAGGATGTGTTACATATGTTGATGGAGTGTGTACAATACCGCCGCCTGAGGAGTATGTTGATGCCAAGCATTCAATTATTTAATGGGGGTGTCAATGTACTTTTGAAGCAACCGGTATCTGAGGAATCTAAGGTTTTGTATGGCTTTATGAAAACTTGCCTGAGAGAGAGGAGTGAAAGAACGGGGAACTATGTATAAATTAGGTAATTAAAGTGAAAGCACCCATGGGGCTGGCATAGTCACCTTGAGTGTACTGAAGCCTCGTCTACAATAGATAAAAAAAAAAAAAGGCCAAGTTTTAGCACAATATTATTTACCAAATGCACGTACAGCAAAAATATATATAATATTTAGCATATTTATTATATTTTACCTTTAAATCGATATCATCATCATCATCATCATTCCCCTGCACTTATCCCAATTATTTTATTTGGGGTCGGCGCAACATATCATCTTCTTCCATACCTTCCTATCGGCCGTCATCTCACAAGAAACACTCTTTACAGCCATATCGTCTTTCACACAATCCATCCATCGTTTCTTTGGTCGTCCTCTTCCCCTATATCCATCCACATCCATAATGTATTATATTTTACCTTTAGATCGATAACGTTATATATTTTCTAGACATTATAAAAAGTAAATATTTATCATCATCATCATCCACAGCCTTTATCCTCCCACTGCTGGGCACAGGCCTACCCTTTCTCGTGCCAATTTCTACAGTCCTGTGCTATCCTCATCCAGACTATTAAATATTTATGTAAGTTTAAAATAACATAAAGTATCTATTTACCTCATCATAAATATTTTAGGCAAACGATAAAGGATCTTTAAAAAAATTAACAAAATCCTTAATTACCAGCTTCCCTTCAACTTATCTAAACAGCTTTGAAAGGTAATCAGTAATTAAAAATTAATTTTACATGGGTAAGCGCACAGATATAAAGTTAATTAATTTATTACCATCGCCTTAAGTCGGTGGAAGTTTTAGCGTGACCCACTTCCAGGCATCGGGCATTTTATATCCATGTAAGGTAACTAAACCTCAAACCGAGTCACTTGTGTTACCAGTTTTAAAATTTTGCGATTACCTGATGTAGGGAAGGAAGGAAAAACGACCTGCGTAATTTGATAATAAAGAAAATTTATGGAAATGAATTTTAATGTTAGATTTTGGTCTCATTTTTTATTTTGTTTGTTTATTTTCATATCATCATTGGTCAAACCTTTTCTTTGTCTAAGAAAAGTCTTTGCCAAGCAGTAGGAGACAGGCTGGTATACATAATTGTTTTTACAGTAATTAAATTCACATTCACAAACACAAAACAATACACCGAAACAACATACTAATCAAGAAACCGCAAATCTGTTGAAACAATTACATAATGTTAAATATCAATATGTATTAATTTCGGTATTGCGTTAACATCCTATTAGTCAGCCTTGATCTTCTGGCTTCGTAATCCAATTCAAGCGGGGAAACCCAACAGACTCAAGTAACTAAAGGTTTATTTAGACGAGGCGAGAAGCTGATTGAGCCGTGTCGTTGGTTCGATTCCCGCGTCGGACTAGCGGGATCATACATTTGTATGACTTACGGATTTTCGTTCTGTGTCTGGGTATATTATGACCTGAATATTTGTAAAACTCAAGCGACACAATCCATAGTGTGGGACGCGTAAAAAAAAATCTTACAATACATTGTGAACATGGCAGCTTTGGTTCCTTTTATCAAAAGTGATATAGCATCGCCGGCAATATACTGCTCATATATTTCTCGCCTCGTCTAAATGCCCCTTTACTCACAAGGTACGTAGGAATGTTCAAAATAAATAAAACAAAAGAAACTTACTTTTAGAAAGCGGCACATTGGGAGATTTCCTCAACAAAGGTGTCCATTCGGATGCAGATTCGGCCTGCTTACTCAATGACACTGAATCTAAACATCTTGTCACTAACACTTTTCCTAACAAATTAGCGTTAAACATTTTACTTTTTAACGAATTCCACAGCACAATACCTTAGCTCAACTTCTTTCTTTATGCGCACTCGAAGGCAAACAGTCTAAGATTTTTTGTATATTTGTTAATCAACCACTCACTCGTCTCCGAATTGGTATCCACGAAGGTTAAAGGTCAAATCATGGAGTCCAAGGAGCTGTACATCCTACACCAAGTCCTGAGCCACACTGACCATGCGCCGTTATACAATATTAATTAAAATTACTGTTTACTGATAACAAAAGTACAATTATTGATATGAACTAGGGCTATCCCTACATTACCAGTTAATTACTTAATTAGACTTATTTATTTGTTGTAAATAGGATTAAAGGTAAGAATTGCCGCTATCTCTGGTCATTTGGTAACGGAGTAAACAAAAGGCAAGGTCGTTATTTAAAAAATATAGGATGCAGTTCGTTAAATGAACTCTCCTTATACAGGACTCTTTGTTGGAGCGAGATGATGACACGAGGGGCGTAACAAGCTGTCTCACTTTTTCTACAGCAAAAATCCTGATTTGAGTATCACAGTACAGGCACTAATTAGGATACCATTAATGATATATTTCGAAATGATTTACAAATTCAAAATCTTCCATTGGACACAAACAATGCCAACTGTTTACAAAACAATTAAATAACGAAAACTAATTAACGTACCAGAGTAACCCTAGGAAAGTTACCAGCTAGTTTGCAAACTTGTATTTACCGCAATCGTTATGGAAAAATACTCCTCCCTATCACTTGTAAACAAACCGTAAGGATAAACTTGACACAGATAATGTGATACTAAAGATTAATCACTATCTTAAACAAATACAGCAACAATTTAACGATTTATCGTAATTAATCACGGTTTTGAACTTAAAACAATAAGATCAAGAGTTCAATGAATGAACTCTGAAGGAATATTTCCGATCCTTTCGAATAAATTAGTGTCTTATCAACATTCCAACCTAAGACTCTATGAGTGTATCTGTGCAAGATATAGGTACTAGAATATGTACAGATCTTAAATATCACATGATCAAATATTATTGCTTTGGTATAAGTAGGTCAGGTAGTTTTTGATTTCTTTTTATTTTATGGCCACCTCGTAACATTATATTTTTTGCTGGAAAATAAACCCCAATACTACTACTCTACAACTAGTAGAAATAAAATTACACAATAAATCGTGCATAGGTTTGGAAGACACAGAAAGTAAAATGGAGAGGCTTTCTTCCAGAACAATAGAAATAAGAAAATGGATAAAAAAAAAATGGTTGTAAAATATCAAATATGTTTATTCAATTTCAATTCTCAAGGAACTCCACAAAAGCTAATATCAAAAATTGCATTAGCAAATACGAAAGTGTTTCGCGAAATTTGCTCTATAATCATCTACAAACACAGGAATACGTATAGAAAATGACATCGCAAATATCGGGCTGTTTGCAGTTCAAACAATGCTCTGATAACCTCAGTTTCGATTCAACATTGCATAGAAACAGTCTACGATGAAGAGAATATTCCTGTTTCTAATATTATGTGGTCTGAGTTACGGGCAAGAGGTGCCCACAGGCGCAATTGTTGATGTTATCCACGCTGCTGCTCGATCTTCTTCTGTTATTGCTAAGTTGTGCTGGAGTCCATGTAAGTGATATGATGGGAGCTGTCGTGGAATATTACCAAGCATTTTTGTTTTATGATTACAGAAATATCATGTTAGAAGTCTAATTTAAGTGACAACAGTAAGGCAGGTAAAAGCAGCCAAGTGCGAGTCTGAATCGCGAAACTGATTATTCCGTACAATCGTAGGCTAAAGAAAAAAAATATCCCTACATACATTTACCCTACAATGGTCATGCTATAAAAAGGCGAATTACTATCATAGTCTAAGTAGGTACTCCGTTTACGGTACAGTTATGATATGGGATGAAGAAGTCTAACTTAAAACAATGCATCAGGAATAAATAATGATATTCGAACCTGACTAATGTGTGACGTATGGCATTAAACAATCAATTGCTAAGCGTTATAAACAGTTATTACAACATGCGTACTTAATATAATTGTGTAATAGTAATTAAACGAAGTATTTCTATTTACTAGTGTAATTAGGCAATTGGTTTTATCCTTTACGTGTTACGTTTTCCAAACAGACGTCGAATTGAGTGTTTTACGTTTGTATGTATGTCATACATGTTAACATTCCACGGAATCCTTTGGTCTACCTACATAGGACATAGGTACTAGAGGAAAACAGTATTAAGATCTTTATTAAGTACTGTTTTAACTATAAACAGTTATTGGTAGCGTCGAGAAAAGGTTTCGATTGCTGTGTCATGTTGTAGGGGATAGATCTATCGAAATACGAGCGGCCATTTTCAATTTCCTATCTAGCAATAGATTTCGGTACTAGGGCTGGACTGTTGTCAAATTGAAAATACAAAATAGGTCATTTTGCTTACGATATAATACATACAGTATATTAAAAAGGGCTGTCAATCGGTTACCGTCGTAGTGTATATAATAACCAAAACAATATAACCCAACAAACTGGGCACGTATCAACTAGTAGTGGCAGTAATACCTTGATTCAAATATAGTAATTCCTTTTGTTTCAGCTAAAATTCTGGACTTTTATTCGACTTTAGCTGAACAGTATACTCAATTTACTACCGGAGAAGTTATAAATGGTGACGACGCTCAGTTTTATGATGAAGAGCATCATGCCGTATTTCTGGCTGATTTGGAATGTCCTGATATTATAAAATACTTTCAAAATGTTCGTACTTGGGTAACTCCTATTACGTAACGTCATCTAACCCAACAATGCTACTTGAAAACTTATAAAATCAATGCCTACAATATTCTATTAGCAATATTGTAGGTATTTGTAACAAATGAGACAATCTTAACACGAGTACAATTACAATTGCTTAATATTATATAAGTAGTTGTATAGTACAAGACGTTCAATGTAAAACAACTTTTATCGAATCAATTACGCGTGGATAAACATTCCAACACAATTGATTCTATATGTTTTACATTGAATACCATAATATTAGTTATAGCTATTAAAACAAAAAAAAAGTAAACTATTTTTAATACTAAAATAGGTTTTCTTTCAAGTAGAATAGCGCAAGAAATTTCTTTCGGGCTCCATTTCGATGGATTCTTTTTGGGAGCTTTCGGAACAATAGCCAGGATGTTGTACCAGAAGAAATCGCTAGCATCGATGTATTGGTCGACTCAGAAGTAGTTGTTATTCAGAGTAACAAGGACATCTATGAAATGCACTTCAGTAAGTTATTAGTTAGTCAGTAAGTAAATTAGATTCTATATAATTTTCGGACGTGCACTCGTGCAGAAAATTTGCTTTTCTCCGAGTGATTAGTCAACGTTAATACTGAAATCACCCAAATGTAGTGAACTGACAAGTAAAAATCATGTCACTTGTTAAGCACGAATGTCAGGCCTATAGATTTAAAGTTATTGGTTATTTTTATTTTAACGCTATGTCCCCACCTTACCTTGCCTAGGCCCCAAATTTGAAATTGTATAATATCATTTCCAGTTTACAAAATCAGCTCAAATCACACGTGGAAAACCGAGTTTTATGGAACTTGGGATGCGACAAATAGGTTTCAAAAATCTAAGCAACTCTCCGAAGCGACAGCTTTAAGACGTTTGGACATCGAGGGATATGAAATCGCGATTTGTTACGTTATCACGAACAATGAGAGCATTAACCATTTAACCGATGGAGTGTAAGACCGTTACCTATACATATGTCGTAGAGCAAAAAACAAGATCTCATTATAATTGAATAACAATATTAACAATAAGCAACTCGGTATGATGTTAGTCGAAAAAGAGACAAGTAGCACACAATTTACAGTAACTAACAGTTGATTATCCAAATCTTGGTTTATGAAAGGTTTAAAGTGGAATATCTTAAACCTTGATCAGTTTTCTTAGAATACTAGCCGTAAACAATCTATACATCTACACATCATTATTTAAAAGCATTTTTTTTTGTTGCTTAAGTGTTGGTCGGTATTACCCATTTTGCAAGACATATTAAACTGTGCTTTTGGGATAAACCCAACATTACTATTGCAGCCAGTTGCAAAACTGACCCAGATATAATTAGCTACTGGTTTTTTGTTTTTATTTCATAGGGACGATCATGTCGATACAATTACGAAAGTGAACTTCCCCACTACGAACCACTTACTGGATTTCCTTAACGCTAAGAGGAAATATATTTTTGCTGATACTTGGGGCTACCGAGTCAATGGGACTTGGAATGGTATGACGGGTTACTTGGTACGAGGGGAAGTAGAGATCGGAGGTAGGTAGACAATAATGGATAAGATTAGCTTACAATTGACTGGTCTATTTTTTCTATTAATGTAATGAGTACATCGGCTTTTTGATGAAAATATTTTAAATTGCTACTTCTAAATTGATAGATCTTTATTTCAATTTATTTACAGGATCGCCAATGTTCTTCACATTTGAACGGATATCAATAGTAGACTACATAGCCAGTCCGACACCAACCCGTTCGAAATTCGTTTTCCAACAACCTAAGTTGTCTTACGAGAACAATTTGTTCTTACTCCCTTTCAACACAACAGTTTGGTACAGTACCATGGCGCTGGTCTTTATAATCTACCTAGTACTCCTCATGGTCACGAAATGGGAATGGAAAAAAACCAAGGATAGGATTGAAAAAGTATGTAATATATTTGCGGTGATAGTGGTATGACCGTTGAAACCAACTCAAAGGTCGTAAGTTTGGGCTTTTAGAATCCATGTGCATATTACAAAATAATTATTATTTGTTAAAACAGTGATGGCAATCATCGTAAGGAAACCAGCACCTGAGAATGTTAGCATAAGTGTGTAATGTCATGTCACTGGCCTTCGGGCGATTTTTAAATTAGGCACCAGGTTTTGCATAAACCATACGAAAAAGATTAGGCCTAACGGGATCAAGTAATAACCTTGACGCCAAAAATATTTTAACACTGTTTACCACTTATATTTTATTTTAGCTTGATTCATACACGTTTTGTAAGGAAGTTGTTTCCGGGAAATTCACATCATAAAGTTATTGTTTATAATGACAATGATCTGTTTCAGAGACAAAGAGATTCTGGCGTCTTAAGAGCCAATATCTCAGACATTATAATTTTAATGTTTGGGGCCGCGTGCCAACAAGGAAGTCCTTGTGAATTAAAAGGTGATCGCCTTATTAATAACAATTAGAAATCATAAAACAATTAATGTTGCCCTTGATCTAGTCAGCTTTGAATAGGACGGCTTTAGGAACAAAGAACCTCAAATTGCAAGCTTTTCATCTCTACTTGGTACCAATTAAATTGTTCATACGAATAACGAGCTAAAACTCGGCGGGGCAGTGCCTTTTTACAGCGGAGCTCCTATGGATCTCTACCTACCTACCTTTAGTACCTTCTAGCTCCAACCTAATATCAGCCATAACTCATTTTATTACTAAAACAGCTCGACCAGAACTTGGCAGTATTTTTTTTTAAGAAATAATTTTGTAATGCTTGCAAAATCTCTTTTATTTTTCTTTGTTATATTTCAGAAGTCGTTTAACGATACGATACGACATGTACGATAACTGTACGTTCATGCTAACTCAAGGTATGTTTCAGGATCTTTAGGAAGAGTGGTAATGCTGGTCTTATTCCTTGCTCTGATGTTCCTCTACACGTCTTACTCAGCCAACATCGTGGCTCTTCTGCAATCCAGTTCATCTCATATCAAGACCTTAGAAGACCTGCTCCATTCTAGGATCAAATTTGGAGTTCACGATACTGTCTTCAATAGATATTATTTTTCGGTACGTTTTGTGTTACCCTTGTCAGTTCTTTAGCTTTTTTGGCTGTAATGAGGAAATTAATTACTAGACTACAAGGAAATGATGTTACAGACTGCAACTGAACCGATAAGAAAAGAAATCTATCAAAAGAAAGTCGCACCTCCTGGCACCCCTCCCAGATTCATGACGATGGATGAAGGCGTCTTAAAAATTCGAAAGGTTCTAAGACTTATATCTCTTTTTACCTTTTCTATAGAAGTGGGACAAAAGCAGCTAATTAAAATCCTCCCCATTACAGGGTCTTTTTGCTTTCCACATGGAAACTGGAGTCGGTTACAAATTCGTTGGCAAATATTTCAATGAAGGCGAAAAGTGTGGGCTACGGGAAATACAGTATCTGCAAGTTATCGATCCTTGGTTAGCTGTCAGAAAGAATACACCATTTAGGGAAATGTTTACGATTGGGTAAATGAAACAAGATTATGAATACATATATTACTGTCTCATATGTTCCAAAAATTATACCATTGTGGAAATGAAAGACCACACAAAACGCAAGTCTATTGAAAACATGTTTTTTTAGTCCTACACAGAAATTTTTAAATCGTTATAATTCCAGAACGAGGCGCATTCAAGAACATGGACTGCAACATCGTGAAAATCACTTAATGTACGAAAAAAGACCAAAATGCAGTGGGGGAGGATCCAACTTCGTTTCAGTCAGCATGGTGGACTGCTATCCGGCTGTACTCATATTAACCTACGGCACCATACTCTCTTTGTTCCTCTTAGGATTCGAAATACTATTTCACAAAAGACAAACATTGATACACAAGTTGGGCTGTATGAAGCATAATTACACGTAAAACCACCGTAACTGCCTCATTTACAATTCCACTTTCCATAAACGCGGTGATTGCTTAGCGATTATAGGACAATTATAGATAAACCCCTTTAACGCTGAAACATGAATAAAACCTTAGGTAAACGCGTAAGTAGGAGATCACCCTTTCATTAACGTAGCTGTGATAACAGAGTATTATCGACAATTAAAGAAAAGGGTAAAACAATTAGCTGAAAGGCAAATATTCCTTTGATACACTTAAAGCAGTTCAGTAGCTTCACTTATAAACTCACGTGTTGATGTGGTAGTATACACTAGAAGACAAAATGAAGTCACCTTTATTCTTTATAATTATAATATTTTGTTTGGAAAAATGTGTTTCAATTTCCAACCAAACGAATGAGCTCAAAATGATTGTTGATTTTGTCCAGTCTTATGATAAACCGACTACTGTCGTTGCAAGAGTTTGCTGGAAGACAGGTAAGTTTTTGAGAATCAAATACCCGTATAATGATATCGTAAAATATTTAAAAAACAACAACATTACTTTTTACAGCTGAGAAGGTGAAATTGGCTAACATGTTGGCAATTGCAGAAAAACCAAGAAATATTGCGTTTTTGGGTAAACGTAAAGCTGTTAAATATTCAAAACCAAATAACGATATCTTGTTTGTGATTGATTTAAATTGCGAAGATAGCAATACTTTCTTTATGCAGGTACCTAAAATGCCACTTTTCGCGAGCGAATAAGCGAGCTGATCCATTAAATCTAATGCTTATATTATGTCCTTTTATTTTTAAGGCAGAAAAAAATAAATTATTCACTAAGCACTACAGATGGTTCATATTTGGAACAAAAGAAGTCGATGATGTTATCCCATACGAACTTGAAAATATTAATATTTTGATTGATTCAGACGTTATTATAAAACAAGAAATGGATAACGAGGAATGTGTGTTAAAGTCAAGTGAGATCATTTCATGCGTACATTTCATAATACATTTACTAGTTTATTAGTCATTGACATAACAATACTTAAAATCTAAAATCTTGCAGTTTACAAAATTAATACGGACCGCGATTGGATAAGCAGACACTACGGCACATGGTCACCTAATTACGGACTCATATTAGCAAAAGATAATAAAATTTCCAATGTGATGAAACGAAAAGATCTGAGAGGAGAACCAGTGACTACTTCTGTTGTAATATCAGATAATAGTACAAAAACTGAGTTATTTGACTTGAGGTAAGGCATCAAAGATTTTAAAGAAAAAATTTAAACTTTCCGTTTTACATTCGGCGATATTTTGATACGTTTTGTACAATGTAGTTGCTAAGGCTTTTAGCAAAAAAAAACACTTATTTTCGTCTATTTTGAGTGGACTATAAGTTCCAATAAATTAACTAGGTATAGCAAGATTTGATAACAGACATAGAGCCGGACAAAAATAAAAAAAACTGCTAGTAAACACTGATTATCTGATTATTGTATGTATTCATTTTATTTCTTATTTCTATGTTATGTATGTTTATATATACCTTTACATGTTTTTAACAATAGTGCACCACCTACCTCTGTACATACTGATAATTTTCCTGTCCATCCAAAGGTTGTCTGGAAGATATCGCTTTTAGCGATAAGACCGCCATTGTACCCTAACATTGTATGTATTAAGAATCACTGCTGTAATTCCATGGTGTACAATAAAGAATATTCTAATCTAATATAATCTAATCTAATCCTATTGCTTTGATGTACCTTTACTTCTTCCATTTTTTACATTCCAGACATCTTACGATAGACACTACTTCTAAATCAGCTTACCGAATCGTATATCCTCTACATTACTTCCTGAACTCTTCAGCGCGACTCACGTTTTCTGATACTTGGGGCTACTACATAAATAACACTTGGAACGGCATGATCGGAGATATACATCTCGTGAAAGCGGATTTGTGCGGTAACTCCTAAACTCACATAGGATTTAAAGAACAACAATATGATCCTCATATTGGGACCTATTTGATCAGCTTTATTTAATCGAATCTGCAGAATAAACTATCCAACATCGGCAATATCAATAAATAACCCATATTGTCCTCACCTTTGCCCCAAACTAACTGTTTACTGTATTTTTTTGCTACTGAAATTCATTAAAAAGCTCTTACATGAAAATATCCAAGAACCGCCATATGTGTCTGTATGTGTGTAACTACCCTAGGTCCTAAGCGGGTGAACCGATTTGGAAGCGGATTTTTTCGAGGCCTTTTTTTGATATTACCTCGTATGCTATCAGGTACGGTGACATTCATGACAAAAGAACGAGCAACTGTATTAGAATACTTGATCCGGCCAACTCCAGTGAACTCCAAGTTTGTGTTTAGACAACCTCCACTCTCGTACCAGAACAATTTATTTCTATTGCCGTTCACAACTAGCGTATGGTACTGTGCTGCTGTATTTGTTCTTATACTCACATTCATATTGTATATTAACACTCAATGGGATAACAAGAAATATGAGGAATATAATAAGGTATGGTATAACAAATCTTAAAGTAGAACTGCTGAAGTTTTTGAAGCGTGATGTCGCTATCTATATATTGCTTTCACAACAGCAGCAGTCTTTCTCAACATATAACTTGGCATAGAAAAACAAATTTGAAATCTTAAGAGATGCTAATAAGGACTAAGGATATGTCAATTGTTTTAGCAAAAAATGGACCAATCCTGTTTGCCACCAACTTGGAGTGATATCACGATTTTTGTTCTTAGTGCTATCTCACAACAAGGAAGTTCTAACGAATTGAAAGGTTATCAATTTTCTGAGATCTGTATAATTGAAGTACATAATTGTTACCTACATCTAACCCTTTTTTTTTTCAGGTACACTCGGACGCTTCGTTATGTTCCTCGTGTTCCTAGCATTCCTCTTTATCTATACTTCGTACTCTGCAAACATCGTTGCCCTATTGCAATCGACCTCAAACCAAATTCGGACTCTCTCTGATTTGTTAAATTCGAAACTCGAACTTGGAGTAGAAGATGTTGCCTACAACAAATATTATTTTTCGGTAATTAGAATTAAGTTCTTATAAATTAATTAATTAAAGGCTGTGGTATTATTTAAATATGGGCGGATGATCTAGATTCGTGCTTACAGAACTGGTCACTAGGTAGGCTTTTGCCCAGCGATGGGTCTTACTCGGCGTGTAATAATATTGAATTATGTTTAAGCCAGCATACGCTTCACGTAACCCAATAGCAAAAGCAATTTACGAAACGAAAATAGCACCGAAAGGTTCTCCAAACTTCATGAGCATTGAGGAGGGTATCAAGAGAATGCAAAAAGTAAGTGTTTCATACATACAGGTACTTGCTATAACTTTTATGCATGTATGAAATTGACAGTCATTTTGACTTTTCACATGACTTTTGACTCAGTTGCCTTCCTTTTTTATTTCTGTATGTTTTTTCTCAGAAACCTTTTGCCTTCAACATGAACCTAGGCGTTGGCTACAAAATAATCGCTGCATATTTTCAAGAACATGAGAAATGTGGACTTCAAGAAATAGACTTTATTCAGGGTAACCATCCGTGGTTATGTTGCAGGAAAAATTCGCCTTTCACCGAATTGTATAAAGTCGGGTAAATAAATTAATTTTAATATTTTGACGCCTTACAAAAATAATTGAGTTAAAGTGTTGATGGCTTAATGTACGATTTGAAAAGTATAACTTCAAGACTTACTCAGCTACTTTAATTTAATTCTTCAAAGAGAGAGAGACGAAAGAGGAAGAGAAAAAAGAGAAAGTAAAAAGAAGTTAAACGCTTAACATTTATTTCAGGTTAATGAGAATAGAAGAACACGGTTTAAGTGACAGGGAAAACAATTTGATATACGCAAAGAAACCTGTGTGTACGTCAATGGGTGGGAGCTTTGGCTCAGTAAACATGGTTGACTTCTATCCAGTGTTACTCATGTTGCTGTACGGAATGATATTTGCTTTAGCATTGCTTGCCGCTGAGGTTTTCGTACATCGTCGAAAGCAAAAGAAATTGCGCTTTAATGAGGTCCACTCTGAATAGTGGTTTTATTTTGTAGATGTAGAGTGTGCTTAAATATGTAGCTTCATAAAGTAGATAAAGTTTTAATGAAAGAATTGTTGAAGAAAAAGTTAAAATTGTAATCACCATTAAATGTCGATTTTTAAATTAGAAGCACTTACTTAACACAACATTAAATAAATAGACTTGAAATTTTGTTTCTTTTTTTCGAAATATCTTCTAATCTCGGTCCTACCTGTGCACAATTCCAAGGAGATCGCACATTCCTAGTGTTAACCCAGTCTAACCAATCTGGCCATAAGATTTCCGAGGCAGCCAGGCAGTCTGTCGCACCTACATTACTGCTCCGTTATAGGCTGTAGAACCGGTAATTACGCGAGAATCGATTACTCACAGTCTGTGGATATCTCGAGTGATGTACGACCGGTGAAACAGCAATTAAAATAAACACTGGCCCGTGGGCACTGCCCTAGACATCGGGAGCGGTAAAGTAGGTTCCCGTTCGAATAAACATGAATTATTTACATGTCAATTGCAGTTGATAGGTTGTAATTCGATATGTAAAACTGGTATGTTAGATTTTGGTATATTAGAAAAAAATAGACTATTGGAATTCGAAGAAAGTACCTACTTATCGGTTCATTCCGTACTTACCTATGCTGACGAAATCAATGAAGTAGAAGTAAGTACGTTAGATAAACTTAGATAATACTTATGTATGGAAGCTTAGATTATTTTATTAGTATGTAGCTGTATGGAAAATAGTTTGTGGCCATCTTCTTCACTTAAATTCTGCGAAGATGCACTTATGATGTAGTAGAAATTAGTCTATAGATAAAGCTTGGCCTATATTATTAGCGAAATTGTAATGTCGTCTGTTAAATCAGAGTTGAAGACTTACTACACGCTTAGACGCAAACATACGAAAAAAGAACAAGATCTATAGAATATTTACTTACTAGATATAGATAAAGGGCCAAACGTCGGAAATGTTTTTTTTAATAATTATAAATTAATTAGGTAAAGAAGTTACCGGAATACACACGTCATAGCGATACCTTACCCCTGAAGCAATCAAGTCGACATCATCCCTGAATTCTTAATCGATATCTATGTATCGATTTACTTCAAAGGAAATGAGGTCGATAATGATCTGAATGCGAATAAATACCCACAGATAAGATATCAAGCTAACATTATTCATAGAGATAATGCAATCGAAAATCACGATATCATAATTATAACGATTTAGTGACAAAGTAATGTTTTGTTTGTACAACATGGATCGTAAAATTGTGTTTGTGGTTCTTTTATGTTTTGTCAGTTTCGCTACAGGTGAGATTTAACTCCTTAATTGTAGATTCCTGTATTATTACAGCTAGTGCATCTTACTCGTAACTAAATAAAAAATTACCTAGATTCGAATCCCGCTGTTCTTGTGAAAATTGACTTTGTTACTGTGCAAGAGTAGTGAGTATATAGAGAAGGAAACCAGTGATCGGAAGAGAATAAAATTGAATATTTTGCTTTCGTTGAATGACGTTGTATAAGTACCTTTCATCAATATCTTGTAAAAGGTGGCCAAATATATTTTTTGTACACCCAGTAGGTCTACAACTACATCGAAAGTAATATTATTATGTTTGTAGAAGTGCGACAGCGCCTTACAAGGGATAGAGCAGCATCTCTCTTCCACACGAAAGACGTGTTAGTAGGCCTCCTAACTTATGAGAAGTAGAATATATAACCCTAGTACACTATGATTTAAAATATATTTGTTTTGATTCCTTCGACACAAAAAGCTTTCCGTATCAGTATCAGTTTCATGTACCGAGTACATACGTAGCATACGGGCTCCAAAACTTGTAAAGAAGGGGTTTCTCAACCCAATCTTTTTTTCTATTTTGTTATGAAAATGTTATAATAAAAACATATTAATAAAATTCATAACACACTCTATTTTTTTTTTACTCGTTAATTAACATGGTCTTCAATGAATTCTATTTCAGGACAACAGTTTCGATGCTACGCTTGCGGCTTTTCAAATGTAGACGTGGATCAATCATGTCTTACAATAACAAATAGCACCAATATTGTTAACTGCCCACACCAATATTGCACAATATTGAGGCAAGAGATGGTGGTAAGTTAAAGTATTTAAATGTAGATATAAAAAGGTAGGCTCATCTATAGGTATCTACTAGGTATTACCGAAGTATTGTAAACTTCTTTCACTTCATTAGTAAATACGTTCACACACGTAGGACAAGCATATTTTGCTTGTCCTACGCGGGGATCGAACCCGCTACACGTCGCTTTCAGTGACCTCAACCACACAGCTATCCGTGCAGTCGAAATTTTTATATAACATTAAATGGACAATGCCTCTGCATACGTACTAATGAATAGTAAATAATTTTAATTATTTTATCTATCAGAAGAAGCCACCCATCCAATCATCCGCCTGGCACAGTGCCGAATTCCTGGGCTTTTTGCGGAAGATTAGAAATGCCACTTCGATATTTTTTGTCACTGACAGGTGTGACAATAGCTGGATATCGATTTGAATTTGAAGTATAGTTTTCATGTTAAGAACGCACTCTTTCACAATAAAATACTTTGCGATACAACTACTTGACTAAAGTTTTTAGATAATTGACATTATTTTTCAGGACCCAACTGGCGTAGTATCCAGTTTCACCCGTGGTTGTGAATCAAACCCAGTATTCCTGAATCATGTCGTCGAAGATTCACATTTCAGGACATATTATAGAGCTTGTACGAATTCACTTTGTAACATAGGTAAGTTTATTTTAAAGACCATTCGATTTTTTAGAGAAATAAAAATAATTACATGAGCATTTCTTTGTCTTTGTGTATACACTAACTAGATTATTACTGATTTTATTAGGAAATGGCATTGAACCTGTGGGTGGATCAAACTTGTCTCCCGTACCTCTTTACAATGGAATAAATCTTCTGGTTCCGGGAACTGGCAGCGCTGTAGCTACTTTCCAGATAAGCATGACAGCCTTAATACTAAGTGTTTTAATTTTTAATGTCATGTAAATTCTATGATCCCCATAGATCGCCTGACACAAAGGCACACCTACAATAAAAGAAATTTATTATTGTGTACAAATCCAACCTCATAACATTATTATTTAACAAGTAACAAAGATGCTCTGCTATTCCTTACCAAACGTTTAAATAGGTACCTATGTTTAAAATACATGTGTTAAATATTCTGAAATAAACCATGCAATAACAAAAATTCTATTGTTTAATTCTAAGTATCTTTTAGTTACAATTTGAATGATTCACAATCATATTAATACAGAGTTGAGGAAAACACCCATAGTAACCTTTTTCCATTCATGGGTGTACTTGTGGAGTGATTTCTTGAATGAATTACGTATGTATAAATTCTGTTGTCATGACAACTTCAGTGAAGCGGAAATATGTTTTTGATATTATCATTTTGTGGGAGACGTTCTAGTATTTATGTATGTGATTGTGAAATTTGCGCAAAATTACTGGTTATATTAAACACAATCTTTTGAACGTACCCAGAAATAGGAATGTAAGAATTTGACAGTTTCCTTAACGCAAAATGTCAGTTTAGAGACGTAATAGGTTATGTTGTCTATATTTAGTAAAAATGTAATTAGTAACATAAATTAATCGTTCCGTTGGTTTAAAACCAAACATGACAACTTCTCCTACAAAAACGAAACAAAAATTGTCTCTACGGAAACGTCTGTTTGTTAAAAAATCGCCAAAAGTTGGTTGCTTCGTCGATACAGATTCTAACGATGAATTCACCCAGTCTTCTTCCCGGCCAATCTCTCCTGCTGATCCCTTCATAGCCCAGAGTGCTTATAGTGCGGACCACAATGCTGAAGCCCCAAACCAGCAGAATTCTTCTGCGGAGCCTTTGTGCAACAACGTAAGCCATGGAGTGGACTATGCCCATCACGAAGAAGAGAGTAACCCGAAATGTTGTCGAACCTTCTTTAGGAGATCTCGTCCTAAAAGTTTGGTTGACCACCAAGTATCGAAGGAAGAGGCGCGCTCGATGCCCGGGAGTCCAGAGAACAATTCAAATAGTATAAGTGATCAAACAATTTGCTCCCAAACGAAATCCGAGGAAATACCGAAGGCGACAGTGAAGTTTCCAAAGAGTGACGATATCAAAAAGTGTTTTGAACATTCAGGTTCTTTTGAGGGAATTAAACCAAAGAGTAAATTATTTGTTAAAAGATTATCAGCTGATCATTTAATATCTAATGAGACAAAGCCGCTGTATCGTGCCTCCTCACCTGAGAGTGATCGGAGTAGCTCCTTAGACCGCAAAAGGAGGTAAGATCATGTTATTCCTAATTCTATGTTTTAATACGTTCTTGCATATTTATTATACATTGGTGTTGGATCTTTCCTTTTTTATTTTTGTAATTGTCTGCACTAGGACCAAGTCGACTATAACACGGTCAGCTTCACGTGCGGGAAGCACCGACAGCTTAGCTCGAAACTCGCTGCTTGCTGCACAAGTCCTGCGTCTCATTCCAACGCAGGAGGCTCGAGAAAGGTTATTCATTACTCATGTTGTACTGTAGCATTGTGTACCTATCCATATACATGTATTTATTTGTACACTTTTCCTGTTATGTCGAACCTGTGTGTGTTATCTCTTTAGTAGTAGAGGAAAACCTATTTGATCTCGGTTTAAAGACTCAATATACTGAATATAATATGTCCTTTTTTAGGAACTACCTCTATGGACGCCTTGCATCTCATTCTCTTTTGGGAGCAGCAGAATTGGAGCATGTTTTCCCAGATAGAGAAGTTAAAATTTTTGTTGGTACATGGAACATGAATGGACAACCACCACCAAAGTAAGTAGAAGCACTTTATTTAATTTATTAAGAGTTTGTTAAGTTTATTTATGAATATTTATAGGTGATTGCCTATCAGTACTGATGCTATGACTTTAAATACATTTTTATTCCTTAAGTAGTCTGGCTCATATTTCATAAAATTTATTGTTACATTTTCTTATTTATTGCTTTTTTATGTTACGTTTTACTGTTTGATTTTAATTTAATTTAGTGTAAATGGCTAATGCTATACTAAATTTTTGTAATAAATAGTTACTACTAACTACCAGTGAAGCATGAATCCATACAGTAGTGATTTTTGGGATTGAAAGATGATAATTATAAAGATTTTTCTTTATTTCTCCTCAAAAGCTACTTTCACAATATTTCTATAGTAACTTTCGTGAGGATGATTCATTATTAAATGATGCAATGGTTTACACACGGTCATATATCGGGATTACCCGACTCGTTTCGGAACCAACCGGAGCAACGTTTCGTCGTTTGAGTAATAAATGCTTTCACAGCTCTCACTGCTGGGGTAAAGCAGACCCTTTAAGAGATTTTTTTGGTCGCATCCAGAGGAAGAAGTATTGTATTGTAGGAAATATGACACTAAAATGCTTTAACTTTTCACAGAGAATTAGCTGATTTCATCTTCCCCAATCAAGTAACACATGTGCCAGATATATTCGCTATTGGAACACAGGAATCTTATTCTGAACGTTCAGAATGGGAGATTACTATCCAAGAAGTATTGGGACCATCTCACCTTCTTTTACATTCTTATTATCTAGGTAAGCAAGTACAAACACATACATCATGTGTAAATATGTATACCCATACTACCCATACAGCGTAAGCATATTAACCTACATTAGCTGATATGAATTTTAATTGGTGACATGTCTGTGCACGATTTCACGTAAAGACGATACATATCGGAGATTTACTTTAGCTCGTGTATAAAGGGCTCGGGATAAGATGAGATAAAGACTCCCGTAGGTAGTACCATTTCCAATGTACTTATTAAAACGCTATTCATTTTATTTATATAGTTCATACAAGTATAGAAAAATTCTAACCAATCCATTCAGTCGAAAGAGCTAGCATGTTATTATACATGTTAACTTCCTCAAATCACACAATATTTGTTTGATGTACATAGTATGCAAGTATGATGTCCATTGTATCTTATAGATAAGGAATATTTGTTCCATTACATGAAGGTTAATAAACGTGATTTAAATAGCTATTGTCATGTTCACATCTGCAACAAAATTGAAATAAATGCAAGCATTAGATGCGGAGATATCGTTACGAGAGTAATCATTATGCCGGGTATCCCATTATAATAGTATGATAAATTAAATCATCCATATTTATATTTTTGATGCAAAAGTTACTATGTCTGTAAAAAATAAAACTTAATATTGAGTAAACTACGATCACTAGAAATGTGTGTTAAACAACCCTCCATTGGCAATTGCAGTAATAATTATGACTTATCAAATTAAATATATCGATGTTTCTAGTAAAATGTTTTGTTATAGGTACAATACACTTAATGGTATTCATAAGGAGAGACTTAATTTGGTTCTGTTCTCTACCTGAAGATGCGAGTTTGTCTGTCAGACCCGGTACAGCATTTCGTACGAAAGGTGCCGTAGCAATATCCTTCGCGCTGTTTGGGTCGACGTTTTTGTTCGTAACCGCCCATTTGACTGCACACCAAGAGAAAGTCAAGGAACGAGTGTCTGATATCAAAAGGATAATTCGATCAATTGATTTGCCGAAAAATCTACCGTGCAGGCATAAAAGTAAAGGTGAGGATCGTTTTGTTCTTTTCTTTTAATAATTCGACTCCAGACTAACTAATTTAATCTTCACAAACATTCAAGCCACATGCTTAAGACACTCAGATTCGAACAAGTATTTTTGTATCAACAATGATTATCCTACACGTCGCGCACAGTGGCTTTGGCGTGGTATCAGCTATCCCAGCAGTTCGAACTAGTTTTGTTGCATTAATGTTATTTTTGGCCTTTTTCTAAGTTCTGTCGATGTTGGCTTCCAATCTGTTAAAACTGCCGAAGATCACGTACGTCCGGCCACTAAAAATCGGAGAAACTATTTAGGGGAATACCATAAAAGCTTGGAGACAACCAAATCTTGATTTAGGAACTTGTTAGGCTAGAGACCTAATTACCCAAACTTTCCTTAATATATGGCGTATACATGCTTGCCGTTAGCAAAAACAAAGTAAATGTTTGTGAAGATAAGATATCAATTTCCTTTATGATGACTTTGTAAAACACACAATCAATACAACTATCGAGTTTTCTGAACTATTGTTCTTGATGTACATTTTATTTACCCTTTACGAGTTGATTCTATATATTTAATAGCATCCTCATTTTAATAATAATAATAATAATAAATCGTTTATTTGCATTAAACATGGTATACAAAGGTGTTAAATAGGTATATAGTAGGTACAGTCAGCGCCAAAAGTCGATGAACGAATCAACTTTACAAAACAGCTGTTCACAATAAAATGCCATAAGTTATAGTCGCAACTGGGAAACAAAATAGAATGTACACCAGAAAATTTACAAAAGTCGTTAAACACGAGTATTTCAAAAGTATCTGTGCACTAGTATTCCTAATGTCGCTGAACATCATTCTATCAAAAGTCACTAAACAGCAGATAAAACAAAATTAGGCTAACAAAGTGTATTTTTAATGTTGCCGTGACTGTGTTAATGTACCTACTTTTGACGCTTATGTTTTTTATAGCGGGCTGCTTGTCAAATCCCAGGTTCGAAAGAGGTTTCACTAAGGATCTTGAAGGAGGTTTCACTTTGAGAAGAAGGTTTCGTTAACAATATCTAAAATATTTTCATTTGAATTATTACTTAAAGTAATAAATGAAATATGTGAAATAATAAATTTAATTTAAAATATATTTTTTTATATTATTTTAATATTTTACAAAAAAATAATGGATTAAAAATTCTAAATATCCATGTTTTTAAATGTCACTCCACTCAAATTGTATCAAAATCGGTCCAGCATTTTTAAAGTTATAAATTGTATTGATATAGATACAGCAAGCACTGTCCCAAAAGTAGCTCAACAACATAAGCGTCAAAAGTAGGTACATTAACACAGTCACGGCAACATTAAAAATATACTTTGTTAGCCTAATTTTGTTTTTTCTGTTGTTTAGTGACTTTTGATAGAATGATGTTCAGCGACATTAGGAATACTAGTGCACAGATACTTTTGAAATACTCGTGTTTAACGACTTTTGTAAATTTCTGGTGTACATTCTATTTTGTTTCCTAGTTGCGACTATAACTTATGGCATTTTAGTGTGAACAGCTGTTTTGTAAAGTTGATTCTGTTCATCGACTTTTGGCGCTGACTGTACAAGCATGTTTAGCTAAGATGAACATAGCACGCAAATTTTTTAGGAAACTAAACTATTTATACATTAACATTTGTAATCCATAAATTCTTTTAAACTATAAAAATTACAATCACTTAACCATTTATATAATGCAATCTTTAATAATCTTATATTTAATACTTTGAATTTACTTGGCATCTTGTTATATATCCGCACACATGTTGCAAGACAATTTTTATTATATTTGGTCAGTCTTGGTAGATCACTCTGTGCTAATCTAAAAGGATCTCGTCTGTTGCGTGGACATATTTCATTTGCAGTTTTAAACAGCTGTATATGCTTAACTACGAATACGCATATTTCGTAAATGTAGATACACGGGAGCGGTAACAAGCCAAGTCTTTTAAACAGTGGTCGGCATGATTCGTCGGGTTTTAGTCCACAAATTGATCGTATGCACTTTTTTTGAGCAATGAATGCTCTGGTCATATCGGTGCTATTGCCCCACATTATAACACCGTATCGTAATATCGATTCAACATAGGCGTGATATGATATAAAGGCAGTCTTCATATTGGTAACATTTTTAACTTGCTTGAGTGCGTATACGAATTTATTAATTTTAGTGCTAATATTATCTACATGTAATTTCCAATTAATATCTTTATCTATTATTATACCTAAGAACTTTGTATGCGTTACCTCATTGAGTTTATTTATATTAAGTTTAATGTTATTTTTATTATTATTTGTATTATTGAATTGGATATAGACGGATTTGTTTAGGTTTATTTTTAAACGGTTAACGTCAAGCCAATGTATTAATTTATTGATAGTATTATTAATTTCACGCTCATGATCTGTAATGGTATTTTGTTTTTTATCAGTTGCTACTACAATAGATATGTCATCAGCAAAGAGGATGCATTTGTGTTTGGTTATTTCTGTAATGTCATTTATGTATATAAGGAATAATACTGGGCCAAGCACACTTCCTTGTGGCACGCCGTATTTATTATGTCTATATTCTGAACAGTAGGATGTCATGACTCTATTTTTGTTAATTTTATTGATACTAACGCATTGTTTCCTATTACTCAAATAGGACATAATCCACTGTAGAGCGGGTCCCCTTATTCCAATAGCTTCCAACTTTTCTAGCAATATGTCATGTGATACCAGGTCGAAGGCCTTTGATAAATCAAAAAATAGTCCAGTGGTCATTTGATTGTTGTTAACATTGGAAAGTATTGCTTTCATAAGAGAGAATGTAGCTAAAGTTGTAGATTTACTTTTTTGGAATCCAAATTGTTCGTCACTTATAATTCTGAATTTATTGCAAAAATCAATCAGTCTTCTATACATACACCTTTCATAAATTTTAGATAAAATCGGTATTAAAGTTATTGGTCGATAATTATTTATATCATCCTTATCTCCCTTTTTGAACAATGGCTTTATTATGGACAACTTCAATTTCTCAGGAAAAATTCCATTTAAAAATGATATATTAATTAAGTGAGTTAAGATCTTACTTAGCTCGTTACAGCAGGTTTTTATTATTTTAGTGCTAATTTCGTCATATCCCTCAGATCTGGTATTGCGTAAAGACATTATTTCTTGTAGCACCTCATTTTCTAGCAATGGCTTCAGAAACATTGAGTTGTAATATTTATTTCTTCTAGAGTTTCGGTCAGCACTTTGTTGATTTGGAATAGAAGTTAAGTTAGTGTAATGGTTATTGAACATAGAGGCTATTTTTAAAGGGTCTGTAATAACTGTGTCCTTTAGCTTTATGCTTTCTATATTCTCTTTGGAATTAGTAGCGTTAATTTCATTTTTTATTACAGTTCATGTTGCTTTACATTTGTTATCATGTGCATTAATATATTTAATATTTATGTTCTTTTTTGAGCTATATACACATTTATTTAGTAGATAAGAATAATTTTTATATTTGGCTTTATTAGTTGAATTTTTATTTTTATAATACTGATAACGTAGTTTTCTTTTAGTTTTACAACATTGTCTAAGACCTTTGCTTATCCATTTTTGTGCATTTTTGTTATTAGTATTAACCTTAACTCTTACGTTTGGAAAACAAAGATTGTAAAATAAACACAACAAATCATGAAATTCATTAAATGCGGAATTTGAATCGGTATTTAGATGAATATTAGCCCAAGTCAAGCTTTTCAAGCATTCCTTAAATTTTCGGATATTTTCTATGCTGTAGTCTTTTTTGAAAATATAGTATGCTGCTAATTTTAACGGTTTGTTTTTAGTAGGGAAGCTCAACATTTGTGCTGTATCATGATCTGAAAGATGTAGAGGTAGCACGGTTGAGGTGGCATTTGAGATGTTGCTTAGGATATGGTCAATACAGGTCAATTTACGTGTTGGTACCTTAATGTGTATTGTCAAGTTATAATTATTTGCCAGGCTATGTAATTCATTAGTTATGTTGTTTTTTCTTAGAGTATTTATATTGAAATCACCGGCTATTACTAAATTTAATTTAGATCTATATTTTCTCAGCAGATCATGTAAAAGACAATTTAGTTTTGTTAAAAACTGATTTGGATCTGATTGAGGTGTTCTATAAACAGATATAATTACTAATTTATTACAAACTATCTCTACACCGCAGGCTTCAAAAGTGTTTTGTATTGCATGACCTTTTACAAATGTTAACTCTTTATAATTCAAACCCTTTTTAATTAATATACAAGTACCACCTCTTTGTTTTTCTCTTGAGAAATTAGAAGCCATTGTATAGTTATATATTTTGACGTAATTTTCGTTACCTTTTTTTATAAATGTTTCAGATAGACATATAACATCCGGATCATTATTTACTTCTTTTAACTCTTGAATCGTTATTTCTAATAGTTCTTTCTTTGATAGGATACTAGCAATATTTTGATGGAGTATTCTAAAATTTTGCTCCTTATTTACTTTGGGCTCGAAAAAATGATTTATTCTTGTTTATAACAGGAAAGTAATAGGGTATGGTCCCTTTTGGACTCTTTACTTCCAGTTGAGGGGTTATAGTTTCCATGTGGCTATTTTTTTGAAGACGACTAAAGTAATAGGGAATTGTCCCTTTCCTAGGTTCCTTAAAACTAGTGTTTACATTAAAACTTGATTTGTTAGTCGCTAACCAGTTTCGAATTTCACTAGGGTTCAAATATTTATCACTGTAATCACAACAATCTATAATATAGTTCACTGAATGACAGATATCGTACAATTTCGTACTTTTTTTGTTTAAAAAGTGGCATTTTTTATACTGTTTACACATGTCTTTTATGGAGTAATTCAATTTATTTACATTTAAATACGCGTTACTTAAGACATTTAATACAATTATAGTGTTATTTTTGAATGTATCTAATATATATTGCAATTGAGATATGGTTTGGTTTGAGTTACGATCATTTTCCCCTATACATATAACTAGTTTGTCATCAGCAGACAGTGTACTATTTCTACAGTTGGCTAAGATTTCGCTGGACGGTGCATTCGGCTTCGTTTCGGCGACGACGCTGTATGTTCCGTACCGTGTGTTTGTTCGCGAATTAAAGTATAAAACACAATATATAATAAAATATTTAATGTATTTCAATTCCAAACTATGTTCGGCAGTTGATTGACAATTTTACTCTGAAAACTTGGTGTTTTATATGTTATGTAGGTCTGAACATATTTCTTGTAATTTTCAGACGTTACAAATAACTTCGATTACGTGTTCTGGTGTGGCGATCTAAACTTCAGATTGGGTGAACCTCGAGCAGCCGTGTTGCGATGGATTGAACAAACACAAGTACGTTTAATCCGCTCCACTTAACCTGACCAAGATTTTGATATAATTTTGGAAAAGCAAACGCACGCAATGCGTATACAAGCCCTACTATGATTAAGACTGGTTTTGTGCCTAGTTTCTTCTGATTCCTTTACTAAAAAGGCTTAAATATTTTTCCTAATGTTGTCCAAATTACCCAAAATTGTATCTCAAATTCATAATTCATGTCCGATTATAGTTCCCGTTACCTCACCACTTGCCACATGGGCTGCTGCACGCGGATCAGCTGACGGCGGTGCTGGAAGACGGCGCAGCCTTCAGGGACTTCAGGGAAGCACCTATCACGTTCCCGCCGACTTACAAGGTGTGTTAACTTAAAATAACTACAAACACTACAAGATAACTAATTCTTAAACAACAATGTCTAAAGGTTATGAAAAAAAAAATGAGGAAGCCGCTATTCCTAATTTGAATCTGAAATATTCTGTCTTATTCGATTCGATTTTATTAATGTCAATTTCTTATCGGTGATTTTATGATGTCACAGGAATAATAACTGTTGACATTATTCGACATTTTAAAGGGTCAAAAGGACTCATGACTTTTCTAAAATGTGTTCCTATTTTGAAAATGGGTTGTAAAAGTAGTTAAAAATGTAACATTTGTTTTCAGTACGATCCGGGTAGTCAACAGTTCGACACATCGAGCAAACAAAGAGCGCCGGCCTACACGGACAGGATATTGTACAAAGCAAGATCTATGACTGCGAACTCGAATTCTGCGTTCTCAGGTGTGTTTTAATATCATAAATTAACTTTTAGTCATACAGTACCATCAGAAAAAATAGTCGATGAACATAATCAGATTAACAATTTTCTAAAGACGCTCTGTAATTATAATTTGAACTAGTGTATTTAGAATTAGTGATCAGTAAATTTTCAGTAAAGTTCTGAAATCATGGTTGTTTTTAAAATCGATCTAAAGAAATTTCTTGTTTGAGTAATTTAAATCTGATACTGTTAACTGGACTTGTTTCGCTGACGGTGCCTCAAGTAAATGCTTTTTAGAACATATGTAGTTCATTGTACATAACTAAACCAGTAAGAGTATTGTAAGCTTAATATGGTCACTAACATTTTACACGGAATATTTGGTGTTTACTAACTTTATCTTGGCTGTTGACACATTGTTGACATAGATAAGAATTGTAAACAGCAAAATATGTATTCAGGCGTTTTGAGGCGAGAAATATCACGTGAGTTGTAATACATTGCGGGTCTAAATAGATCTGGTATCAGAGCTGATATATCATTACCGGTAATGTATTTCACTCGTACGATTTCTCTCGATTCTTTTACTTCTATAGGCCTTTAGTTTCCATTGAAACGTGACGTCATGTCATAAATATGTAGATAATCTCCAAAGTGCTAATCTTGTTACATGTAGTTTCATTAATTATTTTTTAGTTTTTTTCCATGATATAGTAATAGGTTCATTTCGACGCTGCTTCGGAGTTCCAAGAAGAGTTTGGTGATGACTTGACAGCAATTGGCATTGTGTAGTGCTACCTTTTCACATTTTGTTTATTAGAAGCTTTAATGCTTGAGGAGGAGAATACCAGAATTCTCGCTTTAATGTCACGATTTGCAGGCATTTTCAAAGTTATATATATATACATCCTTAATTATTCTAAGACACCACTGACTAACGGTGACGGAAAACATCGTGAGGAAACATGTATTCCAAATATTAAAATCTATACGCATAGAAGTCTGTACCCAGCAGTGGGACGTATATAGGCTGGTACCAAAAACCATGCGGTACAGTAATCCTCTAATACAGACTTTTTTATTTAAATTCTTTCCAAACTTTTTAAGCATACATAAGCCATACAATACACAATATTATTTTGAATAAAAATTGTCCTACAACGGGTTTAGCAATAGGGAAGGAGTTAGGGCGATCAGATTTTAACAGGTATTCCGCAACATTGTCCAGAGGGATTCAAGTAAGTACAGATAGTTCAACTCATTTATGCGCGCGGCACTATGTGTACGTGCGATTTACAGCGACTGTTTATTAGGGAAGCTTTAATTTGTGTGCCACTGTCACACTGTGTATTAACAACGGCTACCCACACATGACGCAGCGCGCAAATATGAGTTGAATTGATTACACCTTTCCTACGAAGACTTTGTCAAATGACGAATATGTAATCTCTTCTATTAATCAAGTTATCTTAGCCACTCTCTTTCTTGCTTTAGCTTCATTCACAAGTATGCTTTAATAACTCAAAGTGTGTATTTTAAGAAGCTTACCTATCTATATCTGCGCAGGTAAGTGGTTACTTCTATTTTAAAATTACAAATAATCTGCAAACATTTTAGAAAA
Source organism: Trichoplusia ni (assembly GCF_003590095.1). Classification (NCBI taxonomy): domain Eukaryota; kingdom Metazoa; phylum Arthropoda; class Insecta; order Lepidoptera; family Noctuidae; genus Trichoplusia; species Trichoplusia ni. The sequence continues at coordinate 12,955,721 of NC_039480.1, read as the reverse complement.
GCCTAAATTTTTTAATGATAAAACATAAGTTTCAGTTCAGTTTAACAATTTCATAAGACTTAGTCTCTTCTTATGTCTAAAATCTATGAGCAATATCAATAATATTCTCTCTCTCTCTCTTATAAAATAACTTTCCTATCTGTTTTCTCTATTTATCTATGCATGCAACACATGAAATATACGATCGACCTGTGTACAAACTCACATTGTAATCGTCGTTTATTTGCATACGTAAGTTGTTTCAGGGCTGCGTCGCATCAGCGCGGTCCCCGTGACGTCGGGCGTGAAGTGCCTCGCGTACAACTCCGTGCAGTCCGTCTGCACCAGCGACCACAAGCCCGTCTGGGGACTGTTCTCTACCATGCTGAGGCCGGGGACTGATGTGTGAGTACTTATTGTTCTTGGTGGGCTCGTGGCTTAGCTATAACCGCATAAGTGAATGGATCACAGGTTAAGCTAAGCTTGACGCGGTTGGTCCGTAGATTGGTGACCTTCGTTGTCATAACGAGTTCCCCCGTGTTTCGGAAGGCACGTTAAATTGTGGGTCCCGGCTGTTATTCATACATCTCTGAAGCTTGAAAGTCTGACAATCAGTCTAACTAAGGGATATCGTGTTTCCCAGGTAACTGGATTGAGGAGGTCAGATAGGCAGTCGCTCCTTATAAAACACTGGTACTCAGCTGAAACCGGTTAGACTGATAGCCGACCTCAACATAGTTGAGAAAAGGCTAGGCCAATGATGAAATGGTCATAAAGAATGCTGAAAATCACAACTTTCACAGTCCCTAACAAAATAAAGCTTGTATTATGATTAGTATCTGATTAACATAGTTAGGTATTTATAAATATGGTCATCGTGTGAATCGAACCCACGTCCTCTATATGATGATCCGTAAGATGATCGATGACTTTTATTGAAATCTCTTCGTAAGTAGCATAGTAGTTCTTATACAATAATTGTTTATCCCCCAGTGTGCCCCTCGCCGCCGGCCTGTTCAACAGAGAGGTGTACCTGGAGGGCATCAAGCGGCGGAGAGCGCTGCTGGACCACGCGCCCGGCACCTCCGCGGTATGTAACGTTCAATAACAATGACTGAACCGACACGTAAGGGAAATTCTCAGTACTCGACTCGATACTAAACTGTAACAATATTACTGTTGTGCCCAACAAAATAAATCAAGTAATTTATCAAAGTCAATAAGCGACACTTTGTGCGCAAATTTTATTTTTGATTGACTTTATCGTGACCAAAAAGGCTTTATTATGCCAATGTATTAAAAAGTATTGCGTTTACCAAAGAGGTTTATATTTTTGTTGTTATTCATTTACAATTTTCAAAATGTTTTATTTTTATTATTTATTTATTACGCCCTAAGTTAGTGTAAGTGGACTGGAGTGCAATGTTGAAAAAGACGATTTTTAGATTATAAATTATGCTTATTTATTTTATGAAATGCTCATTCAATAAACAAAAAAGACATCTAGTCAGTATAATGAAATACATCAGTATTCGTTACAATAATATTATATGAAAGTAGCAATTTAATATTATTTACAAATGTATTATATTATAATTCCATTGAGCTAAATTGTTTAGTGTATGCATATTTTTATTCATCAAATTAATATTAGGCTTTACACATAATCATTTTGGCTATAGCTTAGCAATAAAATTTATGTGAAATATTATTTGGATGTCTAGTATCTAAATCCTGTTTAGAAAAGTGAGCTTTTAGGTTGTGGTCATCTATAAACTACGTAGGTTGCTTACAGCGTCCATTTTGGCACGTCATAATGTTACAGAAGAAATTTACCGTGTAATGTTTTGTGTAAATTAAATTGACGTCATTTTGGCAAAGAGATCATAGTAAGCCTCGTTACTCGGTCTACGGTGCGAGGCTACGCAGCGCCACGCTGGACTGCTGTAGGCGACAAAATATGGCGTTTATTGAAGGCCATGCCCATATTATCATAAACGTAGGTATTCGTGGGGTTTCTAAAACAGTACTTAATTAAAATATTTCCTGCCTTATATCACTGTGTTATACCGTCGTACGAGATGTTATGAACATTTCTAAATGTTGATAAAAACTATGTTAATTAGGTGCTGTGATTAGTATTCGTCTAGTCTGATGTCCATTCCAGTTACCTATAGTATCGCAATAATTAAACTGTTAATTTAATAACTATAGTTATACAGTGCTCTGAGATCTCACTAGAGACTAATACCGAGACTTACTGATATTACTTTGACTTTGATACTTTAATTAAGCTCTCCATTCGAATGTGAACCCTATTGTCAACTTCTAAAGTCCAAATTTAACTACATCATTAATGTGGCTAAAGGAAGGTTTCATCTTCCTGCATTCATTTTAATATAGACGTTATAGTACACAAATAAAGGTCATATTTCAACGAAAAGCTTCTTCAAATGAAATTAATCAAATAGATGTCAGTAAATTTCGCCAGTCTCAATACATTATCGCACAAAATTAAGGCGCAATTTCGTCCGTTATTACGTCCTTCGTTTTGTAGGATATAAAACTAAATGAGATGTTGAAATATGAAATAAAGTTGCAAACTTTTATGTACATGTTTATTTGAATATTTAATATACTTTAGTATAATGTTTAAAAATTCTAACAGTTATGAGGCAGTTCGTCTATTCATTCATATGTCGAATATAGAAAATCAGTGTCATTTTTCATAGAGTAATTTGTTTGTGGTATTCAGCGTTTGTTATTCATTAATATAACTTCTTTTATGAAGACTAACATCAATAATTTTTTCAAAAGTTTTCCTTGAAATAGCGTTTTGAAACAAGTTATTTTTGTCAAAATTCTATTTGGAGTAGGAAATCTATGGAAATGTTATTTTGTCATTATGTAAGTCTCTTTGGGTGCCAGTCGAGGATACTGCCAAACTAAGTATCAAATATTTCGTATTAATACAAAATTCTCACTGACCAATCCTAATATTCGTATTTTTGACTTAAATAAAAAAAGTCCCGATTAATATGAGACGAACAAAAAAATTAGAATGTTGTAGCAGATTTGATGTTATTAAATATGTGGGATTAAATATAAATAAAAAGTTACGTGTTTATCTATTTTTTCATAACTTTTTGACAGTTAGTCTGATAGATGAAGAATAAAATTTTGACTGTGTAGTTCGTCTAGGCGTAGGTTTGTATCGTCAATTGTCTGACTGTATATCGACATCCAAATTATAATAAGCCAGAAAGTACTCGAAGGATATTCATTAGTCACTTTACCAATACAAGCACTCAATATTCAATCCGGGAAAAAAAAAATATATGAAAAAATCTCCAGTTTAAAATTGCCCTCAAAATTTAAAGATGTCAGAAATTTAAATCAGTCTGTCTTCCATACTTGTACGTAACATATTAATGTATAATTTTTCGGGATAACCCTGAATATAGCTTCAATGTTATTTACAGTATAAGTGTAAATTCTAAAACAGTACAGTCACAGACACAATGTTTAACATTATATTTGAAAAGTACCTTCTATGAAGTTACTGAATCATTTATAATAGAATTGTGCTTGCGATTGTCCTTAAATATTATTGAGCGTGTAAACTTTTTTGATCGTCTTTTAAATATTTCAATAATTTAATATTAGAACTTGCTTTTTGCTATATATGACACTTATTTTAGCATCATGCTGTAGTAAAATAAATTTAATATCGCACAAGGTTTTAAGTAGTTATTTCTTCTGTTTCCACTTATATTTTAATTATTTACACAAAGATATGTACTGAGGCTGGATAATACATGATGTTCGATAAAAAAGTACAATGTTTTATAAGGATTTTATATCTACATACATACCTAATGTTATTTTGTTGGTATACACATTCGGTATACACGATTTCAACATGGAACTCGAATGAATATCTTGGATAATTGTATACGAGAAAAATATATCAAATGTGTATGGAAAACAAACAAAGATTATATTGCTATCAATTTTTATTTTGTACAAGGATTTTTTCTGTAATAGTAAATAACAAAACATAAGTTATAATATTGTTATTTTTTACTTTGGATAGACCCCTGTGAGATGACTGCGATGGAACATTTATTATTTTCAAATCTCACATACAGCAATAACTCGGTGAAATTTGACTTGAATAAAAAGAAATAATTTAAAATTATTTGTTGTGTAACTTATTAATATCTAATAAATAAAATATCATTATTAATATCAATTTAATAATAAATATTCTGTCGCAATAATCTAGTGTTAAGTGTGAAATGATTATGGTTTTCATTCAATGAAATGTTTTGTCATTATGTGAATTATATTGCTAGTCCATATTTTATAGATATACTTAAGTTATAACTTACTTAAGTCAAACAAATGTTATGCTAAATATAGTAAACTTTCCTCGCTATGTTTTTATTTATTTCTAATACCGACCTTTCGATTAACATTATGTAAAAAGTAAATGTCTTTAATCCGACGTAAACGCGACGACGGTAATATACGTATAATAATACACACTGAGGTCTGTACAGTCAGCAACAACAGTTGACACCACTAAATGTAATAAGGCAGTTGTATTCCGGCGAACTAAGAACTTATACTCCTTTATTTAGATATTTTTAAAAGGTAAATAAGTTGGCGTGTCTTTCCATAAAAACAAGTATTAAAAATCTGATATATTTGAGTAATAATTTACGACTGTACGGTGTGAGTTGCTTCGTCTCGTGAATTAAAGGTCTTTCGATAAACAATGTAGAAATCAGTCCCCGGCAACCGCGAATACGTAGATTACATTAATTGGCATTCACCGTCTCTACGCACAAAGTTTTATAACAACCAATTACGTATCACAAAATGTTAACAAAGATTTATTCTACAGCAAAAAATCAAACAATGGAACATTTTGAAACTTGTCAAAACACTCATTATTATTACACCGGTGCAGCGGCTTTTCGTTTACCATCTACTAAAGGTCTTTCAACAGGACTTTTATCATTGTGCAAGCGAGATACAACAATAGTCTAAGTAACGCCATCTCACTTCTACCATGATAACAGTTCTGCTTTAAGAGTTAATTTTAAAGCTATAGATCAAGAGCTTTCCGCCTGGTTGTTGTAATGCCATTCAACGCAGGCTTTTCCCTTAATACCGTTGACATCGACTGAACACCAGCGTTCATAGAACTTAGCTTCTCGTGACTTGCCAATGTAGAAAGTGTCTTCATCGTTTACTTGTAAACGGACTGTGTATGATTGGCAACCTGCAAAATAAAAGAATAAAAAATATTATAATGCTGTTTCGCTGGCTATTGGATCTACAGGTCGCCAGACACGCGCCACGGGAACCGCAAAAACGTGGCATACAGCTTATATCCTGTGATTTTCATACATTTTATAGCCACTTGCCGCATACGATTGTAGCTCCATATAAAATGGTTAAATAGTATAGGAAATATAGATGCCGATGGCCGCCTTTTATAGTTGCAACCTTACACAACCCGTGTGCAGCAATCCTAACTTGTTTATACGCATTTTATTGAACTACCCTCCTAATTTAATTAAGCTACTTTTCTTAACTTTATCACTTTAGTCCTTAGTATCATTCTGTTCTATACCACTACTGGAAAATAAAGACAACTTTTTAATACATACCCGCTTTAAAACTGAACGCATAATCTCTGGGCAGGACCTGGTGTTCTCCATGCTGGTATAACTGGAAGTCGCTGGACTCCACCGACAACACAGCCTGGTCAGATTGACGGCAGAGGTAACCAATTGTGAGACTGTAATGTAATTAATGGTATTATTATTTCGCTGTTGAGAATAAATGATATTATTTGAGTAGATACGAGATTCTTTTGAAGTGATGTATTTTTATATGATATTTTGACTTTATACGGTTAATCAAAGTGTAAAAACGAAAAATTATAACTTAAGCACTTGTATTGACCGTGAGTGTTTCGTCCCGTACTGAATTTCCAATTATTATGTTGTAAAAATGCTTAGGGTAATGCGAATAGTGTAAAAAGCAGAATTGGGGCCCAGTAACTACATTGATAAGGTCTACAAACGGTTTTGTTCAAAAGAATTTCGTTTGATAAAATATTCGGGAATGCCTGATATCATTGTGCAATTACAGTAATTTCATTGTATTTGCAATATACTATCATATTTATTGGTGTATAATTACGTCTTCTTATCGAATGCCTTATGTACAATATCCGTATCAAATATGTATGTCGGCCGATGACATAGCTTTACACTAAACCGCAGAAACATTCTCAGGTGTGTCGGCTATCTCACTGTTTCTTTATAAAAATTACTTCATACGCACATGAATTCGAAAAGATATTGGTGAACCTACAACCTTTTGCAATAAGCTTAACGGTCATGTATTATATACCATTATATACTGGAACATAATTACTTACTGTGACAGAATAGCAGGTTGACAAACAGTTCCAATAGCCATACGGTCTCCATTTTCAAGGAAGATAAAGTGGTAGACATAGCGGTGGAAGGTACGCCAATCTCTGAATGGACCTGTAATGGAATTATGTATTTAATTTTTACCCTTATCTATAAAAGTATTTTGATGATTCTTCTCTTTTCTTTCTAGTTCCAAAAAACTAATCTATTTACTATTTTTATTTGCTCTATCGTCTTATAATTAAACTTATTTCAATGTCTCTAAGGGTTAATTTACCAAAACTGTGGTCTCTGACTGCTGGTATACTGATCGGGGTCTCTTTGCCATCAATGGTTACCGTTCCGTCGAGGACACCCATTTGCTCATAATGCGTTTGATGCAATCTGAAAAAGTTCGATTCATGTTTTTAAAAATACTGTTTTTAAATGTAGCTTTTATTCGCGGCGGGTATGGGTTCAAACTTTTTTACCCCTCAGCGTCAGAAGTCAGAACTGTTTTTGCAGCTACTTAAGCCTCTTTTTAGCGCAAAGGAGTAAGAAATGTTGTATAACTCGATGTTAAAGCTGGGTGACAACTATCTATCTCCATATCAAATTTTATCCAAATTTGTCTAGCCTTTTAAGCATAAAGAGGTAACAAACGGCAAACCTTTTTCATTTATGACATTAGAGAGATTTAACTAAATAAACGTCAGTAAGAAATAAAGTCATGCTTCTACAGCATAGGTAATAGTTATACAGCAAAAAATAAAAAAAAAATCTACATAACTGCTAATTATGGTGCAATTGAAATTATTCCATCAAGTAACAATTTTAGATTGGTATCTAGATTAGAGTCAAATTTTATCTTTCGTGTATTTCATATTTATTTACAAAATCATTAATCTCATAACGTCTGTATAGCTATTAGAAAATGTGATAAGATTATTAATTTTATTAGATTACTAGCTATTGCCTGCGACTTTGTCCATGTGGTTATACGATTAACCTTATGACATAGGTAGGTAAATATATTTAATAAGCGTATATTGCCATAAAAGGTTTTAGTGTTAACCTAAAAAGATAGGCAATAATGCAAAATCTTGGTTCAGAATGTAGTAAAGTAATCTTTTACTACGAGAAAATTGAGCTTAAAGTCGCTTGGGAGTCTATTTGGCAGTCACCTTTGTCTTTTGTTACTGACGGTACAAGGAACTTTCCTAAACTTCTAGATCATTCCGCTTACAAGGTAAATTTCTTACTTTTCGAGTAATTTGAAGTGTTCTCGGGACCATTTCTCTCTGGCCATGTCCCTCGCTAGTCCTTTGGGCGACATTTGGTTGTCATAGTTGAATGGTGCAAACACAGCACTCCATATAAGATCCACTTTAACTTTCAGAGATTTCTCTGTATTGTTTCTGGGCCTGTAACAAATAATAATTTGTGTTGTTAAGACATTAACATTTCCATGACTTTCTATCGGAAATGCTTTTTGAGAAGCTATAAGTCCATTAAATGATTTATATACCTAACAACAATGTTTTTGGTGAGTGATTTTGCTGAGGTAGAATATTGAACTGTTGTAAGTTCCTATTATCTAATAAAAACCCATTTCGAGTACTTTTTCCCGCTACCAAAACGAATTATTAATAGATTTAATTTAATTCGTACTATCATGGCACAGCATGACTCATAAAGCTAATCAAATATTTAGGTTTTATACATAGAATGCACGTTTAACAAAATGTCAACTATCATCATCATTCTTACCGTGCGAATGATTACAGTTAATCACAATCAGTGCGACTGGTTACAATGATTAAATAGTTAGGACAGTGATAAGCTAATTAACACCTGCACCATTGAAAAACCGGAAAAGGCTAACGTTTTGATTAAATTGCTTGGAAAATTCCGATTGCAACATTTTTATTTTTAAGGTTCTTAAAAAGGGCATTTAAGAATGAACTGATAATGCAGATAGCTTAATATACTAGTCCCAAAATGTTGCTCTTCCAGCTAAGGCCGCGACGAGACCGAAGTTTTTTAGTGGCGGACTTCGGTTGGCTCCGAAACTAGTCGGGCACTCCCGAAAAATACGCGTGTGCAACCGTTATATCATTTAATAATAATATCTTCTTATTCGTTAGATTTGTAGTCTTGAAGGCTTAATCCGAGGCATATTAAAGTGTATGACTTTAATATTCCCAATTTACACCCCATATCAAAAAGTAAAGGCAACTCACTTCATGTCACCATTGTAAGTCACTTTCCAGGTTCGCATAGGAATAAAGTTAACAATTTCCAGTCCATTTATTTTGTATTCGCCTTCCTCATCCTTGTTTTGGATCTGATATGTGTCTGGCAACACAGGAGACAGCAGAAGTTCCTCTCTGTTTATCTGCAAAGACATTATTGGATTTGATAATCAATTTTCACGATGGTTTCCTGCATTTTTAAATCCCTTCTGAGTTGGGATAAGACACTGTCGCATTCTAAAGTTATGATTCAGGGGTACGTTTGACCCAAAATCTTTTTTCTATGACGGCCTCGCGTGAGTGCGGTGCTATTTTAACCGCATTGTGTCTGTCAGTCGATGTCAATTGAAAACAACTTTTCTACCCAAAGAATAAACAAGGTACCCTATTTATTACTGAGGCTCCGCTGTCTGTCCGTTCGTCACCAAGCTGTATGGCATGAACCGTCATAGCTATCATTTTTTTACTATAATAACAAACTAAAAAAACATATAAGCTAAGGAACGGTAGATACCTACGTTCAAATTTGTTGTGTGTAGAATTAATTTATTGGACAAATAATAAACCACGCAAAGGAAAATGTCGTGATTCCTCGTCTTTTAACCATTTTAGGTATTTAGGTATGTACCACGAGAGTGGAATTATAAATTTGTTTTAGGTACTAACTTTTGAATTGCCAAATTTTTTAAACGATTTAATTCAATTTTTTGCCTGGTGATAACAGTCACCAGCAGTTAAAGATAGCAAGATTTATTTTTATATTGTCATAAATTTATATTTATTGCAAGCTGATAATAACATTGATAATGTCTAGACATTTGGAAACTTGCAACATCCGGGAATGAACAGGGATCACGAATGCATAATCGGTAAATCTTCTGGTTATAAATGATGAGAGAATCTTAAAGATTTTAAGCGTTTTGATAAAGTTGTTAAAAATATAAATGTGAAACACAATTTTATAGCAATTGCTACCAATGTAGCCAACAGCCGACGTCGATTTGGTTACTGAATTGGCTTTTAATTTTCTTCGATTCGGTACGGTTAGGTTTCTGAGGTCTAGACCATTTTTTAATATCAAAGCAAGCTATACCTATATCTCGCACTGCTCGTCCCATATTAAGAACTACCATCAGACCTCCTCACTATTACAGATACCATACTTAAAATCCAGGTTGCCTCACGATACCAACCTTTAAATAAAGGAAAGAGTCCACATTCGTAAGCCTCCTTGCTAGTCCACATATAACAGCATCACCATTTGGATTTACTCCATTGAAATAAACCGCATCAATAGCCTGAAATCGATTCATAATTTAATATACAAGTCCAAACTACAAAGAATTTGGGTATAAAGTATCTATTTTTTAACGATTCGAAATTTTTTTCTTTTTTTTGCCATTCGTGCGATATATTTAAACTCGTGTATGAGCTAGAATTGGGACTTAAAATTCTTCTGACATTCCCTTCCAATGAAACCAAAGCGGGAGGAGTCTTTTGATGATTTCAATTCCCATTTAAAAGAAACTATAAAAATTCTCTAATATTAAAATAGCTAAATACACTTGTTACCTGGGGATTTCCATTAAGATTGTATTTGCTCTCTAGCGCCACATCTTGTGTGTGAACGTGTATATTACCATCATCACTTTTGCCAGTGTCGACGGCGTTTTGTCGACTCCAACTATTTTTTAACTGTGAACAGAATATTGAGATTATTATGACTGAAATTGTATTACTCCCATAAAATGACAAAGACTTGAATAATAGCAATGTCTTGTGCGGTAATCGAACCCGCTTCCCCTTAGTAAAGCAGTGAAATCACGATAACTCGGCAAGAAAAACAGATGATTTCAAAAATTTTATTAATTTATTAGAAATGAAGCCAAGAAATAAATTTACAAACGTGTCATTTATTCATATCATCAAAAATTAAAAAAAAATACATACCTGTCTTAGCTGCAATACAACGTACATAAAAGCAAATTTGAACCAGAAGAATTTGGTATTCTGTTGATATACTCCACATATCGGCGGCTTATTTTGCTTATTAATTAATTTAAAAAACAACACTAATCCCACAGGAATTATAAAAGTTAATATTAAAGAGAGCGACATTTTAATAGAATTCGACTAGTTTCTATATTCGAATAAAATTATATTAAATCACTTATTAGATAATCATTAGTGCCCGATATTGAATCGCGCTTAGAGGTCAAATTAAATGCAGACTGACACTTCTCACACACACACGCACCGAGTAATAACTAATAAGACGGCGTTTAAATTAATATTCGAAATATAATAATTTAATTTTTAATCAGTAGTATCTTCAAAGCGGATTACTACACGACTAAGTATAATACCCAGGTACCGTAGCAAGATATCTTATCAGTAAGAACATGATATATGTCGATAATTAATTGTGCCTTTGAACTAACTGACTTTGTTAAGATAACGCGTCAAGCGCCTGCTTAATCGGAATCCTGTTCAAAGGTGATAAGCAAACTGAAAGAGGTCTAGGTAGTGTTACTACCCAAGGTATTGAGTTGTTTCGTGTTATGTTCGGTATTTATGAGGTATCACTAATGTATTATGTGACCCAACTGCAGTCATTCGTTCATGATTGAGGAGCCCGCTTTGGTCAATTGGGCCCGAAACTACTCGGACAGCCCGATAATTTCGCGTGCGTAAACCGCTATAAATAATTCACTAATGTTTTTTAAAAAACTGGATACCTTACAACATTAGTCTCAAGACATTTTTATCTTATTTCCATAGCCTTTACCTAAAAAAGTTCGTAGTATGGTGGTCATTTTAACTAAGCTCAAAACTATTAAGCGACTTTTAATATCAGATGCTCTTTTCTACGAACGCAGGTATACTTTTAAAAACAATTAAAAATGTTGTATTATAGTTAAGTATTTATTCCAACCTTAATTTTAAACAGTTAAAAATAAAATGCAGAATATTATATTAAATTAGCATCAAGATTTATTGTTACAAATGACCGTCAACGAATGTAGGTATACAAAAACAAAAGACATACGATACTACATGAAAATATATAGGTAGGTAGTAATTTCACACAGTGAAATATTTAATGCGAGTTGAGACCGCATTGTGACGTTTTAAATAACCATTATACTAAGGAATCAAATTGAATGTGTACAGCTCCATGCCTTTGCAGTTTCCGTGATCGGCGTCGAGGTGGCGCTTACGTTGACAGAAGAAAAATGTATGTCACTATGTAATGCCATCTTTGTCATGCCACTTGAGAGTGACAGAGACAAAATGAAATCTATGGGTTTTTAAAACGTCATAATACGAACGCCTTAAGGTATCCGTTGACGGTTAAAATGAAGGTTCTATACTATTTATTCGGTTGTCGCGAGTAGATGCTTGTGCACACATTCCTCCTTGTTGATAAGATGAGTGGTCTTGTTCACAAGTTGCATCAGCGTGTTTAGATTGTTTGACCATTCGTTAAGACGGTCCGATGCGTCCATGTTCAAACTGAAACAAATAATACATTATTTGTAATTTATTGATTTTTTGATATGACCTGGCGGGCCATGTACAATGAATATACACTCAAGTTGCAGATATTTCTAGCAAAAAAATATGTTACAATATTGCAAGGTACTATATAAATAAGAGTAGGATAGCTTTAGTAGCTTTAGTAATAAGTATTATGTGGAGACTGTTTTTTTTTACAATTTACAGGTGTCTACTTTATAACAAACACCTTGTCAAGTAAGTATTGTTACCTGAAGTGCACGACCCCCGCCGGGCGGTCGATCTTGGCGCGCACGACGCCGCTGACCACGAGCTGGCTGAGCGCCTCCTCCGTCTCGGTCTCGCTCAGGCCCAGCAGCTCGCTCATGCGCTTCAGCGTGATACGCGTGTAGTACATCGACATTATACGAATGTTCTGTTGAGGAAAGTTTTAAAATTACAATCAAAATCAAAAGTCATTTATTCAAATTAGGCTACTAAGTAGCACTTTTTGAAGGTCAAATTACATTGACAGCACCCAGTTTTGCCCACCCGTCACCGCTTCCTAAGTGCTTTTGCTGTGAGAGAAGAAACGGCGCAACAAACTCCCCAGCAGAGTAATATTGTAAATGCAAAAACAGCTAAACCAATTTCGATGAATTTTGATATGAAGGTGGCTTTTATCGGACTTCGATAACAGGTAAGTTTTTGCAGCTATAGCCGACATCCAGGCGGACGAAGCCGCGAGCTAGTTTATTTATATTTTTGGGTAAGTGCTTAAGGAGTGTGAGTAAAGTTATGCTACTTTTAAGAAGCGACTTAAAGATTAATTTAATAGCCGTAATCGCGAACGACAATAAGTTTAAATGTCTCTCTTATGTGTTACGCTATTTGACATTTTTCAGCGTTATGTAGAATATTTGGTTGAGGTCACCACGCCAATGCCATTGTGCGCGACTCTGATACTTCTCTGTGAATATGCTTACACAAGATCAGGATATATGATGAGTTTAGTCTCCAGCAAAAATGTTTATACTTAAACAACTAGAGTACTTAATTATAAATAATATTTTTTATACATTTGACTGCTAGTAAGAGAATATAACGACAAATGTGACTTACATGTTCGACAACTCTGTTTTTCAGGTCGTTCCAGCGCTCCTGTCCTTTTTCGTCAGAGGAATCGAAGTAAGGCGTACCTCGGAGCATCTTCTCGTATGTCGAGCACAAAGTGTTCCATCTGATGATTTCTGGGTTGATGAACAAGCCAAGCAGTTGTCTGAAAACGTTTGTAATAAGTTATATCAATATAGTTACGAATTATTTCTTAACTTTTTGACAAAAAAGAAAATATGACCTGACCCTAAAAGTGGAACAGTCGTATTTAAGAACGACGTACAGAAAAGTAACGTCCTTAGGTGACATGCTATCTTTGTCATTACTAATAGGAATTTACACACAAAAATATTTTGAAGAAAGTAACTTGGCTGTGTCTTTTTTCAATATGGCGATAAATGACTGCTGCATGTGAAGTCCTTAAACTTACAGGTAGATTAAACAGACTTCCTTTTTATATTTCATACCGTTTTCATAAACCTTTTATAATTATTGATACATGCAAATGTAACTAACAGCTAAAACAAAAGCTTCTAAAACTTCTAAAACTTGTATAAAAAAATGTATGTAGGAAAAACATACTTATATTCAGGCAGTTTATCGAGATCTTTGTCTTCATTGACTCTGTGAGTTAGATCAGCCTGCTCGTTGTCATAAGGTGCCAATGTGAGGAAGACGACGCTGCCGATCAACGCGTCGGCGCCAGCGGACTGGCCGAGCGCGCGGAAGTGACGACACACGGATAGATACTGCCCGTTATGTTGGTCAACAGCTATCATTAGCCGGTAGAATTTCTCTTTGAGTTCCTGGAAAGAGAAATTTTAAATTTAGGGTTACCTTTATGTGAATGTTATGAAGAAAAACCAAAATTACTCTTTATCAAACTGTTTATGTTTATTTAGAATGCTCAATCGAAAAAAGGTTTTAAAAAAAATAAATCTTGTAGTACTCAAAAGGATTAATATCAGCAAAATATTAAAGAAGGTAGTAAAATACTGGAGTTCATAGTTTCTATGCCTAATAAAAATTTAAGACTTGTAAAATTATAATTACCGCTGTATCTTCTTCTTCAAAGAACTTAGTGTTAATCTTCTTGGAGATAATTTGTGTGCGGATATAATCCTTGATGTTCAAACACAGTCTCATTTGTTCCAAAATCAGTTCAACCTTTTCCCGTTTGTCCATAGACCCATAGGTCTCAACCTGCAGTTCTTGAATGATCTTAGCTGCTTCCGTTGCATTGCCTTCCTCTTCTCGTATTTTGGCTAAGATGTGCGTAAGCCTGGCCCTTTCAACTTCAACATAAATTTTACCTTCAGTAATGGATCTTAAGGTTTCAATTAGTTTAACTTTTGTTTCCTTATCAGGTGTCTTGTCGACATAAGTGCAACATTCTTGTACCATTTTCACAACAGCTTGTTTAAGTTGTGACCTGTAAATAATACAATTAAATATTTACATTTGTAACATAAAATATTGATCTATTTGTAAAAATTAGTTTAATAACATAATAGTACAAAAGCTTAGCTCATAAAAATTCATGGAATTGTAAATATCAATTTTATCTAAAAAAATCAGTTATAAAGTTATGCACTTTATGACTACATACAATGCTTTGAAGAAAATTGTAGTTATTACTACAAAGTTCCTTAAAGGGTACTTTAAAAAAAAAATCTAATTTTTATCAGACTTACCTTCTCTTAGACAGAAGAATAATTTGATCATTGAGTGCAGACCAATTCTTTGCTTCAAAACATATTTGAACAATGGCTACTAAGATTCTTGCAGTGGAAGCCATGTCAGCACCCTATAACACATTGTAACAAATGTGGAACAGACCATTTTGTGTAATGTGATTTGCATAAATATTCATATCAATTATAGTTATGGCTCACTGTATCCCACAACGGGGCAAAGGCCTCTCCCAAATCTTTAAAGGATTCTCTATCCTGGGCCACTTTGAAAAAGCCCATGTGTAGAAATCATGATGAAACTATTTTATAAAATTTTCTGTGTCAGTTAAAAAGTATAAAAGAGAATTAAAGTGTTACTAAGTTCACTTAATGTAATAATGACATGATCAAGTCTTAATAAAGAGGTTTTAGTTATGCAGTAGGTTTTTAGTACTACATAACCCTTTCAGATACCAATTTCACTGAAATTCTTTCACCAAATCCATTCAGTAGTACGTAGACAGTGTACACTCACGGTTCTAGTTTGTTTCTCTAATGCCAACAGCTGGTCTATTGCTTCTTGAACCTTGCCTTTTGCAGCCCATGACTTCAACATGGGAATTTTCTCATCACAGGTAGTGCTGTAATCCACCTGTAAAATAGTTTGTGAACAAAGAGTTTACTTATAGATTGGCACCTAAAACTTATGGTTTAAATATTTTGAATAACAGTATTTATGGGTCAAGCTTTGCCACACAGCTGAATTGGCTGTGTAAAGCACTCTTGACTGTTTAATTAAGCCAAACAAATACAAACCAGCTAAATTATGATTTTTTAAGTTGTATTTACAAAAGCTGCATTGGAGATATATGTAAATAATGGTAAACTTACTTCCATCTTCACAATTTTGCCGCTGGCATCAAGACTACTGATATCGCCGTTTGTCGACATTGTTAGAGCTTGAGAACTGAAACAAGTTATCTTTAATTAGTTTTAGGAATACATTGGAGAAAAAAATGAAAGAACTTTAAAAATAGGGTAATTACTTAGTCAGATTAAACTTCAAAACTTATTTATATTCAGTAAACACAAGAATAAGTCTCAGAATTAGATTCCTAAAATGCTCGGTAATGCAAACTCACGGCTATGACATTCAATGACAATGACTTGACTTGTTGACTTGACATTTTTGTTTTTTTTTCGAATCGACTTCGTGTCTTATTGTATTGTCAATTACAGTTTTACTTTTCGTAATTAGAAGAAACAAGTTGTGAATCATTTTCCATATTTATTATTTTGTTGATAAATATGCAAACCCTTTGCAGTTAAAAGCGAAAGCTCTCGTAATCGTCTTAATAAATTTTATGAAGTTTTAATATATTTTTTCGAGTGTTACTAGAACAGTGACTTATTTTAAGTTAAATCAACCGAACAACCGATTTTCATAGCTAAATTAGTATACAATAATTTAATGAAAATCGAATCAATTTAAAATGCTAACTCAACAACAGGGTTTTGAAAACCAAAATAAGGCATAAATCATTCTTTTTTTAAGGTGGTTTGTGTGCTCTTCGTAGTCTTTGGTTTCTGTTGGGCTCTGTGGTTTACTAACTGCTCATTCTATTGATAATGATAAGGTGGTAGCTACTTATGGCGTTGTAGGAGTCGATTGATTTATTTTTACATTATATATGTAATAGTTTTACTTCATGACGCTAATCTCGTACGAGATTTCAGCATTTAATTTAGTTATAAAACTTTAGGAATCGTGGAATGCTCGTTGTGATCCTTCTTTAGTAGCGAAAATTTCTTTGTTTTATTTTGTCCAACATATGTTGGACTACTTCTGTTCGTTGCAAATTACGCGTAACAAATTAGTGAATACGCACAAAATGATTTCCACACACAATTGTGATAATGTAGAGCCCAACCGTTGTAAGGGAACCAGAAGTCATTCGGCTCAAGGTCTGGCTAGTTCCGTGTGTAGTCCTGCAATGAAGATACCGTTACCGCCCCGTCCATGGATTACAGGTAAAAATGTTGTATAATAAATCATTAACATGTGTTTGTCGTATCAGCAATTTGCAAATCTATTCATTCAACGAAATCAAAGGTAAATAATGAAACCTTTACCTACGCGGAAGATGATGACGACGTTTGTTGTTCTTACGAATAGAAATTCAATGGAATATGAATTCATTTTACGTGAAAGTTACGTATTTGGTCTAGTTAGATTTGCTTTGACGATGGCAAATGGTAGTCGTGAATTACTTATTACTGTTTCTGTGGGCAAACATTTAGCGTATCATACAATGGCCCCCATATTTGTTGTTGTATACTATTATACGTATCTGTTTACGCTTGCTGCGCGTATCCATATCTTATACCTACTTTAATGTTTATTTAAACATTTCATTTAGCCTTGTACATTAGAACACCTCATATTTTACGATGTTGACAGAATTTGTGTGTCAAAACTTAACAATCACCTAATTGGCACCTTTAATTGCAAAATCTTTTAGATTTACATCATGTATAATGGTCTTTTTTTTTTCAAAAGGTGAAGCATTCATTTATTTTTTGTTAACTATTTAATGTTAGAAACTTGCAAATCCGAAACCTGATTTAAAATGCAATATGACCTGTTGAGATCACATCTTGAAAAGTAAGGATGTCTATTTCTTTAAACATCTTTGTTAAATATTATGTACTGTGAGAACAGCTGTGTTTTAACCTGAATTTTATAATGAAGAACATTAAAAGAAAGGAAACCTTATCCTTACAACATAGATTGCTCTATCAAGCCGTATTCCTATGCTTCTCGGCCTCCATAATCTTGTAAACCTGTAAACTTAATTGAATCAATTAATGGCTTCAAATTAAATGCCGTGACATATTTGTTTACAGTCTCATCATGACTGGGATAATCTCGCATATGATCAATACAATTATATTAAGCAATATAAGATGACTTGTCAAGAATGAAAATAAATGAACATTAGCAATTTATATAGAAAATTTAATTACAAGCAAAGTATTGGAAAATGTAACTAAATATTATGTAACAATATGATTTAACATGAAAAAATCATGTGCATGACTCATGAATAATGTTTTTATAAGATTAAATGAAACAAAGTTATTAAATGTTAAATAATCGAGGCTATTTGCTATTCAATTAATTGTTGTCAATTTATGATTTGGTATTTATTTTCATGACAACTGCTTAACAAAAATTAAAAAGTGAAAGACGGCTTTCTTACATCTTAAAAATCTGATCACTTATTGTCTACTAAGCAACCACTACAATATGTTTATAATTAAGAATTTAACTCTTTATCATTATGTATGCTACTAGCACAAACATGACTAAAACAATACACATGTTTATAAATATTTTAATCTGAAACTTAATGAAATAAACTGGTAAAGCGTTATGGACATGCTTAGAAACAACTGAACATATCTGAAGTTTCATTTTGTAAGAAGGGATTGAAATATCATTTTTCATACAAATATTGGATTCTGGTTTCATGAACTTTGTATAACCCACTGTGTATACAAAGGCCTGAATCCTGAAGGCTCATTAGTGGATGGCTTATAAGCTTTGTTCATGATGTTCTCCTGTATCATACCTTGCATCTCACACTTACATATTTAAATTGGAGAGTATAAGTCTTTATCATATATTGGCATGAAAAAAAAAACTGAAAAAATAACTTATTATCTTTCAACCATGGATTTAAATGTACAGAGATGAATACATCAATATTCTGCCCATGCTATATAAGTTAGATTATATACCACTAGCTGCACACTCGATTGTTTGCCATGCCATGTACTATGTGAGTGGTCAGTAGCATGTTTTGAATTAAAAGTTCATCACATGTTTATGTTACAAAAACTTAAAACATTTTACCCATCACTTTTTATAAAGATGAAACCAGCTAGAGTTGTAATAAAATACTGGGAAGTTAATCCTAATGTACCTATTTAGATAGTTTTGTTTTTATTTACCATCTTAGTACATTGGCCTTACTGATAATTGATATGAAACTACTATGATCGAAAGTAAAATAGGTACTCGGATTATCATATCAGAGATAACCGCTGCAGTTAGACCTCCCCTATTCACGATATAAACAATTCTGAGTAGTTCGCATTGAATGGTGGTTATCCAATTTGAGTCGTCAACCAATCACAAATAGGATGTGCAAATTACATTGTTATTGTTACCATTGCACCTCGGTCCCCTTGCTAGTGCAGTCATCTTTATCACGGTTATAAATTAAATCAAATATATTTTAAATATTTAGTATATTCTTTGCCAATAGATGCCGAAGACGATTCATCAGATGATATAGACGGTGTCATAAGGGAAGAGGGTATGATACCAATGGAGCGAACCAGGATGAGGTCCCGATATCGCCACTACAAACAAAGACAGACAAACATACCTATCGGTATATTCTGGGATATCGAGAATTGCCAGGTAAACCGCATTTTAATGTTTATGTTTTAATTAATTTGATGTGATTGTTTTCCCTTTTAGTCATTGTGTTTGACTGTAAATATGTTCCGTTTTCCCATTTTGTGTGTGTTTTAGTATTAATAATAATTATTATACAAATATATAATATTAAATTCTGTTTAAATAGATACCGCGAGGATGTTCCGCCATAGAATTAGTGGCTGCAATCAGATCTAAGTTTGTAAGAGATGGGAGGAGAGAAGCCGACTTTGTTGTTGTCTGTGATGTACGTAAGGAAGCCTCGTCAAGACTATTAGAACTTAATGACGCTCAAGTAAGTACTCTACACTTTCAAAACTTTTTAATTTTCTATATTTTTCTTCACTTCTACAATCTTGTAAGAGCTCATATTGCAAGCAGTTTTTATTTGATTTTTTGTACTTTCTTTAACAGGTCAGCTTAATACATGTCTGTAGGACACAAAAGAACGCATCTGATGATAAACTTAGGCAGTGTATGAGGAGGTTCGGTGATCTCCATTCATCACCTGCCGCCATTCTATTGATCTCAGGAGATATTGACTTTGCTGCGGATTTATCCGACTTTAGATACAGGTGTGTTATTGATCTTTAATATAACTTAACATTCTTTCAACAATGTCAATTTAACTCTGATTGTAAAGCTATTTTTGTGCAACTAATTTCTAAAGATGAAACGTAATCGATTTAAAAAATTATGTCATTGTACAATATAATCGCAAATACCGATATATCTTTATAATTATGTAATTAATTTATCAGGAAAAACATGGAAGTGATATTGGTGCACAAAAAGAACACGTCGGCAGCTTTAATTGCATGTGCCTCGTCTCATTACTGTTTTGATGAGATCGCTTCAACTCTACCTAGAAAGGTAAACAACAGTGCCTGGGGGCCTACCACAGCCTCTTCTAGTAAGAGTAAGAAGTTGTGGAAGCGAGATAGTGCGCTACAAAGCGTAGAACGGCATCTCCCTTCCATAGCTGCGACAGTCTTACTTTAAGACGCCTTAGTAGACCTGCATATAAAGTATACTCCGACAATTGCTCAGTAACAAGTTAATTCGGTTCCCACGCGTTTTGTTGCTTTTTAATTCATTCATAATTCTTGGTAACATTGTGTTTTATAAATATTGAACAATGTTCAGTAGATTTCTCGTAATATCGAAAAGTAAATGTGAAAATTGAAACAAAATTCGGATACCTAATATAATTATAACCTATTTAAAATACTCAAAAACGCGTGTGTTGTAGCGACTGTAACCTAAGATTTGTCTTTAATACACATTTTTCTTCGTCCATTTTATTATGTTTCTAAACTTCAGGCTTTATTCATGCTATCTGACCTCGTAAAATAAAAAATACTGTGTCACATTATAAAACGTATATTTAGAGATACAACTAGGTTGAATTGGTATAGTAAAATATCCGAATGGTATTTAAATTTACTTCCGTTTTTAAGAACGTGCTTCTCGATTATTTATTCAAAATTAATTTATTACCTAATAATAAACCATTCTTATAAAACTCAGCAAAATACATTTTGCACAGTCAACATTTTTAATAAGGTCGCGTTAATGTGAATTAAAATATTTTTTGCCTAATTGCATTTATCGACTTCATTAATAGAATAATTTATCTTCAGAAGCTAAAATCTATTTTGTATTATTCTGGCAAACTATCAAGGCGGAAATTTCAAGTAAAAATAGAGTGTTTGATCCAAAAAAACTGTTTGCGTGAGTATGGGCATTATGTTTCTATTTTGGTAGTTTCTTATGCAATATTTTTAGAAACAATTGAATAATGAATTGTTTTTACGATGTTCCGTAATGACAAATACCGGATGATTTCTGTATCATGAGGTTTTTTCTTGCATTTCTTTCGGATTGTATTGTATCGAATTTAATTTAGTATCAAAATTCACAGATCAAGAAACTATCTTCAAAATGAAATAAAGATTCCAAATTGAATGAATAATATTGATGGTTAAAAGAGATGCCGTTTTTATTGGCTGTCTCTAATAAAAGTACCTATAGTAAATGTTTAAAAGAAAAGATGAAAATGTTTACTCGTTCCGTTGTTTATTACAGGCCTTGTTATATTTGTAGTGTTTATATTTTAATTGCGTTTGCACTGTAAACTTATAAATCCCAAGTAATTAGATCTATTTGCAAAAGTTTATTCTCTAAACATTAACAATACATATTTGATATTTGCCTTCCGTTTGTGAGCTTAGAATTATCACTACTTGAACATTTATTTATATCGAAAGAAAGGCACGGAAAGATACACACATTCGAAGTTGTGACGTAGGTACTTGATTGTGGAAACACTGATTAGGAAAATAGTAAACATGTAATGATTTTAGTACTGATGCATTATAATCTTAGGCCCGCTTTCTAGAGTGCTGAACAATTCATTATGTTGTCAATACTCATTACGATTGATATACTACTTGACCAAAAGACTAACAAATCAGTGTTTGAAATGATTTAAGAAAGAAGTATTTAGAGAAACCATTAGGTTATGGTCTTGTACTTCTTTGCAAACAACATATATAAACTAAAATGGTGGTGCATACACACACAAACCGAAATATAAACACACACCGATGTAAACACACAAAATCAATGAGTAATCTCAAGTAATTCTAATCCAAACAATTTATCCAGGTTTCAAAATGTGAAGATGAAATGTCGTGTGAGGTGGAAGTGACGAACTTGCCCATCTACCAGCCGACAGATCTCGTTTCGAATCGACTTCGACACCTGGCCAAGAAGTGCGGCGGTAAGGTTGTTCACGTGACCGCGCCGACCGCACTTCTGAGGTTCACTACGCCGGACCATGCTTCTAGGTAAGTTGTAAAACGTTAATTAAGTAGATCGTAGATTTATGATTTAAGCCTGTGTGCTTTGTCTTCTTTAGCAGTCTCTATTAGGCTGACCGACATTTTTTTTGGTTGATTAATTGGCATCCTCTGCCAATGTAACTTCCAGGACATGGACAGTACTTTCAATCATATTTTATGTTAAACCTTCAACTGAGTTAGGATATCAGAGAAAATTGTTGAAGTTACGCTGATACTTACCGACTTCTATAAGTATATACCTAGAAAACGTCTTTTCCCGTATAAATGGTTTCTAGGGAGTATTTGGTGCAGACGGGCTGGACCCTTAACATTTTTGGGATGAAAAATAGATGTCCGATTCTCAAACCTACCCAATATATACTCGAAATTTCATGATTATCGGTCGACCCGTCTCGGAAGAGTACAATTATACGTACACCATGACACGGGAATTTTATATATTAGATTTGCTTTCTGAGAAATGACTAGTAAAACATTAATATAGCTTAAGATTATTTCAAGTAGTCATTCTTGACAAAAACAACGGATAAATTATAGTATTGTTGCCGTAGAAAAATATGATTTAAGCAAATATACTACTTATAATGAGTATTCAAATATGGATTTTACACTAATCGAATTTACTAGAGCTTATCTGTTGTTAATGATGTCATGTGGTTTTTGTATTATTTACCTAAATTTAATGCGCAATAAAATTCTTACAAGAAACTTATCACTAACAATTAGGGTAGGAATTAGGCTGTACTCCATTATAATTATAAAAAAACACATATTAAAATTTGTTTTAATGTGTTTTACTAACGTAAGGAGTTTCAAGCACAAATAGCTATCTACTACTCGACTCTAATGTTTAAGGTAACAATCGTTACGTACTTAGGTATATGATTGTTATTAAAAGCCACTAAGTGGCTGCTAAACAGCTCCGAGTTCAACGTTACAGAAACCTATTAGAGATCAACAACGTGCCTGTAAACAAAGTGCAATCTGGAACGATTCAAATTCAAATATTCAAAGTTGTGGAGGGAATAGGTAAAGATGGCGACAAAATTGATAAACAATCAGATTTCCAAAACCACAACAAAATACAACAAGCTTTGCATTTTAAATCTGACTGTATTCGTAAATTTTTGTTGCTAACTGTACAATACGAATAGTCCATTATTCCAGTGCTAAGTGAGACCACTTATAATGCGTTGCGAACACGGCCGGATGTCGTCCCCTTCGTATAAATCTCGCCTCGGGCTTCTTCAATTCGCATGCAATGTTTTGACGTTGATCCATGTTTTATATGTAATTATACGCTTGCATGTTGACCAATCGGCGGTCGCCGGCTGAATAACAATCTTTTGTTCCATATATGTCTATCATTTTCGATGACCTAACTTTTTTAAATATTGCTCCAGTAAATAGAGCTGCTGACCTATGAATTATAGAATATCAAGCGTCTCTTTTTTCGATTCTCCTTCATGTATTTTTCTTAGTCTTTATCATGATTGCGATTTCATAGTTTTTGTAACTGTTCTCGCATAAGAAATTTTATTTTGTTAAATTCAGCCATGCATGGGTGCGTAACATTTGCATGCGTTAGCCATGTTAAAACTCTACATGCATCAAATTGTTGCTAGGGCTAACATGTCTAAGCATAAACTATATTTGGGCACTAGGTTTAACACGGCATGAGTGAACTGTAAATGGGCTTAACAAACATTGAGAGTACGCAGCTTGACAGTACGTATATTCGTTCCATCCGTCCTAATCGTTATACTAACATTAAAATATAAATTATTGCGTGATTAAGAAATCGTAGGTCTTCTTAAAAACGTACGTACTTACGCACGTTGCAAAGGGAGCTGTTACGTAAACAATTTTAATTTTACTCTTTTCATTTGTAAGAATTCCGAAACGTGGGTTTGCGAAATGATTTTTGTTCTTGCCGCTTTCACGTTGCGGTCGGGAGGAAAATTATTATTCGCATACGTTAGCCAGCTGTCACGTCACGTTTGCCTCAGTGTGATTACTTAAGTACCATTCATGATTTCTGTATACATTTGTGAGTTTATATCGCTCTTAGCATATGCAGTCAGTCTTGTTTTGTTGCTGGATTTTAGTCATCGATTTTATGAACTAGTAGGACTTGTTCGCTTATTTTTTATAAATAATAACAGTAATAATTATTAATTCAATTGAATAACAACATACCTATAGCAAACAGGTAAACAGTGACGAATAAATAGTATATGATAAAAACAACACATTTACTATTTTAACGTAGGCATAAAGAAAGAAAAATTATAATAACTTCTTCTCAAATGTTTATTCGATTTCTACGTAACTAAAATAGACAATCATACGTTGCTTATATTAATATTCACAATTGACCAATATCATAACCTCGACAAATGTATTTATTACTTCGATATGAATACAACAGCACGTATTAAATTTATTGCATTTATCGATAAATTCAAAGTCGATATGAAACAGAAATAAAATGTACGATCAAAGATGCAAGACATAAAATGACAGGTCTTGTATGTCATTTGACATTTTAACGAAGGACTATCGATTTTACTTACTAATTTTAGAAATGAAATCCGATTGTTCTAATACAAATCACAAATATTTCATTATTTGTTACACAAGTAGATTAAATACTATAAAAAAAACAATGTGTACTGTAAAGTGCTGAATTACATTTATGAATTAATGAAATCGATAATTTTATTTCAATGTACCCTCAATGGTCGATTTAATTGTATTGAAACGTTTAAAAATTGAATAGATCATTGCATCGTCAGGCACGAGGCGGAACACAGTTATATTTTAATCCTTATGCAAATTAATATTTGAAAGTGTAACGTATTTTAATCATTGAACGTTTTTATTTTATTTTTTATTACAATTAATGATCGCCAGGCGCGAATTTCACTCACAATGTTACTATCAGGGTAAGCAATAAGCATATTATGTATTTTTATAATTTTAACTAGAAAATGGTTATTTTCCATTTTAATATGGCATTTAAATTTACTTAAGGTAAAACGTTGTATTTTTTTCTTATTAGTTTAAACGGTGTGGTTATTACTTGCAACTTAGAATTTTCCGGCAATACGAACCAATTTTTTAATCTCATTTGACCATCTCGTAATCAGCTGATTCTTTTAATAGCGGTTTTTTGTTTCTATTTCTTTATTTCTCCTTCATTTTTATCGCAATTCGTTGATTTCAATGTTACCTAGCGAAGTCACACTTGATTACCGTCTTGATCCAATCGTTACGGAACACTGGTCAATCGTGTTTAAATTTAGAATATGTTTTTAATAAACGATGACGTATTAAGCAATTGTTTTCTTCGCTAAAATATGCACGTTAATTACATAAAAGAAAGCTTGCGAAATTAATCTGTATAAAGTATCAATATTTTTAAAAATTGAGCGTTTTATCTATTATCTAATATCTAATATGAATGATGATTAATTTGCATCGTCAATTTTAATGTTCTGAGCAAAAAAGTGATAGCATCGTGAAATTACGACTTTGACCGGTCGTCATAGAGGACCGTTATTCTTTCTAAGATGGCGACTTCGATCAGCTGTTTAGTTCAAATCGCTGTCAAAAGCTAAGCTACGTTGCTGATGTGGCTGGCAAAGTTCGTACTAGGAACGTCATTAAAAACATTTTACGTAGTTTAAATGTACTTAAAGTTATTTTTATGTGAAGTAAGTGCAATGTTCAAATAGGCCTTGTACAATTACCGTTAATTTGACGCTCTGTTTGTCGCGAATATTCTTACCAGATACTAGTCATAGTTCTTAATTGTTTGCTTTTTATTGTTACGATATTGTTCGGATGGCATCCTTCGTTAACAAAATTAGGCAGCAAAGATAAATTAAAGATTTTTTTATTTTATTTGTTCGTCACTTAATAAGTGACCCACTGGTAGGCAAACCCTATTTCCCTGTGTTATCTTATTGCGATTCCATTAGCATTATCCGAGCAGCATACATCGTCATACGCGCGGTGTCTCATAATTATTATTTGTGCGTTTTGGGTTCGAATCGGTTACCTCGTGAATACTCACAAGTCCATAGCAAACCTTTCTTACATCTCTCTTAATTTAGGGCTGCGATAAATATATAACTTTAATTTCTCCTCCCCTTTACAGAGCTTTAATGCGAATGGATGGGGAGGATGTGTACGGGCGCAAGATCGGCACTCGTTACGTTCGCAGCGCGGTCGCCCCGACCTACTCCAGTGATGAGGGGTACAGCACCGCGCCGGCCTCGTACCAACAACCCTCCTTCATACCGCCGCCGCCTCAAGTATGTCACTTACAACTTAGGAATTATTCTAACTAGTTTTAAATAGTAGTAGTAGTGTTGCAGGATTGAAGACTAAGTTTGGTCATTTAAAAAAAAAACTGTTTTGTATCATAGGGCTGTATGTTTTTAACAGAAACTATGCATTAGAGACACGTAAAATGATCTAAACCAGTTTTTTTTGTGTATTGAATTTAAAAAGTAGATGGAAAAGCAAACTCTTTTTTTTCTTGGAATCTTAGTTACTCCATACTAAGTTTAAGCACCGGATCCCTGGAAGCTTGAAAGGCAGATTATATCTAAGGGCAAAATAAGCATTTGCTTTACAAATTTCGATGAATTTAGGATACATTTAGATACAAAAAAATTCCGTCTAGGTTTGTTCATCACCGAACGAAGTGTCAACGTTTGGAGGGACGCAGAGTATATCGAAGGAGTGGGCGATGGCCCTGCAGCAGCTGCCCGCGCCCACGCCGCCGCCGCACGACTTCTGCCCTCCGCCCGCACCAAAACCGCGGAAGATCAGGGGCACCCACGGTAAGGATCTTAACACATTCGCGACATTTCTTCATGTCTTCTTTACAGCTTTCACATTTTTCTTGTCTAAAATAAAATTTTCCTAGTTAAATCTAACTCGCGTCCCAATTTCAGATTAAGCTGAAATATTCAATTCTAGTGTGTTGCATTTTGTCGGTCTTAAAAATGGGTGCATGAGCATCATCCCAAAGAAAGGAAACAAGCTAAATAGCTGTTTTTATATTTTATTATTAACATAATTTCTGTACAGTAACGTCAGTAACCGATCTGTTAAAATTAGTAAACTGCGTGTTCACATACGAAGATATAAGTAGCTAGTTAAAAAATTTTTATTCGGAATACATTGGTATAATAAACATTAAGTTTTTTTAGAATTTTAGATATTTTTTTGGGTCAGTATATCAAAGTTTTTAGTGGTTTATGGGTATTTAACAGAAACAGTTGTATCAGTAAAAAAAGAAATAGCTATTATAAAATAATCGCTACCTACGTGTGAAGGAGGTAATCACAAATGTATGACGTATAGAAATAATAATAGTTACGCAGTTCTTTGGTATACCGCGTTGAATAAAAGGTTTTTATCATCATTGCGGTTTAAATACTTGAACGAAGTGACGGCAATACGATTTTAATAAATTCCTTAAATTCTCGATACTTGACGTTGGTCTATGACTAAACAATGTTTTCACTACTTGATACATGCAAATAAACTATAAAGTGCTTTAATGCATTTCGTGTACTTATGTATACACAGTATAAAATACAAATTACCATACTTATTATTACATACTTAGTATACTTAGTAAAGAAAATCGTTTGCCAAAGTCTCGCCGTCGTGTGGTTTTTGCAGCATAACAGCTCACGTAACCCTTTAGTAATTAAAGTATACGAAAAAAAAGAGTAATATTTAAAAAGTCGATTATTTTAATAATAATAATACCAGTTATAGTGTCCTCTTACTTGAGAAAGGGTTCCTTCTCATGAACGGAATTTTGATACTAAATAACAGCTCCTCCTATTAATTCCAATCAGGTTCAGTAAACCTGGACCGGTCCGGGTGTTCGTCCAGCAACAGCGGCGAGGGCCGCCACCGCGAGCACAGCGCCAGCCGCGCGGTGTCGCCTTGGAACTCCTCCGCCAGCTTCAGCGAGCACAGCGAGACTGAAGAGTCTAACGCTGAGCTCACTGTGTCCAACCTACCGCCCTATGATTCGACGGTTTTACAGGTAATGTTTTTTTAAAGATTTTGAAAATAAAATACTTAATATATCGATACTTTATCTTACGTGGAAATTAAGGTATCCTTTTACATAAGTTTTTGATATCACTTGTTTTTTTTAGCATCGCTTAAATGGTAATGTTATTTCAATAGTAAATTAAGGGTATATAAAGTATCGAGTTCAGAAAGAGCTCTTAATAAGTCATTGCGAATTAATATTTTTTAACTTTGATAACGGAACTTAAAGTTAACATACCTCATTAATGTGATATTGTAATAAACAATATGTATTATTATGATTTGCGCAGGAAATGCTGACACAGCTGTTCAACCAATACGTTCAGACGGTCCGCGTGTCTGTGTGGGCGGCTGGCGAGGGCCCCTTGGCAACTGTGGTATTGCGTTCAGAATGGGACGCGAGGTTAGCTATCGCCCGCATCCACAAACGTCGCCTGGACAACCAGTGGACAGGTCGCCGCCTCGAACTGTCTCTAGGCAAACCTTCACCGGCACCAAACCTCGATGTTTTGCGAGCCCGACTCAGGGCAATACTCCTCGATCAAAAGAACCACACTCTACCACTACTTAGATTAAGGGATGCTTACGCCAGCCGCCACTGCTGCGCACTCACTACTTCGGATATTGCTAAACTCAAAGACACTGTCGTCATTCAAGAGGGGTTCGGCAGAATGGTTCAGCTTGTCGACTTAACCCCGGTCACTAATTCTGATATGGAAGAGGCACCATGGAAGTGCCACGTGCATGCGTCCATGAACACTGGACAGGAAGATGGCAGCCGAATTCTGCAACCCGTTTATATGGAGATCTCAACTTTGGCCAAAAATGTACATATATTGTTGGATAATCATAGGGGAATTTTACCTTTGTTAAGGTAAATATATTTACAGACTACTGTACTAAAAAAAAAACGATTCCACACATCAGACGTCTTGCTTTAATAATTACTTTGAAAACTCAAACTCGAACAATACAAACACTGGTGTACATCGATTTATTTGTTTTGTATAGTTTCGTCGAATGCTACGAGTCTCGTTTCGACGCGCTCGTCGTAGACACTCGCCGCGGCGTAGCACTAGAGCTGTTGCTACGCAGCGTAGAGGGGTTGGAGGTGCGCGATGCTCCCTCTAGACATCTTACTTGGAAGAACGCGCCTATTGTTCTTACGCCTCCTCTAATGAATACTGCTAATAGTAAGTATACAGTAACATTTAGGCAAGTTAAGCCGGTTCAACTAGACAGTTTATAATAAATACCAGGTGTTAGGTAAATCATGTTCGAGTATTGAAATACTATGTTATTTACAGGCGAGAGTTCTCGGTCAAGCGGCGACAGAGACCGTCCCCGCACCGCGCCCGCTCTCGAACCGATGCTCGCTCTGTTTGAGCGGGAGCTCACCGACCTGCTGCGTACTGCGCCACGATGCTCCATACCTTTCAGCAAGTGAGTTACATGCTTTCATTTGTAATAATACTCGTAGCGAATATCATATCGTAGTGAATCAATCAATGAAAGAGTGAGAGAAAGTTGAGAGTTAGTGAGAGAGAAAGTTGAGAGTGAGTGAGACAGAAAGTTGATTGCTCTACTATAATGGGCTGATTTTGATAATTATATTTCAGCAGTTTTCGTCAAAATTTTCCTAGAGATACAGGTTATTGGGTCTCTATATATTTTTTTTCGTTTTCGGAGTTATCATAGTTGTTGCGTTTACAGGCTGATACCCGCCTTCCACCACCACTTCGGTCGTCAGTGTCGCGTTGCAGATTACGGCTTTACCAAACTGCCGGATCTGCTTGCCGCACTTAGTAATGCTATTGTGGTGAGTATCAGATAAACATTGTCTACATATACATGGCGTGACGAAGATCTCAGGACATATTTGAAATATTTGCTTCTGTTCAAACGTGAACAAATTTTATTTAAGTAACTATTGTAGTAATACACGGATTATAAACCTTGGCCTTAAAAAATCGGTTTATACAGTTAAGATCGTTTTTTGTGCTTTGTATCTAAACAAATAAAAAAAAACTGAACAATATATTATCGTCCACATTTATTAGACAAGCTGATAAAAAGACATATTTTTAATTGATTCTATTCTTAAAGAAAGTTGTAAACATCCATGTAAAGAAGCGGCTATTTAAATATGAATACGCATTTCCGATACACCATGTATATTCTTCAGTCATTCCAATTCAAAACTTACATTGTTGTTTTTTTTCCTTAGCCATCCGCTGTCAATCTTCAGGTATCGAATGTGTTGAAATTCATGAGCAATGGTTGACAATGCCATTCCGTTTATATCCTTTCCGTTTACAAATAATAAGACTTACTTCACTTAAACCAGTAGCAGTATAGTAGTTTAGAAATGGTAAATATACTTGTTAAACATTACTTAATACATGTTGATGTTCCGTTATCCAGGTTCTCGGTTCAGGATCATCACGCATCATAACCATTTCGGCATCAGCTCAAGGCCGTCGTTGGACTTCGGACCTCGTCAAACTGCTCAAGGCCCAGCCAGGGCGCACAGTTCAGTTGCATGACATCGCACACCTTTACCAAGCGACCTTCAGCCGTACATTCTCGCCCGTCGACTATGGAGTTTGCACTCTTGGGGAGCTGATGCAACGCGTCAACCCTCAAGCGGTCTCCGTCAGTGCAGATGGAACCATCTCGCTGCCAAGGCATACACCGACCCCCGAAGAAAGGGCACGCACACGACAGTTCGCTTTACAGGTATGGGACATGTTGCTTTGTTATTTGATCTGCTTTTCTAGGATGTTTACTTATATTTGGGTCGATTGATAAATATAATTTCATAATGTTCATTACTAACAAAAATTAGACTTAATTAGGTTTAACTCTAAAATATTGTATGTAATTGTGTGTAACACACACGTATATGAAAAGAAATTGAACATTTGGAATGTGTGGAATCTTAAATAAAGGAAATCGGGAGCAATAACCTTACGAATAATCTGAAAAAAGGTAACAACATTTATTGCAACAAAAGAAACATTAGTTAACATTTGTTCGTGGCCTCGTCCAGGCCATCGAGCTCCTGCGCACTACCCCGAACCTGCGCATGGAGTTCGCTCGCTTCGTGCCCGCGTACCACGCTCACTTCGGGCGCCAGCTGCGCGTCGCTCACTACGGCTGCGTCAAGCTGGCCGAGCTTTTCGAGCTTATCCCCGAGGCCGTGTCTGTGTGCGGGGAAATGGGCGGCGAGCGTAGCGTCCGCCTGGCCCCGCGACCAGCCCGGCCGGCAGTCGCACACCGACTGCGCGCGCTGCCCGCGCTGCCGCTGCAGGACCTCGCCGCACACTACGCACATCACTTTGGAGCCCCGCCACAGGTACACATCTCCCTATCACACGCTACCACCATATCAATCGATCCGTTAGGTAAACTTAGGTTACCATTTCAAATTCTTTGTGTTGCTTCAAACAGGTGGTCTGTGGCTCGTTTTGGTTTATATACCCTTGCTTTTAATTAAACTGCTAAAAGTTAACTCTGTCCATAATTGAGATACAATATTTAATTTACATTAATTTTACAGCCGGACATGCTAGAGGCTGAGTCGTTGGAGGGTTTGGTATACGCTGCAGGCGGTTGCGTAGAGAACGGCGTGGTAGTACCACCGGGCGGTTCCCCCGCTTGGGCCGCGTCACTGTTGGCGGCTTGCGCGGTACTGTGCAGTGACCGGAGCGTGGCCCGCGGGTCCACGTTCGAGTACTTCGCGGCGGCGTACCGGCGGCTGCGCGGCGCCGAGCCCGAGCTGCGGCGGCTGGCGGCGGCCGGCGTGCTGCAGGCGGCCGGCCAGCGCCTGCTGCTGGCGCCGGCCTGGCGCGCGCTCTGGCGCCTGGCGCAGCTGCTGGCCGAGCGCGCCTCGCCCGCCACTGCTGAAGAGTTGTTCGTGGAGTACGCTCGCCGCTATGAGCCACTGTTCCCGGGAGTCGATCCAAGTTAGTCTCATATTGATGTTATTTTGACGAAAAAGGATAAATAGAGACATTTATAAATGTTAACTGAATTCTTGCTGTCTTAATTACAAATGACACTCATATTAATGTTGGTTGTACTCTCCGAAGAGTAGTGAATTCGTGAATACGGCTCTATATTTAAGATAATTACA
This sequence comes from Trichoplusia ni, assembly GCF_003590095.1. Lineage (NCBI taxonomy): Eukaryota > Metazoa > Arthropoda > Insecta > Lepidoptera > Noctuidae > Trichoplusia > Trichoplusia ni. Next base: position 12,923,152 of record NC_039480.1, on the reverse strand, counting down.
ATAAACGGCCCGTAAATCATCACATAACAATAAAATTATAATTTGTTATACTAAAACAACCAACGTCAAATAGGTGCAGAGGGAGTTGCGGACTTCCTCCGTCAGTACATGGAGATATTCTCGGTCACCCCGGCGGGCCGCTGGTCGCTGTCGGCCGGCGTGGTGGTCCCGCGCTGCCGGGACCTGGCCCAGGGTCCCGCTCACGAGGACTACTCTGTGCATGATACGCCGCCCGGACAAAAGGTAACAAATTTAGTCCCTTTTTTTGCTGTGGGTTATCTGAGATGACTAGTTGAAGGGGATGTGGAGGTCAGGTGGCGGTGGTCGCCTCGTACTAAATCAGTACTGAAAGCTGAATCCAATAAGACTAATCGCAAACTTACTTTTTTTAGGATAATCCTTGACTTCATTCGTCAAATTTTTTTTTGTTGTTTTATATATTAATGGGAATAAATGAAAACTTTTTTTTATTTTTAGGGTTCCCGAGTATTTGAATCGCCAAAGACTAATATTTGGTGTTCCCCACCGGCTAGTGCATTGCCAACACCAACCGCTTTGCTCTCCCACGAGAACCGACGTAAGTATTTTTTTACATTTCTGTCCTAGAAAGTCCCTGATTTCTGTCCGATAATCTCTGTTTTTGCAAAAATTATCGTGATATTAGTAAAAATTTGTGCTCAAACTTTCTGCTTATCAGCACATATTTTTGAAGTTTTGATTCTAGAAGATACGTGTCAAACACCTGTCTGTAGGAAATTTAAATTCATTACTTTCCTTTGATGTCTGTTATAAAATGTATTTTTTGTGACAGGTCGTATCCGCTTGGCGGCTCACTTCGACGGTTCGTAATCCCACCGCGTCGTATAGAAGATGCATTCCTTTATATTTTTGAGGTAGGTTAATATAACTCGTGTTCCAAACGCGACACCTGAACTATGGAGTGATGTGAATCAGGGTCGCAACGAATTTTAACTATTAGACTTGATGTAAGTGTCCAATAAATTGTGATGTCTGTAACAATAATATTTTAGATGTTTATATTTTTATGTGTTTATCTAGATTAAGAAATCTTATGGTGCATTCGTCAAATGTTTTAAGTGCCGATTTTAAAACTAAATACCCAATGTCTTGTACAATGTAAAGGTAAGTCTTAAGAATCATCTTGACAGAAATCTTCTTCAATTTTATCTTAGTGTACGGATTCTTTTGTTTTTATTTTAATTGACTATCGCAATTTTATAAGCATCTTGAGTCATTTTCGTGTTGTGCGGTTTTAGTCTTTCACTGTTACTTGTAGAACTTGTCATAAAATTGTTTAGAAATTATGAGCAACTGTAACCTACATAAATCCTATGCAATTTTATAAGTTTTTTTTATCTTTTGACATTTTTATGTATATTTTTTTTAGTTTTTATTTTCTCAGCTCTTCACGTAACAAAGGACTGAAACAAGCTTCAAATGATATTTTAAGGTACTAATAAGTTTACAAAACTTACAGTTTCTTATCTACGGTATAAATTTAAGTAGATAATGATACTGCCATGAATACGATAAAAACAATAAACACTAAAGTGTACATATCATTGATTTGAGGCTCAAAATATGTTAAGAATAGTTGCTAAGTTTTATTACATAAACAATTCGCGCACTTGTAACATTTCTCGAATGCCCACTTAAAGTACAATGATCGTAAATATGTTGATTCTTGTCCTAGAGTTTAATCTTCTAATATATTTCGGCCACAAATCTATTTGCATGTAACTTGCTTCTTCAAAATATCTTCTAAAGTTTATTGTACAGGCGATATATAAGTTCACGTTGTTAGGTATATCACATTCGAATTTATATAATTTTAGATAACGTTTACATTCACCGTAAGGTCCTACAATGAGTTACGTAATAAACTAAGCCAGTTATTTGTTGAATCTCACTGTGCGTACTGGCCTTAACGACGTGTCAATTAAACGTTCAAAGGTTTTTATAAGAGTATTGAATGAATGTAGATGTAGGTGATATTATTGCTTTGATAGAATATGCTCGTGCCTAAAGTGCGATGATGCTTTAATTTATGACAATCGTTTTATGTTTTGCTGCAATTAAATGTCTTAGTTCCACATAGTATTCAAATGTTCCATGTTTCGGAAAGACCCTGACTTAAGTTCCATTTACAGTACAACCATTATTATGTTAAGATCTCATTGTTTTCTGGTTTTTTTTGGCTTGTAAACACGCACAGAAAATAATGCTTTTAACTTATTACGTTATCAGCAATGTTTGTATGTTATAGGTGATTAATGCCAAAGCACTAATTTAACATTAGCCTTACCAGGCCTGCACTTAATAATTAGGATACGTGCTCACGCACAAATGTTCGTAATATAAGTAAAACTTATTTTGTAAATGGGAATTAATTCCTTCTGTCTTTCTAACATCCCATACAGATGTTTCACTATTTTATTGTACCTTTATTTTATTTTTGTAGATCTAAAAGAAATCTAAAAATAAGATTGGTGAGTCTGACATATGTTTTAAACGACGGCCAACTTACAATTAGGAGGTAGTAATATTTTATTTAGTTGATACGATTCGAATTAATAACTGTATAGTATTATCAGATTTATTTAAATGAATATTGAAAGTGAGATGAGCTAATGATTGAAAATTGTAAATACACATTTTGTGATTTTAGTCTTTATTCTTAGGCATTACCACTGTGATACTTCTGTACCATTGAATGCCATAAAGGTCCAAAAAAGATCCAAAAAGGTCCGCACTCAACTGAATGTATGTAATCACAAATATTTTCTAGTACAGAAAGCCTTTTGTAATCATAAGTTGACTACATATTTTCGTAGGTATGTATATAGTGTACATAATATTTCGTTTTGATTATCAAATTGGTACAAAGTATGAACATTTTAGTAATAAAATATTATACACGCATTATGTGGAACTAACGATACTTAATTGTGAAGTTATTTACAGATAATTTGTTTTATATATTTTATGTAAGCCGGATCTTGCATATTAAAGTATATTTTTTCAATGCAATTAATTTTATATTGTTACACTGCCAGTCCGCATTTACATCAGTATTGGCCATCAGATCTATCTATCAAAATGAGATATTTTAAATAAGATTTTATCTATTAATTTTATGACCAACTATAATTGTCATGTAAGTTCTGAATGTGATTGCGTTCAGATGTAGCCAGAATAATGTCCATCGTCAAATAAATGATACTTAAGGTGTATGAATTAATTACCAAGTTCTCTAAGACTGTAGTGAAGATACGTTTAAGTACTTTATAAGCTGTTGTTTTATTTTCTGACCAATAACTATGTATTTTGTAACAGTAAGATAGAATTAAGTACGCATTCGAAGTTCATTGTGGAAGACATTTAATATTATTTTTCCTACATCTTCGTAATTCTGTGATTATTTGTTATAGTTCTAACTAGTGAATCGATGTATTGGAATTAGTCGTTTCAGTATTGCATGTATGATGAATGTGTCGGAAAATAAATGTTATTTTTTCAATAAATATTTGTTTTTGCAATATAATTATCCTTCAGAACCATGTTTCTTATTGATCAAAATTTATTTACCCTTAAATCCCTTCCGAAAGAATGGCGAATAATTTTCAAGAAATATATCGAACAACTCTCAACATCTTCAGACTTTTCATCACTTTTGGGATATATAAAAAATGGGATTGCTGAACTGTTCATTTGAAACTAACAACAGGACCTAGCAAATTATAAAAAAAATAACTGAAGACATTTTTACTATAATTTATTTTATTGCAACGGTAACATCTACTTAGATATTAGAACATATGATGCCAAATAATTAATGGGATTACTTTGTGAGCTTGGACAGAGGGCCATGTTGCCTCTCCCAGATCATGCGGTGCTTCTGCTTCATGTAGGCTTTACGGGCATCACCATAAGCTCCTAGATCACCATCTGAAAAATACAAGTATGATAAGGATACAACCTGTTCAACAACTGCTAATCTTTCATCTCTTAAACATGCAATGTTCCTGGTAAAATTACACCAAAAAATTATTCAATTTAAGTATGCATAATTTTTTTATGCATAGTTTCTCTAAATGCTGATTGTGTATGCACGTTATGTTCATTTTGTGTAATGCTCCAGAATCACCAGAAATTATAATAAATATTAATAAGTGGTAAAACTCAATTTTTTATTTTTATGCCTTGTATGTAAAAATATATCTACTGAGGATCTAGTAAGAACATAACTACTCTTTTGAAGCATTATCATTATAACTGCAAAATATTCCTTCCCCCTGTAGCTTATCTGCAACATCCATATTCAAGTGGTCCCAGCCAGCCTTGTGCAACCCAATGTGCTATACCTGACACCTATCGTTTTGATTAAACTGGAGAAATTCAGAATGCTTTCATCATGCATTTAACATAATTAATTACCTACTTACTAATAACAAAAGCACCATTATACTAGCCAGAATTTATAACTGAGTGAAACGGTAAATAAACAACATTACTTACATTTAATAAACCATGCCTCCTCGGAATCTTTGTACAGCTCCCAGAGAGGTTTGCAAGCTTGAGCATGGTCTGGGTTTTCGTAGATCATGCAGTCCTCATAACGTTGACGTAAGATGGCTAAGATTTCTGAGTCGACAGCTCTGAAATAAACATCAGTAATTGGTTAGGTAGTGGAAATGTGAGTGATAATGATTGAGAAAACTAACAGATACATTTTTTAACTATGTTATGCATCTTCACAGTCACACTCTTGCTTACAATCTAACCAGGCAGATGGATAAGTATCACAGATCTCCACCATCATTTTCATATTATTTTATTAAATTTTAATATTATAACTGTTTAAAACTGAATCGATTTATAAAAATCGATGCGAGATTAAAATTTAGGTCAAATCACTCAAGCAACAGTAGGTGTGTAACATGTGATTTTGGCAGGTAGAAACCACCTCCACCATCTCGCGAACAGATACCAAGTTATTTTTCTGAAAACTAACCTATCACGTTTGAATTGCGCGTTCGCCTCGAAATCGCAGAGGACATCACCGTCATAGCACTGGTCGATGGTCGGCACACGGCGGAACTTCTGGTGGTACCATGGGTACTTTTTCTGGTTGGGCACAACAACCTTCTCTGCAGCACAATAACATTATTATTCGCCTAAACACTTACATAACAAAACCCATGTAAACTAAAACCATTTTTACCTCGGAACAAAGTTACAGGTGCATCGAGAGTCTTGTAAAGCGCACTCATAAACGCCCTGAATACATTGTTATCTTTGTATTCTTCTTCCTTCTTGGCCATGATTTAATTTATAGTATATTCGACTGCTGGTACAGTAAAATTGTACCAAAAAATATTTGACGCAGATGTCACTATATTTGTTCGCTGTCAAATGTCAAATTGACAGCAAACATTTGGCAAATATTCCAATGTTTGTCGATTCAGTGTTGCTACACTGTTACGGAATATAAATGTTTTGTAAGACGATATCGTAACGTTAATCTTACGTCTGTTACCAACCACGTTGACGTTTTATCTCATTGAAATACGTGTCAGCCAAAATTCGGGGTAGTTACCTTCACTCAAGGACCAGTAAGTTTTATGATCTTGGATATTGGGATGAGTCTAAGCCAAGAATAAGTGTTCTAGTGTTTATGCAATTACAGTTGGCCAGTTTTATTAAAAAAATACTTATGTAATAAGAACTGTCCGAGTCAAAATGATCCACTTTAAGATCTCACATTTTTATATTATCACTAGCTGACCCAGCAAACGTTGTTTTGCCGAATGTTTTTTTTTCTAGGTGTATGTATTTATAATGCCACAAAAAATAAAAACAAACAATTTCGTCCAAAGAATAAAATATATTTGTTTTAGTGTGAGCAACCCTTATCACTTAGGGGTATAAAATAGATGTTGTTCTATTCTCAGACCTGCCCAATATTTATACAAAATTTCATAAAAATCGGTCGAACCGTTTCGGAGGAGTACGGTAACTAACGTGACCAAGATTTTTTATATAAGAAGAAGGATTACCTTTTGTAAAAAAACCAGATAGGTATTGAGATTTAATGTTTTTTCATGCGTGGTTTTCGCGCATTTCGCGCCGCCCCGACGACACCGTTGGCCGGTTGTTTAGCGAGCATTACAAGTTTTTTGTATGGGTAGTACACTTATTATTTTTTTCTTCGCTTGCACAAGTTACCGAATTGACTTTTGACCTTTTATATCTTTTTAATTGTTTGAACTAGCTTCATTGAATTTGAGCTTCTACATGCCTTTATGGATAAAATTAAACACACGTAGTTTTATATATATGTTTAATGAGGTTTTGAGCTACAAAAAGGGCCAACAATTGGCGCAAAGTGCTTCGTGTAATATTACACTTAGCGCTGGCTACCTACTTACTTGGCTTGACATGCACTTCCGAAATGTATCTCGTGTCGGTGGACCTACCTTATAAAGCAATATCAGCAACAGAATTCGGTAATTATTTGTAATTATTATGAATTGATGTTTAGCATGTTAATCCTGTACTAGGTGTCAAGTCTATTTCATTACCTAATAGCACTACCATAACCAATTAAATTTGACTGTGAAACTACAGCTGTTTTGGAAATCCGATTGTGTTAATCGGGTTCTGTTGCAGAACAAACCACACAAATCTGGTATTTTGTAATGAGGCGTAATACGATTAGTGTGTGAAGATGTATCACCCGTTTATTGCTTATCGCCTCTTTCGTGAAATTGGGGGAGCAATGACGCTTTGAGTCCTCATCCATAGTGGCCGTCTCAAGTCTCAAAGTTAAGGTCACCGCGCCAAACCCATTGCGCGACTCGTCGCGGCACGAACCCCGCTTAGGACGAGTGTATGTCTCATACACTAATGCTTATCCTGTGTCTGGGTGTACATAAGACTTGTCGTTTTTTTATTTAAAAAGAAGTTACTCCAAACTAAAGATAGGTAATATTTAGCTGTTAGGTATATACAAATAAGGTGCCATTATATTCCAGGTACTGGTTTTGGTGTACAAATAATAAACTTAAGCTTATAAACACAACCCCTAGATTTTCAATACTATTACATTAGTATTTCTATTGGAAGTTCTACGAAAATTGCAGCCGCTATTGAATGTCTAAAACTAAACCTCTTATCAGTTTTAACCAAGTTTTGCTTTAAAAAAATCTCCCAGTAAACATGAAAAAAAATTGTTTATAATAACACGATTATTTAAACTACCAATTATTCCATGTATAAAACTAAGCATTAAATATTTATACAACATCTATTCTATCGATTCATTTACGAAACAATACAAAATCTACGAAAATGAACGATACTTTGAGCATAACGTCAATTATGAAGTCTAGCACACAACCCTTTCCCGCCATAACATCAAGCCGCCCCTTTCAAAGACCTTTGCTATCGGCGCTCAAGTGACACAATACTTATAGCCGTCTGGAGGAGCTTTCAATAACTAACAAGCCATTATAACTGTACATATTCTTAACGATGTGATACACCATAACGACAGATACAGTGTATCAAATAGGGGCGTTATACCGTATTTGGAAAAAATCTTATTTTTGTACAGTGAATTACAAAAATAAAAAAACCTTTTTTAGAAAATCTCACACAAAGCAATTTCCTTGTGTGGGGGTTCCACAGACATTAAAGTCATGCAAATACTTGTCCTACTCTTGGATCGAATGTGCGACACGTCGCGCATAGTGGGTTTGGCGTGGTGAGCTCAACTACTTGGCTATACGTGCAGTCAAAAATCAGAAAATTAATATTTTTTTCTGCGAATTGATTCGAATATTTAAACACACTTTAAATATAATATTCAGGTTATATTTAAAGCTATAGATTAATTATATTCTACTAGGTGTTGCTGGCGGCCCCGATAATATCGGAATATAAACTATTCCAATCCGTATTATAAACTATCTGTGTACCAAGTTTCGTCTAAATCCGTGCAGTGATCTTTGCGTGAAAGATTAGAAATCTATTACTAGCAGTACCTAAATTGACACCTAATTGTATAATTTAAAAATTACGGCTGCAATGATTGTCGCATAAGATATGTCAAATTTAGAGAAAACAGAGAAAGTTATTTTAAGAACAAGAATAACGTAGCACACCTCGATCTATGAAGTTAAAAATTCAAATTAAATAAAAAATCATTTAGGTACTTAGGTACCAAAGTTTCGAGCGTATCTTTATTTGGCTGTTTCCGTAATGTAAATAATATATAAAACTGACTTCGTACTCCACTAGCTTTTGTCGCAAAATATGCAGATCCTACTTAAATATGCACTTTACCCAGTCCACGCCTGCTTTCAGCCGTTGTTTGTGTATGACCTATTTTTCTTTTAACAAGCCTTTGTTGCGATGGTAATTACCTGTAAAACTTAAGCTCAGAGGTCTAATTTCTGCCTTTTTCACTCGGCTGCATAAAAACGAGGGTAATTTGAGACTATTCTGTAGGTGAAAACAAGTTGAACGTACAAAGTTAAGACATGGTTTGACAATCAGAGCTTTCCGTTTCAATACACATCCGTTAAAGCGTCGATAGAACAGAAAAGTGTAAACAAAGCATATCTGTTAGTTCTGCCAAATAATCGTTTTTTTTTTTTTCAAATGAAAAACACGCTCCTCGTTCCATGAAAAATCGCCGATCGAGACTTTTCCGGGCAGGTACGCCGGAAATTCCAACACGCACAGCGTTTCATGTAGGGTGCATTCGACAGCTGATAGGCCTAATACAAACTCTTTGTATAGCCTCACATTGAGCGTCAAGTCATTGAACGGAGGGCGGGGGCGCGCATGCGTACTCATATCTACCAAATTGGGTTGCTATCCCCCACACCAAATGCATTCGTGGTGGAAAATGCTACATTATTTGTGTTGAACTTTGTGGATTGAATGTCAATTTGAACGATATCGTGCAAGTTTTTGTGTTCAGTTTTTATGCTGAAATTCATGACAAAAGATTTGGCGGATTTACTGTGATTTTTTATCATTTCATTCTATTTATTCGATGTATGCAACAACTTCGACGGGAATATTTTATGTGAGAGTTGAATTAAGGTGATAGGTTAAGGGGTAAAACTCGACGGTACGTAATCTTAGCCGCGAGCTAGCAACCCGAATTTTGAACGGAGTCCTGTCAGTCCACCATTGCGTATTACGTTGGGAATGATAATAATAAAAATAATCGTTTATTTCTGATACAGATGTCGTGTTTACTAATTTGAACACTATAACATAAAGTAGGATTTGTTGATGTATTAGAGAGCTAGATTAATTTAGCCAAATAAAAATAGTGTGAGAAGCGTCGTGTTGTGTTTTGACGCGGGTGGCGGTTGCGGAGCGCGCGGCGGTATGGCGCTCCGGTGGTGACTGTGATCAGTCGTGTGGCGCGCGCGTTAGCGGCCACTGTTGTCCCAGTGCTCATGCGAGTGCAGTGCCGGCACGATGAAGTGGCGCGCGCGCGCGGCCCCTTCCCGTGCCAAAGAGCGCGCAAACATCAGTTTCTTCATCTTCATCATGTTCTTTGCTGTGTTCGGTGTGATAGTCCTCACTGAACTACTGCTGCTGGAGCGCCCCAATGTTCCTGGCTCAGCGAGGTCCCGCTACAGTGAAAATCTGCAGGTCAGCCTGTGTTCCTTTATTGCTATGATTCCTTGAGACAATGGAAATAACTCGAACGAAATTTTAAATGAATAAAATTCTGCTGAAACTGAAGCAAATATTTACAAAATTATAGAGAAGCTTTATTTTAGGCAAATATTGACACAAAAATTGCTTGTTGACAATTAAAACCGCTGTTTTGAGGGACAATTTTCGTTACAAAATATGCTTTATAGACGCGACGTTCTTGTCAATGAATATTCATAAACAAAATATTAAGGAGAATATGCCAGAATCTAATTGGGACCGTTGTTACCTAAGATCGAGTCGTCTAAAAATAAAACCGGCCATAATTCCCGAACGTTTACTTGAGAGATCAACATTACGAGGTCAACATACATTTGCTGAAGGGGACCATCTGCTTCATCTATGGATAGTTAGTTACTTATTAATTATTATATATCTGCTTAATATCGCACCCGTTCCGAGCTTCGCACTACAATTTTTACGAGCTTTGTTGTGATCGGGAGGAAGGCAAATATTTACGTTCAATCCATTATGATACATCGGAAATCATTGAATGTTCAGATATTTTGATGAGGTTTTATGATCATTGATCTACAGGTAATAGTTATGGAAACGATATTATCAATCGTTGTTTCGAAGCCTCTTGCTTGAAGGAGCTTTTCTGAGACAAAGGATCGAATATTCTTTAAGTTTCTCGACTTGATTTGGTAAATCCTTTTAACTTTTTTCTACTGTAATTTATAGTATTAAGGTTTTACGGAATTTTATATGCATCTATCTATACAAAATGCGAAAAAAAAGATCGAATTTAGCTTCTCTAATTTCTAAATACTTACCTACTTAAATATTTATATTCGTGTGATCTTAAATGTAAAATATTTCAAATACACTGTTGTGAAATTAATTGTGACGAAGGGTGAAAAGATTTGAATTGATAAAAAAAAAACAACTTTTCTTTATAAACAATAAAATTAGGTCATACGGAATTTCAGATTTAAAATTTTCCTGCATTTGATCCTTTTCGGAATTTGTTTGGAAAAGCAAGATTTTCCTACATTTTCTGCACATCCACTTCAAAACCCCGTCCTTCTTGTCTTTGGCCTTGTATCACCAATTTATTCCAATAATTTAGCTTCACAAATACAATATTTACTCAAATTTCGTCAACCCATCTTTAGATTAACTGCTGTAGATAACGGGAATAATTCGTCGTTCGCCTAATCGTGCAATATTTCAAACTGCGGGCAATTTGGCGGTTCAGATTTATTCGTACATCTATCTTTCATTGTATATTTATTGTAAATGGCTGCTGGTTTAGTTTAGACCGTTTAGGTTTGGTCTAACGTCTATTCCGACTCTTATGTAGGGGACAACAAAGTAGACTTTATGCTCATACCTAGTTTTGTCACGAATATCCATCTTATTTCATCACCTTAGAATATTTGGACAAAAAAATGTCTTTTCGGACGATTAAGACAGCTATCAATAAATGAAATGATAATTTTGGCAATTGATACTAGAGGAATAAAAAATTTTCAACAACTATCCGTCAGTCCAACAGCCAATAAATATGGGCAATATTTACGTTAATTCCTAAAAAAAATGTTTTAATGTCACGATTTCAATCTTTTTCTTTGTCTTTTCCTTCAGTTGGTCGACGTACTTCCTTTTAGATGTAGTTCCTATAATATAATTTCATCGGACCTTTTCCTACTTGGGTTTAAAAGAAACCGAAACATTTCGTTCAGAGTTTTATAGGATAAGCTCTCCTGGAATAGTGTTGAAACTACATTCCTGCTTGCTTCAGCTTGTTTACGTTAATCCATTTCCATTGCTCCACTATCCTTGTTTCTTTTTCTCTCCATGTTACTTTCTCGTAGAAGCGTGCAAAAACTTTGCCACTCTCATCTCAACATTCATTACGGAGTGCAATTAATTAAGCGCGTTTAGATCCCTTTTTCAGCTTTTTAATTTGATTAAAAGCATTCTTTGTGCTATCGTTTACAAGCGGCATTTCTGTCATGATTAATGTATGTTTTAAGTTTTGTTGTTTCGCAGTAGATCTAAAATTAAATTGTAGGGAAAAATATTTTAATATAAAATATTTAGCATAAAAATATAAGTGGAAATATTGGGGAAACTTTCCTTGCCTACCGATATGATAGTCAGGCGTTTTTATCCCAAGTAGGTATTTTTTGGTAGTTGATAATGTATAAGCATCCAGTATGATCTACTTTTAGAGTAAATCCGGAAATTAACATTTCTATTCACAAACGCTATTATAAAGTAGAAAGTTTGTGTATCTTTGTTACTTCTTCACACTCAAATGGGTAGACAAATTGTGATGAGATATGGGATGACGGTAACTGACACCCTGTTTTTACCCGCGGAAATCGTCATAGACTTTCTGCGCTTTGGGGAAGGCGGATAGGTAACTGATACCTTTTAATAACACATAGTTCTCGGTAAAATATTATGTTTCCGTAGGAGGAGCAAGGACCTGTGTATCCGTAATGACAAATACAATCGTACTTTTTAGTTCGTATACAGAAATATGATCTCAAGTCAAGACCCAAAATTACTGAAGGAGCATTCTTGAACCGTGATACTCAGAAACGTATACGTGTGAAAGAAGATGGATGGAGGACGAGTAAAAAACTGTATTGCACTGACCCGAAATCAAGGCAGCTTAGCCGCGTGAAGTGGTAAATAATAAATTGCCAGTTCTGTTATTGTACATCCGTTAAAAATGTTCTTTCAAATTGAATAATGCTACCTGTGGCTTTATAACTGGGTCTTGGAGCTACCAGTTTCTACAATATTGAATATCTTTGTTGTTTTTTCTTGATGATGCCAGAAAGATGAAGCTTTCATCTTAAACTTAAATTTAAGCGACTACAAACTCATGGAGCTTCATTTACTCGTCATTGGAGACTTATGCTATCGGGTATCGGAGACTTCACTGCCTCATGTGAGAGGCGAATAAATTCATGTCATCCGTTGACAGTGAATGTAATAAATACAAATTGATCCCGTCGCGTTTCGCGCAATTGAATGATATTCCTTTAGCAAATTATTCTCTCGTCTTATTTTCCGTTCGGCTAAATTGACCGAAATATATTACAGCGACATTGTCTCGAGTTCACGTCCTTCGAACCCTAACTGTCCGAGGTTTGTCATTAGAGGCGCCGATGAATATTTTAATGGTAATATTATGCTTAAAGACAATAAACGCTTTTAGAAAGCATCCTTTATCACGGAATTGCCGGCTATAAGGGAAAACATTAAGCTTTAAGTATTTGTGACTGACTGACATTAGTATAAATGAGTATAAGGGTACGGTTGCTACTCAAGGGAATAAAATCGTTTAGATTGAGACGTTTGTAAATAAATTAGTGTAACACTGAAGTGGAAGGTAGTCTCGAGTTAATCATATTGGGACGCGAGGCGATCTTGTCCTATGGTTTGACGTCACCGGGCTGAAGTGTGAGGTCAATCTAGACTCTGTTATTTGTATTATCTAAGCACAAGAAGGTTATTCGATGCCATTTACTTTTGTTCAGATTGTTTATCGAATCAGCTAGAACAAGAAAATCTTCTTCCTACGTTTTATTTCATACGTCCGTCATGTCTTTTATAAGATAGATTTTATGTAAAAATACCAGCCTGTCTATGTCCTGTTACTTAGCTCTTCCCATAGAAAATGGATTTAGCATTTATCACATTTTTTTATTTTTTGTCACTGTGGCTCAGCGATTATTCCAATATTTAGAATATCTATTTCTTCATGATATGTTTCACAACCTTTTGTCAATGGTGGTATAATTTTCGTAAAAGTACATTGTACAATAACTTGAAAAGTGATACCATGCCTACATAGAGCTCCAGTACCATAAGGCCACCACGTCAACTTGGTTCCAATAATACTACTACATACATGGGAATGTATAGCTCACCTGTTGCCAGGCACACGGTAGATACCGAAGTGTGTCGGGTTTGGGAGGGCCCTGACTGCCTCTGAGTGAATTTCCGACGTTGATTGCATTTTCGATGTCCACTCTCAGTTCGCTGTATTTTCGATAGCAACAAGACTGGGGAGAATCAGTAAAAATTGACAAACGTGTTATATTTAGGTATTTTATAAAATAAGTAATTTATTTATGTATCGATAAACTTAGCCTAAATACATCCAAATCATATTGTAATGATACTGTTTCAGACTACGACTAGGTTAGATCCTTATATACTCGTAGGTACTTATATTTTATATTATTTTTCTGCAACGAGAAATATTTAGCAGCTCAATTTAAAGAAGTCTAACTACATATTGTTGAAGACGATGGAAAATAATAAAAATCAAGGTCTAAGAGTTGGTACGGTCTTAAATTAAATAGGAAGCCAAACCCCTTTTATATTAGGACGATACTCAGTGTCTGTACCCCGTCTCGCAATTGACCGTTTTATATTCTAAAAATTAAAAGAAAAATGGTACAGTAAGGCAAATTTAAGGCGACATTTTTCTGTCTTTTTCCTAGGCCTTTATGTCCCGCCATAGCAAAGAAATCTGCAATATCCTTTTATCTCTCTTTGTTGATAAAAGGAGCCTAGATTATCCGCTCACTTTAAACCAATTTAAAGACATCTTAAACCATTTAGTGGTACCCTTTGGGTGGCTAATTATGTTTTAAAGATTATAAAAGAAAATGAACCTAACAGTACTCTCTTCAACACACAGTAACTGAGTGACACTGTATGTAACACATTCAGCCACCTTTGACTTTACCCCTGACCTTTATTGACCCGAGATTCACTGTCAAAATCAAGTGTAGGCACACTAGGCACCGTCCGCAAAGAAGTCGCTCAACACCATCCGAGTTACAAACTAACTACACAATGAAATTCGACTGCACGGATAGATAATGGTTGATGTCATCACACCGAACACAGCTAGCGAGTGGTGTCGCGCGAGCTCGATCCCGCGTAGGACAAGCAATCCACAGATGATTGTCGTTAGTCTGGCATAAGGGTAAAATTCCTTAGCGTGGGAGCCGTTTAAAAAAACAAGAAACGAAGTTTCTGTTTAGCCTTATTGTTAAACATAACAAAAATCATTGGCACTTGGTACATCGGATGAGAGTTCTATTGCTGACTGTACTAAAATTGAATCCTACCAAGGGAGCCAACTCTTTGCAGAAACTTACACGTGTAAAGTTCAAGATACAATATGACATCACTTCCGTCACGTTTTAGTTGTTTATTTAAATAAACATTTTTTTATCGTGTTGTATTCTGTTATCGGGATTTAAATATCCTGTAATAATTAGATATTTAATGCGAAATATACTAACTGTGTGCAATAATCTTCCTAAAACCGGTTCATCTAAGTTCTATAGCGCTAGTTGTAGTCCTTTTAAGCCAATTATTCGCCTAACTCTTATCGATTTCAACCATCGGGATGCTTTTTCGCTCCCTTTAGTCGGGTTCCAAACGGGAATGCTTTCACAGACCACCGACAGTAGGCAAAGCCAAGACCAACCCAGTTAACTCCAACTCAAATGATTAAATTTAATAAATGAACATTAGGAAGCAATAGCCTCATCCCGAGTAGGAACTTGGTTCATACATCTTTTGATCAGCTAACGACAATTTTGTAAAGCAGGATAATTATGTATAATATTAGATTATTGATTGTTTTTTTGAAAGAGAAATTTTAATTTTGTGCACACTAGTTGTGATAGCAATGTGGTTGGGCTTTTCCAAAACACATCGTATAGATTTTTCTATTTCGAAACTGGATCGAGGTCTGCTCGCAACCTAGCCGATGCTTTATTTTGGGTTGCATTTCTAGGTCTCCTGAAATAGGCCGGGCTACATGTAATGAATGAAGGACAGATAGGCCACAATCACCAACCAAAGTATGCCAGAAGGGACGTCGTCGAAATGGCATGCCTAGAAAACGTGACTTGAACGATCTGGGTGGGTTTACGAGGGAATGGCCAGACAGGGCGTTGCATTAGGACAGCAGGAAGTCATTGCGGTAGTTTGCGTCAATGTGGTAGTCTCAGGTACAGGGGAAGGTTGAAGCACTCCGGTGGTTTTAGCCGGTAAGAGTCCGGCGCACCTTTCCGACTTCCCCAGGGTGGAGAAAGTCCATGACGATATCTCCAGGTAAAAAAAACGACGGCAGGAAGTCTGGGGAGAGTCGGGAGAGACCTTTGCCCGGCGGTAAATAAGTGAATGTTATTGCATAAACCTTTTTAAATAGTCTCGGTTTTATAGCCAGTGTAGTTGTCTTAGATACAGATACATTTCATGAGAGCGTCTTTCCATCACGAATTGATTAAGAACCAATCGATTATTATCAACGCTATGCTCTACGCTTTTGATGATTTTGGTTGCAAGGCATGTTAGTGTATTGCTTTAAATGTAAAATAGTTATCGCGTGTAAGAACTGTCATGTGAACTCATAGTTATGTAAACATACCTATGCAAACATTTGGAGTATACACTCCATTAGGAGTACTAGGAGGCAGCTACATTTAATGGTTTAGGTAAAAAGGCTGTGCTAGGAAATGAACTGATATTCACCAATACTATTGCAAAGTAAAGAGACTTATGTTAATACTTTTTTCCCACGTTTTTATAAACTCACTTTCCTTGTTTGTTTGTTTGTCGCTCCGGTTGGATTTTTGCAACTCAATTTTGAGGCACTTCCTGATAAGCTAGCAAGCTGAAATTTTCAGAGTAGATTCAAACCCGATGACAATGCAATTTACAACTAATATAAATATATAAATAAATAATAACGTCTAACGGACCGATTTTGAAATTTGAATGGAGTGACATTTAAAAACGTGGGTGGGATAAGATTTTTTGAATCTATTTTTTTTTTACTCGACGACTTAGCAGACTCATGAGAGTCGCAACACTAAAGGATCCTTGCAAATAGGTTAAAGAAAAAGAAACATAAAAATATTGATCTGATCTGCCTTATCATTTTTTATATTCTTTAATTATATTTAAGGGGCTTTTATCCACACGGATACGTTAACCCTGATCTGCCTTATGATCAGTTGCTTAACCTTTATTCTTTTTTGTTGATGTAACGTCAAAAAATCCTCTGTGAAAATTCCACGATTAATGAGGTAACAGCCTAGTGACTGACGAAAGGATAGGCAGCGGATCCTTGGAACCTCCAAAGGCCAGGCTAAAACGTATTCTCGTTCTTAATCGGAGTATAGCATCAATTTAATATCAAACAAGTGTCAGATCCTTTTCCAAAATCGCGTCGCATATCTTTCTGTTATCTATTACACCGCAAAAGTAATGGCGGTTCTACCTCGCCACACACTCGTATTAACAAGTGAAATCCAAATCATATCGTTCTGCATCCCTTCAGTAACACTCACTTCACTTTCTATATACCTACCTATTACATTATTTATGTCCAGCCATACGAAACCAAAGCTTCGAGACTATGATAAAAACTCCGTGAGCAAAATTTTAACGCGAACATTCATTTCTCCTTGCAACGTAATCCTATCTTGTACTCAGTATTTTTTGCGGAATTTCCTGAATTTCAGCAAAAAATATCCCGGGAACACACAAACCCGGGTAAGTGCGAGCCGGACTCACTCATGAAAGGTTCAACGAAAACTTTTTACGTTCGTTGTATGAAAGCCTTTACTATCTTTTTTATTTTGTTTTAATCGCGCCCATATGTTTAAAACGGAATCACATTAACTGAGGCATCGCCTTAAGTAATATAATCTTTATGTTGCGGGGGGTTTCACAAATATACAAATCATGTGCATAAACAAACTAAGACGCAAAAAAAAATCATGGACCGCACAAATGCTTATCCTACGCGGGAATTGAACTCGCAACACGATGCGAACAGTAGGATTGGCGTAGTGACCTCAACCACTCTTCTATCCGTGCAGTCAATAATATAGCTAGTAGCAGACTGACAGACAGCGTCCTAATTTTATGGTTTTCCATCTTTTTCATGAAACCCTAAAACGTATTTATCAAATCCGTAACAACGCTTTTCTTCTATTCTCTGTCTGTTCACGATTGTAACAGGAATTCCGTCAGAAATCGATCAGTGAGCTTTAAGTGATTCGCCGCGAACATTGTTGGAATTTACAAGTTTAGTAACAAAGTACAGGTCGTTAGTTCGGCTAGTACTTGTTAAACTGTTGCTGGAAACTCCATTTGTTTAAGTCGCTCTTTGATAGATATTTAAAGCAGGGTAGACGGCTAGTAGTTAGTACATTAGTAAATTGTGAACGTTTTGGGAGCGTTTTGATTTTGTCTCTTAGATAGATAAAATTATTTTTTTATATTTTAACCGACTTTAAATAAAATCGACTGATCCAAACTTGATGGTTTTTTTTTAAACTAAGTAATAATCACATTGCATTTCATGTTTAAATGATACAGCAAAATCGGTTCATCCAGTCTGATGGTAACGCAAAACGAAAGCATAAAAAGATATCGAAGTACGAATGAGAACCTCTTCCTCTTATTGCAACTGAAATGACATTGTCTACTACTTAGACTAAAATCGAGGTAGAGCTATAAATAGATGCAAAAGGACCTCTTTTCTCGGCTCAGCTAATGCTTCAAGATGACAACGATGCTGTGATGCTCCAGTTTTCAGCTACGGTAGGAGTAGGTGAAAGCCTGGAGTTGCAAGACGACTTTTTTATCTTTTCAAAACGACAAAAACTGTTATAGTTTTAATTTCTACCTCTTTAATTTCCATTTTCAATTCCGCCACTAGGTTGACTAAAAGTTCCTATTCAACCCAATTTGTACAATTGTGTGACAATTTGTCGATGTCGTCAGCGTGATTTAAAATAAAACTTCAAATATAATTAATAAATGCTTCTTATTTGACCCACAGGCTCTTAATTCGGCATCTAGAACCATATGAAGATACTCCAGGGTATCCTTTTAAATGTATGGGGTAGGGAGAGATTTAATATAAGGCGTTTGTCACAGGCAGTTAAACCTATCTGTGCGCGCTGCGCTATATGAGCAATTGATTGAAACATCAATTTATGTGACAGAGACGCAGAAATGGAAGCTGTTTTAATGCACGGTGTCACTGTATGTTTACAAGAGTAACCCACCCATGGTGCCGTGCGCAAAGATAAGTTGAACTGAGATTAGACAGAGTCGGTAGTCGGCGCTTAGCAGTTAACTACAGGCAATAACCCTGAATGCGCTCGGGTAGGTCATGTTTACTGCGTTCTAATTACTCTTTGGTAGTGAAGATGTTTTATTTTATAAACGTGGCGTAGAGGTTATAAAGATTGTAAAGTAGTAGAAACAATAGAGGGTGAAAGGAAGGGTAATATTTAGAGAGTTAATATAAGAGTTTTTACTTGTTATAAAATGTGTAGTCCATTATAAGATACCTTGTAAAAGACTGAGAGTTGTTCTCGTAGTAATTTTTTATCATCAGTTTTTGTGCAGGTCCAAAATTGTCCTCGTGGACAAACGTTTGATCTTTTCCCACCCCTTTATCCATCTTGGCCTGTGATGTGGATATTTTTATCAAAAGAGCATCAAGATGTTTTTTGCTAGTTAGAGGCAAGGTAGGTGTTCCTGAATGGTAAAAGACAAGATTCTTCTTTCACAACATCAAACATTGTAAAAAATATATTAGGTACGGTGTTATCTATTTCTCTTCAATTTATCAGCTTGCTAAACGAATAACCAATCAAGGTTTAAACTGCTCCACTTTACCATACCTTAATCTAAATCTAAAACGTAGTAGGATCAAGACTTGATCAAAATAAAGTATTTTCCCGTGATGAAAATTCCAAGAGGTTGAGTTTCCATCCCGGCGTCGGTCGAAGGCTCCCGTTCATTAATTTTATTAGTGAGGCAAGGCACACTAAGCTTGCTCGTAAAACAACAATCTTGAGTGCAATCAATTTTAAATATAAGTATACACTATCTTGCCTTAGGCGTGTCATTTGTTTTATCTTAATGGGTCTAGATCGTATTATGTTTTTCGAACATCCTTTGGAGGAGCTAAAACACTGAATATTTTATAGGCCAACTGCTGCAATAGACCAATAACGTATAAGGAAGTGAAAGACAGCACAGAATCCAAAAAGATGGACAAATCTACAGCGACAAGAAGCCTTTAATTAAAATTAATTTATGAATCCGGCTGTTTTTACGCTACTTGTGCCCATTGTAGTATTAATTTTCGTCTATTCTTCTTCTAGCGATGCCTCTACAACTAGTGAATGTTAGAGATCTGCTTATTGTAGTCCTCCTTATCAGAAGCTGCTCAGAAGCAACCAGTCATACCTCTATGTCGACCTTAAAACCAATCTCCATTGGATACACGAAAGGTACACTTAGTAACTACAGGCTCCTTTAAAATAAAATACTGTCCAGAATAAACAGACTACGTCTGTAGGTGTACCGAAGTTTGCTAACGAGACGGGAGTTGGGTATCATGTAACTCGGGAAGTAAAGGTCCGCTATAAGTAAGCCTGCTAGGAAACTAAGGTAGCCGCAATTGAAGAGGAAACTTTTGTAGAAGCTACTACACCTAAGTACTCGAAGACCCGTATAAAGTCTTTTGTAACGTCAGCCTTTCAAGAATTCTTTGACTCAGTTGCGTTGGAAAAGTTAACTGATATTTTGCCTTAAAAATATAATTTTGCACGACGGGTACTTGTTCAACGTGTAAAAAGTTAAAAACATTATGCCCGTTGGAGCTCATTTTTATTAAGCTTGTTTTCAATTTAAATTCGGAATGAGTAAGTCAATTTTATCAGAATGTCAATGCATAGTCCGGTGAAACAGTCAAAAATTTGCTCTCAGACTTATGGTGTAGACATAGGTAATTGGTGAAATAAAATAGCTATAATTACAAGATGTCACAACACCAACTTGAAACCAATTAAGCTGTAATAATATTAATGTAGAGTCGACCCTGTTAATATTTTACAATGCATTATACATATAATGTTTCAGTAAAGGTGATTCAATTTAATAGGTGCGGAAATGTTAAGGTCGGGTCCGGAAAAGCATTTAGGCATGGGGACCCTTATGACGGTAAAATTGAGCCTATATCAAACATTTATTGGTTGACCCTTCTTATTAAGGATTTGAAGTGTGTTTAATATATTTTATTACGAACATGAGCATATTTAATTATGTAAGATGTGGAATTTTGCTTTTTCATGTTTTTAATGAAATAATTATCCTTACTTATGCTTTGTCATGGTGTACGTAATTGAATTGATACGTCTGAGTACAGTGGTCTGATACTTTATTCTATTAATTAGAGTTTGTATTTGCGCTCTTCTTCAAGCGAAAACAAAGCAATACATTTAATAAGATATAGCAGTCAGCTCCCACATGTGTGTTGATAAACCAAAGTACTCTATACCAGATGAAATTAGTTTTGGTACATTGTTATTCAACTAAACAACTATTCGGGATTGTGTGGCATATGACAACACACAGTATGTAATAACACTTGCTAACTTCATTTGTTCAAACATTTATTTCGTGAAATATAACTACTTGTGGACAAAACATGCACAAAAATTCTCACTATTCCATTGGCAACAGGCACTGCCTCCGTAAATCAATAAAGATTTGTGCTAATAAAAGTCCAGCCAGTTAAACGAATAAAACCCGAGTGATATACACATACTAATAGAAAACCTTTATAGGCCTGTCCGTCCCCAGTAACAAGATTTATCAGTTCCCCTTGACAAGGGTTTAAAAATCCTCAAGATTATTAAACGGACGTCCAACGTCGCCTGCCCATTTTATAAGGAAGAATATTTAAACGGTGTAACTACTTTTGCATGCTTAATATAAAAAGTGATAACAAAGCGACCAGCATCTTTCATCCGAGACTCTGCAGCATCTTGTGAGGACGCTAATGAAATTCTTCCAGATGAAAAATTGCGTCATAATAATATAAATGCGGCTTCCAAAGGGTTTGTATTTTTCATACAAATTGGCACCCAGGGAACCTAATTAAAGGATGAAGTGTAGCAGGTAATTGAACAAGAAGGTTTAATTTTCGTCCGTTGTGTCATGTTTATTTGTTTGTGTTTAGCTATGAACCAGCGACAATAGCGGCTATTGAAGAATTGAATTGTATAACTATATTTAATTAACATAGATTTCAGCAGGAATATCGTTAAAAAAATATTGTTCATGAGATTTCAGGTAAAAAATTACAAGTGCCTCATGTGTCTCAAAACCGCTGCATTCGTCAAAACATTCAATGTAAGTAATCTTTAGTAACATTTCTTGAATAGAGACATCTTTATTCACCGATTAAAGGTAGTACGAGCTCTTTACAAACAAAAACGCTGTCCATCATAAAGCGAAAAGGTAGAAACAAAACCTCGCAAGTAGTCCGTTCTATTTTAGGCTTCGTTTTAAATGGCCGAGATGCTTTCATGACGGAGATGTATGTCAATGACACTGCAGAAGTGAGGCATGAAACAGTACAACATAATAATATCCACAATGATTTACTTTAAGATTCGTTACGGTCTAATATGTAAATTAGAGGCGCTGTATATCTGTCTCTATGGAGTGAGTTGGTATCTCGCGGCCTCGTGCGTTCTAGGTATTCAGGGATGAAAACTTATTTAATAATACAGCATTACAGAGCTAAGGATACAAGTTACAAGTTTGAGCTTGTCAAGAATATATTATTATCTCTTAGAAGATAGAAAGTTCCAAAAACATTAAGTTGTTGGCGTGCCGTGATTGAATATTTGAAAAGTCGTCGTCATTTCCCAAGTTTTGCCTTTATTTTGTGCTATTAAAGCGGCACATAAATCGTAATAAACTTTCGCTTCGTTGTGGATGCATCCGCGTGATGTGGTTACGGGTTAAATGGAACACGGGACGAGTTTTCACCCGCGGTTTTACCTGCCTGGGTCGATTATTACGACAAAAGAACCGGATTGAACCGTCGTCTTTTTTGAGTTTTCATTATTAATATTTAACAGTTTGTATTTTGGCAGTAAAAGTAAAACCAATCTAATTTAAGTTGAACTCGTGAAAATTTGGGAAAACTGTTTATTAGCTTTGCAACTTATTTGCCCCCTCATAAAATTCAAGTCTGTACCAACGTTTCTTAAAATCGGTGTTTTTTGTCGTGTAATAGCTACAATGGAAAATCTTCCAACAGTAGACAGACAGACAGATTGCAAAGCCTTAGTAGGGTTCCATTATAACCTTTTTGATAAGGACAGCCTAAAAACAAACAGAGTAAAAAGATTCAATATTAGTAATTATAATAAATGTGTGTTCAATTGTAACCCACATGTTCAAAATTATTATGCCGGAAATGTTTTTTTAACATCTGTGACAATACGCGTACATTGCTATTATTCCTATTAAAACCTGAACTAATAACAATATGTAAATTAGATCATAATTATTGAAACAACCACCGAAAAATACAATTGTTATTTCAATGATTTTATGAATATAACTTACGTGTCAAAACGGTTGTTTGTGTGGTGTGTTAATTTACAATGTGTGCGTGACTCGCGGCCGTAAGTAGAAAAATATGTATCGTGAACCGACGCGACAGATTTGTGTTGGCTACGGTATTACTTAACTTGGTTGAGAAGCGGTAAGTTTGCGATGTCGCGGTGAAAATGATATTTTCCTGATCGTCAAACCTGACAGCCATACCGCAGTATTATTGCTGTCAAGCTATCTTAGTAACTAAGATGATACGCGAGTTTCTATGTATATTAAATTATATTAGTTCCATACAACGCCATCTAGTCTCAAACTAAGCTAAGCTAGTATATTGAGTCCTTATGAAACAATTGTTATTCTAACATAATACTAAAACCACAGGAAAAACAATCGTGCTTATCACACTAGTATTTGTCCAGGGTGGGAATCAAACCCACGTCCTCCGATATAACAGTCAGGACTGGACTAACAGCTAGACCAACAGGCCAGTCGACAATTACATTTTCACTTTCAATAACGTAAAATTATCGCTCTCTCTATCTGGTCTAATTTAGGTTGAAATAGTCTGTACGTGTGTTGTCACCTTTACTATGAAAATAAACGAGATGTCATGTATATTTCTGATTTGCACCTCGGGGTGAACGCTTCTTGATTCATGACGAGCATTTTGTATGGTATCCGGTTGTCCCGGTATATTTGTTCATTCATTTTTCACTGCATTCGTGCCGTTTGCGTAATGCGGTCTTCGCTGCACAGAGTGAAAATATTTCTCTCTTTTTTTGTACGACGTTGTTTCTTTGTCTGGTTTAATTGAAAAGGGTTGTGTTGTAGATTGTCTAACAGCCGTATTTATAAACGACACTTCGACAATTGTTTATCTGTCTACTTGTCTCTACTACTCTTTACAGTGACAAAGACAGCATGACACTTAAGAGTGACTTGTTAACTGAGTGATGTTCGACGTCGAAAGTGATTGTTACGCTTCTTAAGGAGTTTAACAGTTTTATAAATAAACAACTGTATGGAATTAGGTTTGCCATATGGCCATACAGTAGTCGTTATGTTGAAAACAGAAGTATTTGAAGAATACAAAATACTAAAAGCAGATATTTCTTCTACTGTTTCGTAAAAATGATTTATTTGATAGCAAAGATATGCTTATTATTTTACCATAATTTTAAATCACAGGTGACTTGTAACGAATAAGATTTTATTCGTTTGGTCAAGGCTTGACACTTTTCACGTTAAATTAAAAATATAAATGAAAAAAGCGGTTCGGTGTATGGATAAACATGCATTACATATTGTTGCAACATGCATGCATAATGTTGCACGATTATTGACGTTTCCTAACCCATTTAACATTTTGACATTTATTTTATGTGCGTTAACTCTAAACAGGACGTGTCACTGTGCAATAAACAATTTAAAATTCTGGTCATTGACCTCGGTAGGCTGGCAGGAGCTGGATGCGAGCAACCGAAGATAGATCTCGATGGTGTGCAATAGGGGAGGCCTATGTCCAGCAGTGGGCGAATATGGGTTGATGATGACGTTCGATTCTTTCTACAGTATTGTTTGTATTTCATTGCAAATATTTTATTTCTCTGTATTGGATTTACTTTCACTTAACACAAATAAGGAAACAGTTAATTATCCATATAATAGCATGAAAGGACAAAATGCCCAAGCCTAATCCAAATGATATGAAGTAGGTACTTAGTAAATGAATTTGTTACGTCGTCTATACTAGCTAACACAAAATCCAAACAGTGTTGTTATAATAAGTATAACGAATTATGACACACATACATAACTACAATTAAATACGTAAGTGTGGGTGTAACTATGAATAGTGTTAAAGTTGGAAAAGTAGGTACATTTTTGAATTAAAACCTATTTTGTTATTTTTTTTTTAATTATTTAAACTAGTGTGACGATAACGAATAGTTTAAATTCCGAAACGACACCATTACCATAAAGCATTCTAAATAGTAAATAGATACATTTTATTATAATAGATATATATTTAGTTTTTAATATTAGAATAAATGCACTCGTTATTCAAACTTCACTTACAATTGGCTTCCGAAGCGAATGCCTGAATATTTTTCTTATTTTTCTTTCGTATTTACGTTGCAAAAAGTAAACACATTTATATGCAATTTACTTTCCGCTCACGGACCATCGAAATTGAAAGATCATCTGAAACAAAATTTCGCTTGAGGGTTGGGTGCAAAACAATATTCGAATATGGTCCTAGACGGGTCGGTCCCGTGTGAAAAACTGTCGGGATGCCGGCGTCATATTCAATAAACTAAAGGAACGAATAAAATTTTCCGACAGAACCTTTCTATCAAAATGGATCGAACTATGGAATAGTATGGAGGTGTACTCGGTTTCTATTAAAGGACGGTTTGTATCGAAGCTTCACGGAGACAAGAATTTTGCAGGTCCTTTTTTAATATTTCTGGTGTTACTTTTTTGGCTGTAAATGTAAATATTTTAAAATACACATTATTTTAGACTATGACTACGTAGATACTTTTAACGCATTAAACGCCGACAAAACAATAATATGACATGTTTTTTTCTGTAATATATGATTGAGATATGGATGAATGATAGTACCTTGTCAGCCTTACACAGTCAGCCCAGTTTAGGTCTTTTTTTATTGGGAACTATGAAAAATAAAAATATTTTCAGACTGTATGCACAAAATGTCATGAGAATCAGTCGAGCTGTTTCGGAGGAGTTGCATTTCGTACATCGTGACACGAGAATTTTATAATATGGTGGATTACAGTCAGACACAGAAAACATGATCAAGCTCGTCCAATCAACATTTTCCCTGAGAGGGAATCGAACCCATGATCTACGGTATAGCAGTCAGGGCCACTAACCACTAAACGAATATTCAAACCATGTACTTATATAAATATATACTTTACACTTCTGAAACTTTTAATAGCAGAACATTATCTCCACTGTAACATTGCAATCTGGGTCTGAGGAAGGTTCTATTAACTAAATTCGATTTGACCTTAATATCGTTCTCTATGTAAATGGGCCAACTGTGCTACTAATAACATTTGCGCAGACCGAGTGACATTCAACTGCAATTGATTATTCATTAACAAGAGTTGTGTGCACACACGATGAACGGCCAATATTTAACTTGCATAACTGCCTCCTGTGGGAATTTAATTGTTTTGGAGGCTTTTAGGGGAACGTACGCCGCTTTTAATGTGTTTTATGTTTATGTTAACGTTTGGGACCGATGTTGCTGATTGGCTAAATCAGTTGCGACGAAAGTGATGTGATTGTCTCTGTTTTGTTAAAACCGGTCAAGTGCTAATTTGATTTGCGGTATCAAGGGTTTACTGGCCATTGCTTGAACCCCATTTTTATTTCTGTTAATTGAGGTCAGAGCGGCAACAACACATATACAAAATCATGACCAACTATTAAACATTAACATATTTATTTTTTTGCCTGCCTAATATAAAAATGTTGGGTTTCAAAACTTACAATTAAAGCTCTCCCAATAATTATATGAACGCGAGTTTGTGAAATAGAATGGAGTTTTGTAGTGCTTCTTGTGGCGCCTTGATTCCTGTACACAGTATGGAGGAAGCCGGCACCCTGCTTTAACATATACTTTTTACCTGACTGCGTCATGTAGAGGGCAATGTTTTCAAAGCTTTAACCGACATCTACACGGAGAAAAACGCGGGAAAAGACTGCCGTATCCCTTAAAATATACCATTGCATTAAAAATGTATATATTACATGTTCTTTTTATGTTCTAAGCACAAAACTGTATAAAACTTGTACGCTCGACTGATACAACTGGCACGTTCTATTTGTTATGTAGTATCTGTAATGGACCGAACATAAATTGTCACTTGTCACGGCACACAGAACTGCAGCGTGCTTTCATGCCCGTCGACATGTTTAAACACGTTTTCGTTCAATTAAAAATGATATCAATATTGATCTTTCCATCTAATACTTTATCAGAGGTCACTACTGATCTATTAATTGTCTATTAACAGAAAGTATTAATGTTTAAAGCATTTATTAATTATTGTTTAGTATACCTTTACTGGAAAAAAACATGTTGTTTTAATACCCATCAACAACGATTAGTCGAGTCTAAAGGTGTGTCTACACATAGCGCGACATTAACTCGGGCGGCAAGACGCGGCATGAAATATGAATGAACTAGAAAATTATAAGGCGTCGAATGAATGCTATCAGAAGTAGGATAAGTTATCATACACATAGCCAAAGCGTGAAGACTCATGACGTCATTAACCGATAATATTTAACGAAAAAAAATATCGTTTAGTGACGAAGCGATCCCGACTCCCTTTATTAACTAAATCTTGGAAGTCTATTAGCTGTTGTCCGCCTGTTAGAAATCCAAAATGATCAGACGGGAACTAAAATCGGGATTAAAACTATCCTATACTTGAATCCTGGTTATAAACTATCTGTGTACCAAGTTTCGTCTAATACGTTCAGTGTTTTTACGTGTATGAGGAACTTAACAAACCTCCATACATACAAACTTTCGCGTTTATAACATTACTAGGAAATAGTAAGATATTTGTAGAACTGTAATTATTTTCTGAAAAATGAAAAGGCCTAATATTTTTAATCAATATACGAGACTAAACATGTTTGTCAACACGTCCAGGGCCGCATCTGTTTGTACTACATAATGTGCATACTACATAATACCATTATTACTGAAAGCCATAGACAAGATCAAATAGAGTGATTGATGAGTTAAATGGTAGCACACGTTGTATTGTATAAAGCTATACGAAAGTTAATGTTTTAAAAGATTAAAAACTGTACTTAGTGATATTAATCTAAAATAATATTGTGTTAGTAGGCACACATATACGAATGTGTGCCCTGTGGTCATCTGCTTAAAAACAATCTTAGTGTGATTTAATCTTAAAACGTGGCTTACAATACATTTAATGAGAATAAAAACAAATAAACTTCCTAAGTCAAATGTACCAATGAATTAATCACTCGTTTATTTACTTAATATATGTTTGTGTAAAGTTTTGTTGTTCATCGAATATTACGAAAGAGTTACGTATTATAGTTTGGTAATAAGAAATTTCGATTAGGGATTAGAGATAAAGACTTCTTCCTTTTTTCCAAAGTACGAACTTAAAGTTCGTTCAGATTAATTTTTACGGTTTCTTGTGTCTTTTCCTATTTCAAAAACGGATCGCTATTACTAAGGCTCCCAGATCTCTCCATCAGTTCGTCTGCATGTCATCAGACCTCACGAATCGTGATAGCTAGACAATTGAAATAAAAATCTTAAGCAACTGCTAGTAGGGTCGAAAATTTGTTGGACGACCAATGTTTATTGCAATTTGTTTTACTTTAGCCTATTTGTAGGGAACCATCACTGTCGCGAGTCTGACTCGCTCCAGACCGACTTTTTATCGTCAGAGTTACCTACCTTTTATATTTTGATCTCTCTCAAAGAGGGTAGTAGGTAGTGTATGCTGTGTATGTACCTGTATTCCATGTTTCGGCTTATACCGTCAGCTATGTTTTCAAGACATAAGCCGTCGGCCGTAATCCCCTCATGTCTTAATCTGGCTCGACGTCTTGCAATTGTTGAATAACTATGCCTCTATAACTTTTCTCTATGTTCACACGTTAAAGGTTTAAAACTATCTTCAGAAATTACGAATTATATAACCTCATCCTTTTAAAGGTATATTAAATTGGTTCTCTTGAAAACGAAATAACTTTTGTTTAGAAGAAAATGCAACTTAAATTTTACGATATACGAACTATGTATAAATGTATTTTGCCATCTATGTATGTAGCTTCTGTAAAAGGCTTCGCCCGCATCGTCCACTATTGTGGCTACTACAAGTCACCAACGTCCTTAAATGTAGTTTAAATGATTTCCATGCCTTAGTTTCATCAACATTTATAGAGATAAAGCTGTTCTTAATAAGAGAAAAAAAAACAAATTTCTTCTTTTTCTCATTCGCTCAGAGAACTGAATTCAGAATAATACCCTTATATAAATTTTAATGTATAATACTTAAGTATCCTTCAAGTAGGTATCTCGCTATCTAAAACTTATTGTTTGTAATCATCATCATCATCATCATCAGCCTATCGCAGTCCACTGCTGGACATAGGCCTCTCCAAGTGCATTGTTTGTAATCCTAGGAGATTATAACGGTATAATTTGACTACATAAGTGAGCTGGAGCGGGATTAGCTGCAGATAGGTGTGTTCCTAAGGTATTAAGACCGCCGGTTAATGCCAGGCGCCGGCTAAGTTTGCTCGATTAGATCCTAACAGCTTTCTACCTATTTATGAGATAAGTTGATCATTAAGTGCAGTGGCTAGTGATTTATTTACTTGGTTAAATTCTGATATTAGAGGTTGTTGTTGGTTTTTTTAGGTTTTGTTATTATCACTGGATAGTTATTTTTTATGTAGGCGTTGGTGTGATTGTCGGTTATCCAGGTAAAAAAACCTTAGGTGTACAATAGTTGAGCGCGGGCTTAGGAAGACCCAGGTCTCGTTTTGAGTACAATTTCGTTTACATTATACATTTTCGAAATTTATACGTTGTGGTGTTACTAAGTTAAATATATCAAAACATTATATATTAAGAAGATAGGAATGTGTAATAACGATTTAATCGGGTGATTTATTTTAATTATTTGACATCATACTGCTGCTCTTGTCATAAACTGATTAATCATCGTGTTTGGCCTAAAATACTTTTTTACAAAACACAAAATGCACTTACTAATTAAAAAAAATCCCTTAATTCTATTTTCAAATCTAGAAAGCTAGTTCTATTCTTATACAGTCGGCTAATGGCAGTAATAACTTATTGATCCTGTAGCGACTGTAGCGAGCGATTTAGTCAGGACGACTACTAGTAAATTAACTCGAATCGAAATACCCAATTAGGTGCGCTGCAGATGCGGTGTAAATTTTGGAAATCTCGAGGGATTGTAGGAACAGAATCCTTGTGAAGGAAGGTAGGTACAGTTAGAAACAAGAGTCGGTGAATACTGTCTGACGTACAAGACATGTTAACGTAACAAAATGCAATTTAACAGACTTTTCAGTAAATTTAAGTGACGTTCCAAAGTGTGTTTTTGTCTCTATATTCTGCTTGACGTTGATAGAGACAGCGTGACAAGTGACGAAAAAATATTGCTGCATCTGCTATACATAGTTATGAACACGCTTCAGTTCACTATAAGAGTTAGGCTATTCAAAATAATAATGATACTTAAATTTATTGAACGAGCTGAACAACAATATTGTAGTGGGTGGTGCGGTCACTGAACATTGATGTTGCTCTTAAACGTGATCTTGTTCGTCGTCTGTCGTTGCTGACCGTACCTCCTAATTTGTTATGCATTACCTCTGGCCGGTGGGTAACTAGGATTGGGTTTGGCTTCTATGCAATAAATTAATTACGTACGGGGAAAGAGCATTCTAATTCCTTGAGTGAACTAAATTTAGGATTCATTTGTAGGTAATGGTAAAAGTAGATAGTATTTACATTTTAGTCTGATTACGTATGATTATATGGATACGTTTGTCTAAAGACGAGGGCGCAAAACAATCAAAACGGTTAAGGGGACTTTCCACTTTTTTATGGACTCTTCAATCTATAGTTATTATTATCATAATATGGATGAGATTTTTGTATTGTATATTTGAATGTCCGTCATATAGTTTAATGAAAAATAATGAATACGTATTACATTTTTAGTTTGTCCCGCTAACATGAATTGATCAAATTACAGTTAATAGTACAAACGCGTGACGTCACTTCTGTGTATAACATTGATAACCTACCATTTAGTAAGATCGTTGTGATTTTTAAGCTAGACGTCTCTACCCCTTACATGGGGTAGAGCGGGGCATCTCGCTTCCTCACCGACAATGGACCTAATTAAAATGGTACTGATAGGCCCCCTGACCTGTATGTCTTCTAGTATTCAAGTTGTTGTGTTTTTCCAGGGCTGGGAGGGCAGGACGGAGACGGGGGGCGGGGAGAACGGGGAGCCCCCGCCACCTGCGCACGCGCCCCTTGACGCCGTGTGGCAGCCCGTCGCCGGTACTAGGTGAGTTACAACCTTGCAGCCTTATACACCGTAAAGCTTACATTGAGGCCCTGTTTCACCACCGTCACATAAGTTCCTGTTAAATTTCTTGACAGTTCATGCAAATAATGCAAAATATTTCAATTGATCTGCCAGATAGCGGCTAATTATTAATACTAATTTATTATCGTAACTGGCTTAGTATCCGCTCGTCACTTAGGTGATCAGTGAAAATCAGCGCCGTGTTTTAGCGACGTAACACGACACAATGCTAAGTGGCCACCTACCCGTCGCAGTTGGCTTTTAATGGCGGTGTCATTTATAACTTTGTATGCATGTTGTGACAGATAAAAGCTTATTCTTTCTTTCTCTCTATTCAGTGATTGTGAAACAGGCGCTAAATGTAACTAAGCTAATTTGTAAATACATGTTAATATATGCAAGAATCCTGAACTAGATTTAGAATTTGTAGATGGAACGAGATCGAGGGGAATAAGAATCGGTTTTTATAAGGTTAAATACCTATTTTTTTATGTATGGTGTATAACTATTCAATGATAAAGTTTACGTTTTCTTATATGGCAAGACCAATTTTTATTCTTGAGAATTCAGTCTTTTAAAGGAAAGTTCTACCTACATTTCTATGGAGGGAAGCGTTTCTGAAATATGGCTGGGTATTTCCTTTGCACGCTGTAATATGAAATATTTTACCCATAATTTAAAATTTAACGTACCCACACGCTGTGTAAAATATTTTGCGTGTATGTCTAAGTCAAAAGTTCTTTGACACATTAGCATTACGTTTACTTTTTAGGGCTATCAAAATGCGATTAGAATATAAAAATACTTAAAATTAAATATTGCTAACGACTTGATGATTTAACGTTTGTTTCGTAGTTTTTGTGAAAACATACTGTTTTTAAGTGGGCACGTTTCAAAGAGATTTATGGTGAATGAGAGTAACGTTAAACGCCATGATTTTTCGTTCTGAGTTCCGCTTTCTGACTGAATGATTTTCGCGAGTCGTTATTTACATACTAAAGTAGTTTCAGAGAGCTTTCTATTTGAATGTTTTCGATTTCTGATATTTTTCAACGCTGTACTCGCACTTCGAAAATGAATTTTAGTAGTGTAATTGGTTTCCACTGGACTACTATTGACGATGCATTCATTTTATTCAAATTCTACTAACTTTGTGTACAAAAAATGTTTCTTATGAACTAACTGCTGCCCACCATTATTATCTGACAAAGGAGATGATGATTGATGACAAAAGAGAATGATCAAAAGAATGAAGGCTGAATTTTATTATAGTTAATTCATTATATTTTATATAATGAATTAACTATAATAAAATTCACCTAACAAAGGGTTGACGGAAGATTCAGTCACGCCAAAATTTTTTTGGGTTTACTTCTAACTATTTCCAAACATTTTGTATTTGTGTGATTTCTGACATAATAAGCTGTGCAGACACACATCTGGAGTGAATTAGGTGACGTGATAAAAAATAAAAAATAAAATAGGTCATCATTGTTGTTGATTAATCAAGGTTGTTTAAATATTCATATGTTCATAGATCAAAAGAAGAATGATATGACATTCCTTTTCGTGTCAACTGACTGTAGTGAACACTCAAAAAATACCTTTGCAACCCCACATATTGTCGCAGAGCGGGTAAATTACCGAATTTTTCGTATCCCTTGACCCATAAATTAAATAACAAAGCTTCACACACGCTGAAGTATGCTTGATAACGTAGGTAAAGGAAATTAAAGCAGCTAATTAATTAGTATGCATGCTTGTTAAAAGTGTTGAATATTAAAATATAGGTGGTATGTAGGGTGGGTTATACTGTACCGCGTTATAAAACGTTGATATGTGTATGCAAATGATGTACAGTTTTAACTATAATTTTATTTTTATGGCTATTCGTAATTTCCAGCCTTTGTTATTAATCAACTTTGCCCTTGGGAATATCACTTACAGCGGCAAACATTAATCTATGCCTTATAATATAATACCCTGTTTGGAGTTTAAGCTAAAACCCTACCTTTTTTACCGAAATCGGTTTAGTGGTTTAGATACAAAGTTGAACATAAAGTTGCATAAAGTTAAACTACCCTATTACTATTTAGTATGTATGCAGTACAAAACTTTATCCAAAGTGTGTGGTTTTGGAAGTTGGGTTCGTTTTAATTAGTTCTTGGTAACATAAAATACAAAGTTAACAAGGTACTGACAGCGGCCAAAGTCATTGAAGAACAGACAAGGTGCCAGAATGATCAGCAGCGTGGAATTGTGTCAATTCCATATCGAAACTACAAATCATTTTATTTATTTCATTTCTTTTATTTATTTCATATTTTTACATTAGCTATATTCTATTAGTTTTTGTTTATCTATTGTTTAAATCTGTTTGTATTAATAGACTTTGTATTGACTTATCCAAGTCGCCGAAACAGAGATTATTTATTCAATTGTGCTGAAACGAAAAATACTCTGTTTAACAATTAGTAGTCTTGCTTAAAGTTTACAGCGGAGTTGTATTTGTTTTCGTCGGTTTAGTAGAGCCGCGTCAGCTGACTTTGTTTTGTATCGTGTATTTAAATAACCGATTTCTATCTTAGTGTTAATTTAACTTGGAAAAAACGACACTTAGCTAAATGTTTGTTTGACTCTACATTCTGCTTTACAATGATAAAGATGGCGTGAAACCTAAAGGCGACCTTATCTCGTCGTCGTTCTGGACTTGACCGTTATTGGAGGGGGATGTTCAAATCATCAAAAAGTAGGGTAAAAAGCACTTAAGTATGGTAATGGGTGCTAAAAACATCACCTGCTTGTAAAAAACGTACTGCTGGTGGCGTCACAGAGGTCTTTAAACACTTTGTCCCGCAATTTCTTTGTTTACGAGATAAAAAAAATACGTACCTATCCAATATTTTTTGCAATTCTTTCTGACGGACTCAACATTTTTTTTGTCGAATACCTTGTAACGGTCACAATTAATATATAAAATTTATTGTTTACTACAAGACAGTAACCTAGCAGTAAAGCTACCAAGCAAAGGAGAGCAACGTTTTCATAAGGGTTACTGGCACATCTTACCAAAATATTTTCGCAATTGAACAGAGAGGCTGCAAAGTGCGCTGTCTCGCTTCTGAAGTATAAAATCTTATTTTAAAAGGTTGATCTGGATCTTTAATCTGGTCTCAATGTTATGAATGTACTGAAATGAAATTACTTATTCTGCAAGTAGGATATGTCATCACTTTTACATGTCTTTTCTTGAGAACGTTCTCGTCGACATTTCAAATACGACTACCATGTGAAGAACTGTTGAAACAAACTCAGAACTCATCAATATACCTATGATTTTTTAAAGAAAATTGAGACAAAGGGAAAACATAGCAATATCTATTGGATTGAAATATATCGATATCCTTATCCGGTGAAGTTCGACAAGATTGATCTGAATTCATTCTCTTTTGTAATCCATTGTGATACATCATGTTGGTTTATTATGATGCTATTGCTTTGGAAGTAGCAGTAAGAATATAATACGTATAATATCAATCAAAGGATTTTCAAATGATTTCACAATGTACATGAACAAAGATACCCATAATTAGCACAAGCATTCATGTATCCCATGTCCTATGTGAGGATCAAACCCGCGACCCGTCGCGTACCCGGTTTGGAGTTGTGACCGCAACCACTCGGCAACTATCCGTGTAGTCATTAACCATGATGCTATATCCCAAAACGCCAAATCCTTCACATGTATTTCATACATAAAAAAATGTATGACACACCCGCTTTAAACTCACATTGAGTCGTTTTGTAAACAATTTTCGTCAACATAATAATTGTTGGATGCTTAATAACATTCAAATATTTTTAGTAATAACATAAACATTACGCTTGACCTTGTAATTGATATGTTTTGATAATTAAACGTTACTCAGCATTGTTGTTCTTTAAGTCAGATCGATATTTGTCTATAACTTGTACATATATGTAGGTTCTACTTAAGAATGATCTAGAAGTAAATAAATAGTTCATGGACCAACTGAAAGAAAGGGTAGAAGAAAAAACGTAGGTAGTAAGAGATGGCACCGTACTGAGAAAGCTACACCGGCAAGAACCCAGCGTTTGATGATAATGTGTGTAAAACTTGTGAAGGATATATACTTCAAATTGAAAGTGAAACGTTCAGTGGTTCAGGCGAAACGTGACAAAGAAACACTTCAGCTCACAATATCAACTTTTATTTAGCAGAAAGAGCATTTAGTATACTCGTAAGTGGCAAAGGACCAAATAACTTATCACAAGTGATAGATAGTCATATCTTCCCCAACTAAGTCCCTGTATATTCGAAGTTCTCAACAAGACATCCAAGAACACAAGTGTGAAACTTCATATCCACATATTGTTTACGAAAATCAAGTTGCTAAAACAACTCGAGGCAGAACAAAAGCGAATGGCCTAAAATATCACGAATAAAACCTTCTTGCCCATATGGGGCTATTCTGGCGACCTGCCAACAGACTTAAGGACATTAGCCGTTTTATTTATAAACATTATTTATCTAAAGAAACTGAAAAAGTTCGTGTATTTTAGAGAGCATCTGAAGGATTTAATATGAGTTTGGTATGGTATCAAAGTAGTATACTCATTGCGTGCGTCGAATCAAGCAAGATTTTTTGCTTCAGCAGTGCCAATAGTATAGAGTTCGTAACCACATAAGTTTAAGTTAATACAAAAGCCGGTCTAAACTTTGACATTAGATTTTACATTATCCATACAATAAGAATAAGCAGGAGCTAGGGTAGGGTCGATGTAGCGGTACAAAAGTATAATACACACAACATTTGTGGAATTTGTAAATTACAGATTTCAGTACAGTTTTTATGTATATAAATATACTAAACGTATACTATGTCTAATTAGCTATGGTATGCACTTAATATAAGTAGGTATAAACACATTCGCGTGATTAGGCGGTGACGCGCGACTAATTAGCCCCTCATTTATGAATATGTGATACGTGATAATGTAAACACAATTAAAATTAATCAGTAGCGTTCAAGTTGCAAAATCTATACGTATTTCGGTGAAGCTTGTTCATAATTAAAATACTGTTGACTGTGCATAAATAAATTATCTCCAAGAAATTAATTGACGGCATATTTGGCGGTGTTTAATTTGATGGCATATAAAATAAAAATATTCGCAATAAAAATGTATGGATTTTTCATTAAAAGCTCAATTTTCATTTTTAATTTTGGAGAACGTCTTCCTTCTTATTTATGTTTCATACATAACTTACATTTCTATAGTATCTCATCGCTGACTCTTCACAAAAGATGAAAACAATTCATCGAATATTCCTGCGACGGGAATATTTCATGTAAGAAATATTTCACTGAATTTCAAAACCTAAGCGAACTGTCAGCCCTCAAGCGAAACACGGGCACGCAATAAAATGTTAAGCGAAATAAAGACTTTGTTGTGACACATTAAATACCGCGATGGAAATACGAATACCTTCTCTTGAAGGCTTTTATTTATATTGCGGTTGAGTATGAATGAGATTAAGTAGAGCGTTTGCAAAGAATAAGTAATATAAATAATACCAGCTTGTAGTTGTCCCACTGATGGGCACAGGCCTCTTTCCATAATGTGGGTAAGGTTTAAGTATCAATCAGAAGCCAAAGTCAATGCGATTTCGGATTCCAATATTTAAACTAGTTTCGGTTTGAAAACGTTAGATAGTACTTTTTCTGATTAGTGGATTAAGACCAGAATTTTCATTAAAATGTGTGGGATCTAAAAATATTTTTTCATTGATTTAATTTTGCTTCTTTAATACTCACTGTCTTATCAAAATCAGCTAACCGCTTTACGTATCGGTATGAAGGTTTGTGTTATTCAAGTTTGTTTCACAAACGCGTAGCTGAATATATTTCCTACTCAGCCTACAAAGACGGGGAAATCGGTGAACTTTGTTAAAATAAAGT
Organism: Trichoplusia ni; assembly: GCF_003590095.1. NCBI lineage: Eukaryota > Metazoa > Arthropoda > Insecta > Lepidoptera > Noctuidae > Trichoplusia > Trichoplusia ni. The sequence continues at coordinate 12,885,774 of NC_039480.1, read as the reverse complement.
GTTTTTATTTTATTCAGAAATATGTCTAACACGGCAGGTTGATGTTTTTAAATAAAACACGCTCATTTGATGATACGAGACATCGTGCGAATGCAATACATTGTCGGTAATAATATATCACTTCTGATATCAGAGCTGTGAAATCCCGCAATGTATTGCAACTTGCACGATAGTTCTCGCGTTGCCTCAGAGAGGCTTAAGGGTTCTGTCCTGTATTACGGACACTTATATTCGTTGGAGTTAGAAATAAGGAATTATAGTATTATAGCCAAACTTTAATGAGATTTGTTTTCTAATTAGAGATGCCTTATAAGTTTTCGTCTGGTCTACCGTAAATATCGCCAAAATGCTTGGTATGTATGTACCTTTAACCTAACAATGATTAAATTCGCTATTTGTTTTACGATAAATATTTATTTGAGTCATAAAAAGAACTACCTCACAATAACCATACCGACACACAATAGATACATTAGGCACTCTCTTTCATACATGTAATTTCCATTAATATTTTAGTTTCATACTTTTACTGCATTTTTTTATCAAACATGCAAATGTAATTGTTTTCCAATTGCTGTGCACACAACCACACACGTTATATGGGGCAGACTACCGCCATGCATAAGTAATGTTAGCAGATGTGTAAGCGTGACAGCGCTACCCGCTATAGAGCGGCATCTCTCTTCCACAGCTGCAACATAATTGCTTTAAGAGGTGGTGGGAGTTTTTCTAGTGTGGCTAAAATGTTAGTAAATACTAACCTATTTCGAGAACAAAGAGGTTGATTACAACTTGGGTAACGCATAGTGAACGTAGTCTATATTTAAGGTAATGCATATTTGATTTTCCAACCAACCAATCGTTTATGTTGATGTTAGTATTCTAATTTAATTTTGTTTAGACTTCATTTTGAATGCTTCGTTGGTGTAGCAGTTCCTAGCCAGAATGCCAAGCATGATTTGTTGGGTTCAAATCCCGATTCGGGCAAAAATAAAACCGATGAGAACCGTCAATAAATATATTCGCGTATTAAATTATATCTGAGAAGTCGCCTGAAAACCTGGATGGATGGATATCAAATTTCTACCTAACAACAACCCAAAACTCCAGTTTCCATTCAAACCTTTTTAATAAATAAAATAAAACCAAGAGCCATCGAACGAGAAAATATCGTCGGGATGCATACGAACACAGCGCTCCTTATCTTAACCTGAATGCTATTATTCCTGTTCGAGGAGTCACGTATTTCCCCTTCGATGTAGTTTAGATGCCTTCTAACACGGGATTCTTAACGTTCATATCACCTTGTACTACAGAACTAGTGGTACAGTCAGCAAAAGCACTTCAGGACAATCAGATTTAAAAGAAACTTGAGTAAAATCGGATCAACAATTTAGTTCAGTAACTGGGAAACTAAGTTACAGACGGGAATTCGAAGAAAAGCTGTCAGAAAATCAATAAATAGATGTCTGTTATCGTTTTTGGATGTTCGTTTTTCTGAACATATTCATCTGATTTTGTTGCTGATCGTACACACTACGAACCTATCGTTCGTACCGTTCGGAGCGTTCTTTGCGGTCTGTGGCTTGAGGTGAACGTGAGTCGTGAAGACATTTCCTCCGAAAGAGAAAATTCCTGAGCTTAAGTACAGGCTGTGTGTTAAATCTGTTTTATTTTAGTGACGTATCGTTTAAGGTGGTTTTTGCTTGGAGTATATTTTCATTGATTATTATTGTAACCCAATGGAATTGTTAACTGGGTATGAAAATAAAAATATTTAGTTCGTCTAATACAGGAATAGTTTGGCAAATTGCGATGCCTGTTGTTAAGTCAGTTTCTACGTCCAGTGACGTCATGAGTAACTTCTTCATGAACTTTCTTGCTCTCTATTACAAAGGTAAAATTATGAGCCTATTATTACATTTGTAAAAAAATAGTAACCATATCTTCTCATACCAAAATATGTTTTTATTTGTGTTTTTGTGGTATATTATAATTAAATTATTCATTTTGAAAACCCAGCCCGTTTTATCTGCTGCAGGCCGTATTTCAGAAATATTTTAAGAACTTTAATAAACCGTGTTTTGGAAACTGCATAAGATTTTTCATTCAAACAGCTTCTGTACTTTGTACCGGTGTAGCTTAAAACACGGTGTTTTTTAAAACATTTAGCATATCTCGAATGTCGTTAGGTATTAGGTACACATCGCAACGCTTCATAAAATTTTAACATGACACAGTTTCTTGTAGCACTTTACGTGATAAGACTGAAGGTAAAATTCTATTAACATAACATATTCGACACTTTACGATAATCCTCAGACACTTATAGCATCGACATAAAGTTTAAATTGCTTTGGTCGTTCGCAACCAATCAATATTTAGCTATAATCTTTGAGCATAGATATCGTTGTTAAGCAGTTTTTTTTGCAGTCTGTCAGGAAATGTAACAAACAAACTCTTCAGTTTTATATATTAGTATATATTTGAATTTATCATCGCTTCAATGTTTTAGAAACCTTCCAAAAACTCGCGACATTGAGGGTTCCCAGGGTCCCCCTGCCGTAAAAAAATGACCGTACAAAAAAGAAGAATATTTGGAAATCTATACTTCTATACTATTTTTACTATTTTTTTTAATATATAAAGCTGAAGAGTTTGTTTGTTTGTTTGTTTGAACGCGCTAATCTCTAATCGAAACTACTGGTCCAAATTGAAAAATTCTTTTTGTGTTGAATAGACCATTCATCGAGGAAGGCTTTAGGCTATAAACCATCACGCTGCGACTAATAGGAGCTAAGATACAATGGAAAATGTGAAAAAAACCGGGCAGGTACACCTAAATCATAACTTATATCTTCTACCCACGGGGACGAAGTCGCGGGCAACAGCTAGTTTGAAAATATTTCGATTGGCGTTTCCAGATACTGGTATTAGGATTTGCCAACCCGCAGTCAGCAAGCTCGTTGATCAAGTCCAGGTGCGGAACATTTGTATGCTATTTTTCATCCATTTTTGTTTCATTATTTCATTCATATTTCTCTTGGAAGTTCATTGCCCTATATGACTAGATAGGTAACATCATCATTATTATTCGGGAGCCCATAAAAGTATTATGCTTGAACTTTTATGTAATGGCTTTATGGCTAATATCTTTCCTCAAGTATTTTTAAGATAAAAATGCTAAGATATAGATCTTAAAGTAGTCTGATATTAGAATATATTTTTGGTACTTAATATTGTTTGTTTGTAACGCTTTTACGCGTTAACTACGAAACTGCCTTTTGAATTCATCTCGAATATAACGATAAGATGATAACTCGAATTCGATTTTCAAAGTTTCGCCTGTCATCCGAGTGTTCTGTTAGTACTACGGGCACTTTTATTTCAGGATACTGTACTCTGAGTGAAACCCTTTATTTTTCACATAATTACATTTGTTGTATCGGCGACAGAAATACATCATCTACGAAATCTATCAGGGTGCATGAGATAGGTACAGCTTAGTGACGGACGGACAGATGGACAGACAGCAGAACTTTAGTAATATCGTTACGTTTTTATATTTCTTGTAAGGAGTCCTCAAAATAGGAAAAACCCTTTGAAACACACTTTAAAAATCGGTATAAAACTAAAACAACTCAACCAACAAAAAAAATCCAGTCATTCTGCGACAAATTAAAAAGCAATTTCGAATTTCACATTAATAGAGCAAAAAGTTTTAGAGAGGGCGTACCCTCCGTCCGTCGAGAGTTCTCGTCGCCGACCGATGACACTCATCGGTGACACTCGACTCAACTTGTGAGTGCAATTGCTTCTGAACTCGACTAGAAAAACACTCACCAATTTTTTTCCTCATCTTTGTCCATAGAACTTCGCTGCATTCCGTTGCATAAAGTAAAAGTTCTGTATTCAAATAAAATGTGAATGTTTTCGTTTGTCTATAGAATAATACAGTCCAAATTCATTTTCTGCCATATGGGTAAACAACCAAATATACAGTGTCGTTGAATACTAACGCAGCTTTCATTTGTCTGAAAGTGTTGGTAATAAACAAATTAATAGCACAAACAGCGCCGCGCGCGCCGATCAGTTAAAATTTCATCCCTTTTCAGCCAGGTGACATTTCTACAATCTTCAACGTCAGTAGAAAGCGAACAATTTAAGAATTTTTAGATTACGTACAACCTTTATTTTAGTAGAGTATCGTACGTCAATTGTTGGACTGCTATTATTAAGGCTCTGGTATTTATCTGCCTATTAGGTACAAGGCATAATAATATCATGATAACTAGTTAAAATTCGGACTGTCAAATTTCATAATCTATTGTAGTTTAGTGACAAATATTGATAATGATCATGAAACTGAAGATGATATTTTTTTATAAATTAGTTTTTTATTGTCCTTTTTCTACAGTAATCCGGAATCACGAAACTCAAGTTTCGCTGTTCTGGATTCCCGCACTTAGTTTGATTGTTACGAGTTGGACTTAATCGAACCCGCATGAACCCGCACCACAACACACCACATTTAATTCAATCATTTTTTACACCTAATGATTAATGACACTGGTATAAAAACCTACACTTGTAACAGAGATAGAGAGTTAATTTAAAAATCATTTCAGACCTTTAACGACAGTCCGTTTACGAGTTATTTGCTGAACATTATACAACCATAAAGTGGGTGTCAGTAGCCTGATGGCGTAATGTTTATATGTGTTGATAATTTCGAACATAATTTAAAATTAAGAAACATTGCTGTCTACATAAATCTATACCACTTTTACTAATATTGAAAAGAGTTTATTGAGTTTGTAATTTTGTGCCGTTGCAGGAAGTAATGTCTGAAGCATAGGCACTAATTTTGAAAATTAATTTTCAATAGAAAGCCACGTTGTTTATGTGTTATTAGCTATATAAAAGAGAATAAGAGATAAGTTAATTAATAAATAAACCCCTTATTTCTTTCTTTTTTTACATAGTTTAAACACGTTCTGATAAAGTTTCTACGTTAGGAAAAGAAAGAACTATTACTTACTGGTTATTTGTCGAAAATATATAAAATAATAACATAGCTAGCTAGTAAACCACGCCCAGCTTAACATATATTAATCCGAAAGACAATGCTGAACAAAGTAAGTACCATAAAAGTGGAAAACATAATATAGATCTACAGTTTCAGAAACATCCAACTTCATTCTGCCACTCCTTTGTAGGTACAGTAAAACTGTGATTAGCGCAATAATTATAAAAGACGTCGTAAGAGTTTCTAGTGAGACAGTTAACACGCACGAACTTCCACTAGTTTTAAATTGAAAAGATTCACTCGAGTTTGAAGGAATTTAATTAGTGTCTCGGAATGTGAATTAAACTCCATGATGGCGGCAACCTCGATTATGTAAGAAGGGATGTCAAGAAATTGCTTTAGGTGCGTTCTTCGCTGAATTAATGTTGCTGAACAAACTTTCTCTTGGATATTTCATTTTGTGAATTCATCCGCGTTCGCAGATTGATGACCCACGTTCCATATGGGCGGTATGAATTGCAATGGAAATTGCTGATGTTATTGGCTTTCCCTTGCCTTTACACAGCTGTTAAACCTGCTTTATAACCATAAATGTTGTGAAGCTGGATATTTGTGTATTGGAAAAGGGATGGAACATTTTTCGTCTGTCACTTGTATTTGGAAAATTGTGTTTTGGTGTGTTAGATTTTTTTTACTTTGATTAATATTTTAAAGTAAAAAAAATATTTGGTATAATTACTTAGACTTAAAATCTAATACTATAATACCAAAATGCAGAAATATTTAATTAAAATTTTATATAGTACTAGCTGTTGCCCGCGACTTCGTCCGCGTGGTTAGAAGATATAAGTTATAATTTATACCTGCCTTCTATCTATCTATCTGCCTTCTATCTATCTTGTAGGATTCAGTCAGCGTTTGCAATGTAAGCGCAAAAAATGTGTTTTTTTACGACCTCACATTAGAAACCTCAAAAATTGTAGCCTATGTGTTATTCTGATGTATAAGCTATATTGTGGTAAAGTTTCATTCAAATCCATTCAGTAGTTTTTACGTGAAAGAGTAACAAACATCCATACATCCATACTTACAAACTTTCGCCTTTATAATAGTAGTAGGATTTTCTGACAAACTTTGCATACATTTTATTATATTATTATGTGAAAGGTGTATGTATCGTAAGTATCTATTGCCCGTATTTAAGCACGAAAACATAAATCTCGCGGTATCTCTTCATTAATTCCACTTGGCAGTGACAAAGACAGAACCTGTATGACATCATAGAGTTTACTTTATCGTAGGTAATGTCGTTCCAGCAGATTGAAATACAGGCTTGGATATACCTCGACGCTTAAAAAAAATAATCAAATTACAACAGAAATCCTCCTTCACAACACAACATTGTTATCACGCTACACACGTCACGTCCAGTCACAAACGCAGTCTAACCGCACGTTGGCGTCGGCATTGCTTTCAACATCGCAAATTCTATAGCAGTACTACATGCACATGAACCGTTGCCATAGCAACCAGCCACAGCTTAAAGCACTTCCATCTGGGTTATTCACTGTTGTCATTTTATAGCGATACATGCTTTTCTACTTAGATCCGCACCCACTCGGTAATGGCTTGTGGGTATGTCTCCTCTGATACTTATACTTATGGTAATTTTGTTCGATTGACCGCTTTAAGGATGAATAAAGATGTAAGTAATAAAATAGGATGAGTTTTATTGGATATTCTTTGACAAAGGTCAATAGGTGATAAAATATGAAACATTTAAATAAAGAGAAAGAGAAGATAGCGGATACAACTAATAAAGGAATATAAATTATATTATTACAATCAAAAGGTAGGACACCATCACGATTTTCCTGTAAAACCAAGCAAGCAACCATTTCATATGAATTAACTTTGAAATACAAGAAAGAACAGTCTTCATTTTACCGCAATAACTGACATCGAACCGGGCGAAGCACAAAACGAAATCTAGTTTTTAATAAAACCTGAATATTAGAAATTGCTATTCTTTGCAAGAGCACTACAGAACGTATCCGAACAGAAACGCTTATACGAAATTTATTGGAATACAAATCAAACATGCATTTCTATAACTAAATGAAAAACGTACGTACGCTCGAGAGCTCCGAAAATTAATTAAACTTTACGTTTTTATTGCGCAACATTCACTGAAAATAAAATAAAAACGTATTTAACATGGTCAGGGATTCCTCAATGGAATTTAAAAATATTCGGTTGGTTAACTGATATTCAAATTTCCAGTTATGCAGAACTGATAGCCGTGATGCATTTTTTTTAATTTTCTTTTTATATCGCTTCGCTGATGCAGGATGTTTCATAAAGCCTTTTTAGTATTCTGTTTCCTGGAAAAGATTTTTTCGCATTGGATTTTAAATATTTGAAATAATTAATAATTTCAATTTTTAAATTAAAATAACTGAAGTGGTAGAGGATAAAATATAACATGGCCAATTTATCCAACAGCACAACTTTGATTTTTTTTTAAGTGCAGATAATACAATCACGACATAGTATGCATTTTGTGAGGATAAGTTCAATATTCAAAACAAACAACAAAAGGTATCATTAAGTTTGATTGGTCTCAGAAGGTTTCATAAATTACCCTATACTCTCACAGCCGTGTTCACAAGCGAGAACGTTTGTAAAAGACTCTTTACTAAGTGTCTTTTTAAAAGTCTATTTGCCTCTACAATCCACTTTGTAGTGACGGAGCCATGACCCTTAAGGGCGACTCTCAGCTAAGTGCCGTTTGTGAATACGGCAGTTAGTAACTTCACGGGCCATTTAAGAGGGACACGGGAGATATGACATCCCGGGAGACTGTTAATGTTAATCTTCGTCGTTTGGACGATGACAGGACAGTCTTAAAGCTATTGAAGACATATGACAACTGTCCATCAATCTCCCAAGATTTATGTGTAAGCCCCCGATATCGATCACATCGGTCATATTGGAGTTTCATGTCTCCATCACATGTTTGAATGGAGCTGTGACATGGTTGTTAGTTGTGACCGTTATCCAAAGATCTGACGGGTTTCGGACGTTCATTGTTGGAGTTTGGAATTGTTTAATTAGGTTATTGATACTATCTATGCTTATATTATAAATGAGTAAATAAAGACTAACACTGCAAGCTTGTTATTCTTTTACAGTTTAGAGAAAATCTGGTATGACGTTGGCTTGGTTCGAGGGGGCATATTATTACAGTTAGGGATTTGGGGAAAACTGCTCAACACTGGGAGATTCCAGGCAAGGCAAAATAAGGTTGAATACTAAGGTTGAGCATTTGCCGTGATGATATGAAAGTAATTCCTTAACATCATAAATTGTCTGCAATATTATCTTCTATCTATCTTCTTCTTCTAATATATAAAATTCCCGTATCACGATGCTAGTTACCGTACCTACTCCTCCGAAACGACCAAATTTTATATGCTTATTCAGTAGGTCTGAGAATATAACAACATCTATTTTTCATACCCCTAAGTGATAAGGGTTGCTCACAAAAAAAGAAATATATTTTTTAGACGAAATTGTTTGTTTTTTTTTTATAATTTGGCATTAAATTTACATATAACTAGAAAAAAAAATCGGCAAAACAACGTTTGCTGGGTCAGCTATTATACATATATTTATTAGCAACGTCATATTTTATCCTTCAGCAAGTTAAATATTCACAAACATAATAGGAGGGGTCGAATCCCTGTGGTTTACCTATTTGCGTGCATTAGCTTCACATAACAGCAAGCCACTGCCAGTAGCACAGCGGGGTACTGTGCATTCATTAATGTTACGATTAATTTATGCCTCCTAATTACCTCTTAATTATTGATCATTGTTACTATGTGTATACAGTATATATGCGCTTCGAGTATATGTGTGTGTGTTGTCTGCACCTAAGCTTGCGTTCGAATTACGTCATAAATTATTGCCTATCTGATATTGGTATTTTCATACAAGGATGTGCTTTAAGCTAAATCGGTTATTGGATTTTGGAATAGGTTTAAGCAACACCCTATAGATATAAAGGTCTGCGTGTAGTATGTAGAGAAGCGGGAAATTAACGTTTAAGCCACAATTCCCCTTTTTTTCTGTGACAATTTTGTAGAGCACTTTAAAACTTGAACTATAAAATAATTTATAATCTAGTTATATTGGGCGGTTGAATTTACATTTCTTAATGCAAAGGTTCGTAGCAATTCCTTATATAAAATTGTTTAGGTACAAGCCTAAATAAACATAATAAAAAACGCAACTGTTACTACACCATCTATAAACTTAAGGATCTTATTTTTTTTATACGCCCATAAACGTTGTCACGGCTATACAGAAATATTCCAACGTAAGTTATTTAATACAAGTCTTAGGCCGCGTTCACACTGAACGGATAGTCAGTATTCGTCCAGCACTGACTGTGAGTGGACGTTACGCTTTGGACTGTGTATTTCCACACATAATCACTTTTTCGTTAACACCTAAATTACATTACGCTACGCATTAGGCCAGGCGTAATGACTAACGGTGACCAGACGTAATGACGTCACTAATGACGATGTATATATCGAATAGTTTACCGTTCACATCGGGGTTGACTGTCAGCCTGCCTGTCAGTGGCCAGGTTGTAAGTGATAAGTAATAGAATACATTCAAATATGTGAAAATAACGTTTCGTTGCGTTAAAAGATGAGAATTTGATTTAAAATTAAAAAACATTTCAAATTGTCAACTGTTTCAACTATTTTAGCTGAAACAGTTCAGAACAGAGATGTAGCTTAGTGCCAGACGGACAAATTTCGGAGCCTTAATAATAGGGACCCGGATTTTTTCTTTAAGTACGGAACCTAATATACAGAACCAAGCCACTCTCGGGAGTAAGCCTGCTACTCACAATACCTTACTTATTTATACATTTGGTTAGAACGCGCGCTTATACCCACGGCGGTTGAAAGCCGACCGCGCTATTTCTGTCCAAAGAACTCTAATTTAGTGTAAAAGCCTGGCCAACGTTGCCGCCGCGGCTGTGTCGCTGAAATCTCCGCTCACTAATATGATTAAACAAAATTAACCAGACCACTGGTGAGATTTTTTCTTTTTATCTCATAATCCTTTCTGCCTTTTGTTTTTAATGAAATATTTGGAAAATTTTGTATAAAAACTGACTCTGCGTTCCCAACCCAATGGAAATGCGAATTATGATTTCAAACGTGTTTATACGTTGTATACGATGCGTTCGTCTGTCATCATGCTCTATTTCATGTACAGCAATAGCTGAACAACTAAAATTTTCTCGGATAATGTTTTTCAGTTTATGCCATAACAACCAAAAAACAAAAATCTAAGTTAAGCGGTTGGTGAGGTCATAAATTTGAAACGGGAAATATGAATTTTCTTTTATAAGATAAATTTTCTCGTGCCTATTTGTAAGGAAATCTCCGTGTCTCAAGACTGACTCGGTTGTAACGAGTTTTTGATAATTCTTAAGAAAAGAATATATACACTACAATATACTTACATCATATTTGTACCATCTTTTCATTAGCAGAGCACGTAATTTATTTTATCTCAAGATCTCCGGATCTAAATGATTTAAGATAAGCCGACCGTTTCGGTGTGATCATTTGGTTTTAAGACATTTTGTGGGTCAAGTGACCTTATTCTACTTAAGATGTATTTCATTTAGGAATATTGTTTCTCCCGATAAAATTCTTAAATTTCGGAATTGTAAAGGAAGTCTTATAGTGTCCTAACCTTACATTATGCGGTTGTTCTTTAAATCTTAATTGGTTCGATTTCTTTATTCCCAGAATCAAGTGGTTTTTGCGTGAATATAAAAAGCCAACTTTATTTGTATTAATTAAAACCACTTTTATGTTTTTCAAAGGAATATTTTTTGTTTGTAAAATCAAAATTTGTAAATATCTATAAGAACATTTCTAAGGATAAAAAAATATGGGCTGTTCACACAGAAGTAATATGAAAGTGAAGGCATAGACAGGACAAAATAGAAGAAAATAGAAGAATAAGTTCTGCCAATGAATAAACGTGACAAACGCAGGAAGGAAGAAGTTAGGGTCTTCACTTTGATTATTCCTATTTGTATAATTAGTATTTTATATTTTTATACGACATAATCAAAATATGACAAATAACTTCAACGCTGCGGAATGCGCTACATGAGTCTCAGGATCTATACAATTTTATGTAAACTAAACGTAACGTAAACTAATTAAAAATGTACCGCCGTAACAAGTAACACACAACTTCAAGTAAAAAACACAATATGTACATATTTTGTAATTTTATTTATACTTAAAACAAATATTGCTAATAGTCGCTTCAACAAAAAAAAATGACGCAGAGCAAATAAATTGTCACTTTCTTGTTTGTTTCTTTCTTGTTTAACAAAACAAAATGTATCAAACATACAACAATAAGGACAGCAGTGTTTAATTGGCATTCCCTACAAAAGCGGGTCAGTTTTTGTTTCTTTAGTAAATAAGGGAACATAAATTATAATGAGGTTAGGTGTGTTGCGACAAGCGACGCGTTGCCGGCAAGCGTTTGCTTTTAACTTTAGGAAAAAATGGCGTGCGTGTGTGCTTCCGTGTCTATTTGTACAATGTTTGCAAACAGACCCTGGTCACATGATTAATACTAATTATAGGCATAGAAATGTTCGAGACGCGCAATAAAGAAAAAAGTATCAGGAAAGAAGGAAGGCCTATTGCGTAGTGTTTCAAGCTGACATGACGAAGGAGCATAACAAAATTAATCGATTTAAAAAATCTAAATACCCACGTTTTTAAATGCCAAATTTTGACAGTTGTTATAGTTGTAAATTGCATTGTCATCGGGTTTGAAGCTACCCTGAAAATTTCAGCCTGCTAGCTTATCTGGAAGTGCCTCAAAATTGACTTTTAAAATCCAACCGGAACGACAAACAAACAAGCATACAAAAAACAAGAAAGTAAGTTTATAAAAACGTGGGCAAATAAATAATTTTCACCAAGAAATTGCCAACAAGGATGCGCTACCAGCGTATTCAGGCAGTAGCCAGTGTATCGAAAGCCTAATTTGTTACGTAGAATACTGTTTTATTACATGTTTCTTATTTGTACGAAAGCTTTATTTAAATGATGGCCAAGGTTTGTTTAAACATGTTGTATAATAGAGGGTTGAGATGTCTAGGCAGCTTGCCCGCAATGTGGCTCGGATCTCATTTAGAACTGCCACCTGCAGCGTTCGCGACAAATTTGGGACCACCACCGACAATATGTTTTGTGCACACATTGCGTTTAGGTGCCTGGTTTACATTTGAAGAGCGCTGATGAATGGATTCGTACGTGGTCTGTTTCGAAGCTTAGTGTGCCACAGTTTTAATGAAAATTAACATTTATTGTAGGTCAAATTTTCTGATTTTTAGATGAGGTTTATAACCTACTTGTATCTCTCTTCTCTCTCCTCTTGGCAACGGGTTTACTCACTTTACGCATTAGAATACAGATTTTTCTATCATGAGCCATATTATCCCAGTAACTTCATCGTCTTCTCTGACTAGCTCGATGTATTAATATACTAGCTGTTACCCGCAACTTCGTCCGCGTGGTTATAAGATATAAGTTAAGATTTATACCCGCCCTGTTTTTTCCACATTTTCCATTGTATCTTCGCTCCTATTAGTCGCAGCATGATGGTTATATACCATGCCTTAAACCTTCCTCAATGAATGGTCTATTCAGTACAAAAATATTTTTTCAATTTGAACCAGTAGTTCCTGAGATTAGCGCGTTCAAAAAAACAAACAAAGTCTTCAACTTTATATATTAGTATAGAGTATAGATAAATTAAACGTACTCATTTATATACAGAAAATGCACACTCGATGTATATTTAAATACATATATTTGGTTCAATGATTCTTTACTGCTATATATTGATATCGAAACAAACAAATATATACCAATAACCTGCATTTACTCAATTCTTAGAATCAGTTAGAATTTCATAGTTATGTTATTGTTTTACACTATTCGGGGAATCACAGCGTAACACTAGTACACAGTAGTGGAGCTAAGCTCTACACTGTCGCTAATGAACAGCGGATTTAATGCAATTTACATTTGTTTACCGTAACAATACACGTGATTTCTATTCTACATAGTTTCCCTTTTCCGAATGTACTCACAATTGCGTCATTAAGCTCCTTGATTATTTGACGTTCTGTTTGTTTTGCTACTCCTATTTACACGTAATAAAGGCTTCAATTAAAATGACATGCCTGACAGACGACGTTTTGTAGATACAGACAGCAACAAAAGTGGAACACAAACGGATTCACAAAGAATTTACATTGTTGCAATTAGCCGTTAACATAGGGTGTCCACAAAAGCTAAGTTGCAGCGCAGTATAGTGTTAAAGTGTGTCAATCGCCGGAACATTTACAAGTACGGTCAGCAACACAACACAGCAAAGTCAAATAGGTTTTAAAACAACTACATGTACATACATTCAAATTAAATGAGTAACTGTCCTGCTATTAGGTAGAAAATGGCTTGGCACTATAATAAACACCAACACATGCCACTGAAAGAATACGGCCATTTTGTACCGAAATCGGATTGTGTTAACGGGCTTCCGTTGCTTATTGTACAATGTTACCGCAATTTGTCTATTGTTGCCTATTATGGTGTGAGCGTTGGGAATGCTTTTGTCCCGTATATTGGATAGGGTATTGCAATATTGATTGCTGACTATTTCCACTCAGTTATATTGGTATCTAATCTTGGACGAGGCGGTATGATGGATCGGTTGTTAATGGGCGGTAGTTTTGATAATAAGGCTCCGTTTTCACTGGGGATGGAGGTTTTTCCCGGACTTTTTAGAGTTGATTCAATCACAGACTTACACAGGTTCTTTTGATGATATGATTCTTGGTTCTTAAGAAGGTCTTAATTTCTCTAAGCTTAGAAATCGTAAACATCTTCTCAAATATACATAAAAAATTAAAATATGAAGTAATTTCCAGGCATCAAGTTTTTTCTGAAAGAAATAAATAAGATAACTGAACTGTTCTCGGCGTCATCCTTTAACGTTTTTGAATAAAGATGCCTTGCAATGTACACTGAACTTTCAAGCCATCAGCGATTTATATTAGACAAGTTGTATTTGAAATCGCAAGTTTCCGATTTCCGACGATTATTTTATTCAAGCGTAATGCCGTAAAGACTTTAATAAGTTCATAGGTAGCAAGAGAAACGATACCTCGCTCACGATGAGTCTTTAGCTCAAGTTAAAATAAATCGCCACGAAATATTTAATTTGTAACTCTAAAAACTACAAAAATAGTCCGAATTCAAGCTATTATTTTGTGAAAACTGAAACTATTCAGCGCTCCGCGTATTTTAACTGAAATGGAAATACACAGCGTTTACCGACATGTATGTTTTCGACAAGCTTTTTGAACTTTTGAACATTTAACTTCGTAGCTTTTGCACAGTATAAATAGTAGAAAATGTTGGGAGTTTGTACCTAGCATTTGTTTATTAGGTAATTTGTGTGCATAATATGTATGTAGGTACGTATTTCTACATAGATTTGTAGTTTTAGTTCCAGTGCCGTAGCTTAGATGCTTACCTTGTTAGCTCCGTAGCTTTAAGAAGATGATACTTTATGATTCATCTGTACTAAAGTATATAGACTTTATCTCCAGTTCTGCAGTCTAGAATTCAACTAAATTTAATCTAGTTCAATCATAAATATGACAAAAAAAACCTTTGGTTTATTTATTACCTTTACGTAAAAGCCACAGCCATCTGATAACTAGATTCGTCGCCACACTGACATAATTCCAAGCGTCGATCAACTCTCAACATTTCTATCTACCAGCCATTAAGGAACCGTTGGAAATCGGGTTTTCTTGAAAGTTAAATCACTTCCCGCCTCTGGCTACAAAATATTTATGTCCATTAGTGTCGCATCGGGTCGCCTGCGGTGTTTGCGGGAGTATTGAGTGCTAACTACTAAATACAGAGGCACAGTCCCCGTACCATGAGCTCTTAAAACAAGAATTTACAGGACTGTTACCGTTGCGGAAGGGAAACGACGCTGGGAATGTATAATGCGCTGTCTCGCTTCCACGATGTAGTGTTCTGTTTATAATCTAGGTGAGTGTACAGACAACACGCGGAAGATGCTATCTATTCATATTGTTTATGCAAGTACCCAAAGGGTAAATCGGAACCCTTTTACTGAGGCTCCGCTGACCGTCTGTCTGTCCGTCACCCTGTATCTGATGAACTGTGATATCTAGACAGTTGAAATTTTCACAGATAATGTATTTCCAATGCTGCTATTATAACAGATACTCAAAATAAAAATAAATTTGATAGTTAATACCCACACGTTTATATTTTATATGCTACCCCTTACCTCTCCAGTATCTCCGCGGCTCTGGCTCGAACTTGTCCGATTTTGATTATTTATGTATTTACGTGGAGCAAACCAACTGCCACGTCAACCACTACAATATGGTACTAATTACGTTAACCAATATAGTCTAATAACAAGCTAAAATGACTAACTTTAGCCATTAAATAGAGGAGCAAACTGTCTAGACTCTTACATTTGATTTTATAACTTTGTAAAAATATATATCAAGATTTAAACTTAGCAGCATCTAAAAATATGTTTAATCTTTGCCTCTCTCGTTGAACAGAGTGAATCAAATATAAAATCTCGTAAAAGTTGGAGTGTGGAGTGTCACGTCAAGATCTCGCTATGTTTGAAAAGTTTTACACTTGACTGCCCATCCGGGCCAACATTTAATGTTGAGTGTAGTTATTAAAATATTTTTTTTGCCTTTCTATTTAAAAGGTGAAGTCTGAAGTGCTATATTCGTATATTTAAATTTTCAGCCTTCAGATAAATGTTCCACTGCTAGGCAAAGACCTGTTCCCGTTTAACGAAGTTTTGAGTATTGATGCATATGAGGCATTCAATATTTAAGGTTCCAATATTTGGAATCCAGGTTACCCCAAGATTTTTTCCTATGCTACATAAAATATTGACTTAAAATAATTAAAAAGTTATACATTTTAAATAGTCCCATTACCTATATCTTGCCTGGGTTCAGGTCTTGGAAATTCTTACGTAGAATTGAAAAGTCACTACGTATATCGTGGGATTTCAATCAGAACGAATAAAACAGTCTTGAGTTAATTTGAGAGACATTTTCCTAACTTTGGAAAAGGCCCGCTACAGGCTATTGACTGGTAAGTACTACTCAGACTTAGATTTGTCTAAAAAGACTTTCAATAAAGTTGAAACACCAAGCGTTTACTCGATAAATGTAAGTTCAACTTCCTTTACTAATAGGAGTACCTTTCAAATCAAGGTTAAGTACCTTATGAAATCAATTTTTCATAATTGACGAACCATTAAAGTTTCGGTTACAGTAGAAAATATGGTAAGGCCTACTTTGTATATAGGCACTATATACGGATTTCCAAACAATTGTACTCACTCTGTACTAAGTTAAATAAACCGTAGTTGACCAGAAAACTGACAAACAATAGTTCAAATTGATGGGGGCCGAATTATAAACATTGTGTATTTGCGTGACGCCAACAACTTTAAATAAATGGAGCGCTGTGGTTGACCATGTACATTACGTGGAATTACCGTTCCATCGGAGCTTTTGTAAAGCACAGTCCGCCAAATCATGCGGTGGCACCGCGCAGTGTAATTGACATTTAAATTTAACCAACGATTCACTGCGATTTGGGGATAAAAGTGGACTTAAGTACATATATTATTGTGTATTAAAATTAAAGTTCGGTCTTGTTTTAAATGTGTACCTGAATGAAAGAAGGTATAGTCGTATTCAGCGAGTTACTATTTTAAATGTTGAAGTAAGATGACTATAAAATTCAAGAATAAGTGCATTTTTCTACAGAAAACTCTTAAATCACAAATTACAGCCTGAAGTTTGATTTAAACATACCTCGTATAAGTCTGTATTAATTAAGTAAGTAATAAAAACATTTTAATGCCTTAACAATAAATACATACTTATGTAGCGATATTAAAAAGGGCTCAAAATGCCAATAACACACGTCTTTTAAAAGAACACACTTCGACGTCAAATAATATGAAATCAAAGAACGTTGAGTATACACGTACGAGTATGTGGAAACAAGAGTATCGATTATATCTGCTCAAATTTGAACGATGTTCATAAAGGTGAAAGATTGAAAAGGTCGCTTTAATGTTTGGGACTTAACGCGGGGTGAATTTCTTTAGGCTGGTTTCGCAGTTTTTCGGGAGAACCGTTTGGGCTGAATGCGCTCCCGGAACAGGACCGTATAACACGTTACATGAGTGATTAAAATAAATATGTAATTAAATTCACGTTTATGGGTACACTGTAGAATATCCCTGTTAATGTTTGATTTTATGAAGAAGTAGAAGAAGCTACAAAATTAGAGTAATCACGTCTTTGGCTGTATAAAATTACCGGCGTTTTTTTTTCACTTGCGCGACAAGTTCAACATAAAATAATATGTATTTGACCACATTATGGGTATCATCAGTAGCAACGAAATTAGGTACCAAAAACATTTAATGTAGTCACATCATGGCTAGTTTTTCGCTTAAAATGTAGCCATACCATAGTCGTTCGCTTTTTAGTCGCATCGCAAACCACTAGCCACTGTAGCCTAGGCATGACGTGGATCAGTTCGTACGCTTCCCGGTGTGAGTCCGTACCATAATATCGTTGCAAGGACCGGCCTCCCGAACAGGTGTGTAACCAGCCTTATGGGAATTTTTCCACCCTCGGTTAATGTAAATTGGAGAGAAAGGTATCCGACACTGATCAAAGATCGGTTTGGATTCCTTTGGTGTTGATGGTTAATTTGGTATTTTTACATGTTTAAAAGCACAGGCATATAGACAAAGCTTTCTGTTAACTATCAAAAGTTTTATGGTTTGGTTGAATGTCAGTCATTAGGCATTAACGATAATAACAACACATGTAAGTTATGTAGCGACGGTCCGAATGTTGATGGAATATTTATATCGTAAGACGTTTTTTTATTACCCTCAAAACTTGTATCATGACCAAAGTTTTGACATCGTTTGGAAAACATCATTCAACAACTACAAAGCAAGCACTTTTGAGAGTATTGTTTTTATTTTACTATATTAATTTTTTAATTTTCGTGTGAAATTAAATTGCTAGAAAATCTTAAATTAGAAGCTTTATTATCATCGTTTAGTTATTTAATGTTGTTATATTAACGCCACGACGCTGCGAGTGTCCAGCATTTGATCTCACGAGGATACTGGCTTGATTTATCAGTCAATATACGAAACATTGTCTAGATAGGCAATAAATCCTGCCTACAGCCCCTTTAGAACAGATTGCGACCTAATTTGTTTTGCTTTTTTGTTAGTTTAGATAGAAAAAGGGTAATAAAGCCTGAAATTGGTTGGAAATCGTATGATCGAAAAAGCGTTTACAACACCTGATAAAATAGTCAAATAAATGACGATCGCAGCTGTATGCATGTTTTACAGATGCTACTAAAATGGGGCCTTGGAAGCCGCAACGTCCAGTCCTGCGATCTTCAGGCACTGCACAGCTGATGCCCGCGAGCTTATTTCGTTTTTTACGCAAAGAAAAAAGACGTGTCCATATCGGGGGGACTACGAGGACAGAAGGAATAAGGCTGCAATTCCATCAGCGATACATAATGATTTCTATGTATATGAAATAATTGGATTACTTCATTGACAGCCGTCCAGGAGAATAGCAAATTTATTGGTTATTAAAACTCAAACTTGGAAAAAAAAATCATATTCATGAAAACAGCCAAACCCAACCCTTCATTACTTACGTAAACCTTTTACGTATTGTGTCATATTTTGTACGTTTTCTTTCTTCGGTCCCTAATTTAGAAGTTTTGCCAAGTTTTTTACATAACCCACGAGAAGGTCACGTGGTCAAATTAATTCTGTTCGCTCATTTCATATTTCTCCTTTCCCATTCATATGACTTGTAAAAGGTACAGTTAGCTACAAAAAATTACTACTAGTGTTTCGCAAGACTCCTGAACAACTAATTTAAAAAAAAAACAGTAACTGAGTATTAGGACTAAGAAACAAATTAGCTTGAACATCAGAGTTTCAACAATTGAAGTGGTTTTAACAACTTTGGCAATCTGCAAATTTGTATCGACTTTCGATGTTCACCACCTAATAATTGTACTTCAAGACTAGGCTAAAGGTCCTCTGTGCCTGTCTGTAGACAATCATAGTAATGTGTGTTAATATTTCTGTACATTTTTCATCTCGCATAAGGACTTTTATGTCGGCCTGTAATGTTTGTGATTAGGCGATGTTATACTTTCTTTTGGCGTTGTCTGACGACGTGACCAGACTGCGTTTGTCATGACGGGAAAACTATGTATTTCTATTTCTAAGATGGATGGAAGACGTCATTACTGAGCTCCATAAGACAGACGTCGTTATACCGCCATGAATCTTTTTCTTGATTGTAGGGGAAAGCAATGGGGTATTGTGGCAGTCCTGTATGTAACCTCTAGCGGCATATTAAATGCTGTCAAGTGAATCAGTTTTAATTTACTAAAATTCTCATGCCATGTCTGTCACATCTATGCATTAAGTAGCGACAGATAAATATAAGTATGTTTTTAGGATACGCAGTGTTTCAGTATTCGGAGATTAGTTTACTTAATAAATTAGAAATGGATTTTTGATGTCACCATATCTTTGAATAGACCACACATGATAATTTGTCTCTATTCCAAACGTATAATGTGGATTTCTGTATTAACGTTTACGTGCGACTGTCTCTTCAATATCGCTTCAAGTTGCATGTTCCTATGGTTGGTTCAATCATCGCGATTATGCATAACTTATGACAAACCCATTACGTCGGCTAACACATTGATCCGTTTCTTCAAACAATATGAAGCATATATGTCAGCAATGCCAAGGTACATTGATTTTCCTTTGACAAACCAGGTCAAGACTAATCATTTGATAATTCATGACAGCACTGTTCGGGCTTGCTGCAATCTCGCCTTAGATACCAAAACTTGTACTACGATCACTTAAGGCAAGACTACTGTCATTACAAAAGCGAGAGAGCGCTATACATTGCGTATATTGCCATCTGGCTTCCACAACAACAACATTATTTGTTCAGCGTTTCATGGTATGGGTACAGACGTACAGTATAAACTCGTAATTGTGTTTGAACAATTAGTGGTTCGCACAGGCTGTCGCCTACACGCACTTAGGCTTAGTTCGCCTGCTGTCGGCGCTTATGCTGATCGGTTGAATAGCGCTAGGGTTGAAGCCGTTTGAAAAACAACGCAATATACACGTTTAAAGGGTTAGTAGATTCTTTACTTAGGTTTCTTTTTTTTACTTAGGTTGAGGTGGACAACCTTGCCTCTTATGTTTTTTTTTAAATAGTTAAATGTATTCAGTATTACCACCGTGTTGATTATCTTAATACTATAATTCTTTTTAATATTCCCCAACTTTCACATAACGCCATTTAGGCCCGGTTTCACCAACATAGTATAAGTCTTAGTACAAGAATAAATCGTTAATTACTCTCGAGTATATCCATTTTACGTTTCACCAACATTTAAACTAATGATAAAACCTCTATACTAGAATAAGGTCATATACCGCCAATTTCGGTCATATAAGCTGCTAATCTTTGGTTAGAAGTGTCACTGTCAAGTCAGTTCATCGCATTTAAAAAATGGCGCGCCGTTTGTATGCATTAATAAATGAAACCGATAGCGAAGATGATGATTATTTTTGTCCTCGTCCACGGTGGTTTAAGGAAAGGGCTAATTATTTTGAAGAGTACGACGAACACGATTTTGTGATAAGATTTCGCTTATCCAAGGAGGCAACATTAAGTTTACTGGCAAAAATCGAGCACCGCTTGGAGTATACATCAGATAGGTGAGTTTTATTAATAATAGCATGTTATTTATGTAATTTATGCAAATTTTATTTAAAAAAGGTGCCTTCTTCTATGTAAAAAGTGGAAATTAATTCTAGCACTTGTTCGTTTTGTTTCAGAAATAAGCCAATATCGCCTGTCAATCAATTATTAGCTACATTAAGATTTTACGCAACAAATAATACCCAAATGAGCATTGGTGACTTTGTCGGTATCAGTACACCAACGTCACACAGAGTTATTCACCAAGTCAGTGCAGCAATAGCATCGTTGCACAAAGAGTATATCCGATTTCCAACAACACGCGAGGAAATACGAAAAGAACAGGATTCATTCTTTCAAATCGCTAGATTTCCGCGAGTCATTGGTGCAATGGATTGTACTCATGTCCGTATATCCTCACCAGGTGGAGATCATGCAGAACTATATCGCAACAGAAAGGGCTACTTTTCCATCAACGTGCAAACTATTTGCAATGCAAACTTGGAGATCACTGATATAGTAGCCCGGTGGCCAGGTTCATCTCACGACAGCACTATATTCAATAATAGTTGCATAAAAAGTAAGTTTGAAACTGGCCAGTATGGCAATGCTTTGCTGTTAGTAGATGGTGGGTATGCTTCCACTTCGTACATGATGACGCCTTTAGAGAACCCTAGGACTCCAGTGGAACAACTCTATAACGAGTCACAAATACGGACTCGTAATCCTGTTGAAAGGTCATACGGGATCTGGAAGAAACGGTTTCCTGCATTGGCCTTAGGGCTTCGCACTAAGCTGGACAAGTCTTTGACTATTATTGTAGCCACTGCCGTGTTGCATAATATGTTGATGCAACGAGGTGAAGTCAATCCCATTGATGATCCCGCACTACAACTTCCAGCTCCATGGGATGAACTTTTACACCATGGTCAGATAACTCAGCAACCACAACATCCACAACAATACATCAGGCCCAATTCAGTGCGAGATGCTATCATTAATAATTATTTTCAAAGTATATTGTAACCAATAAAACAAATTTTATAAGCAATAAATATTTATTTGCGTTTTTTTTGTCTCAACTCTAAAAGTAGCAACCTAGTTTTAATTTTTTCTTGTTTTAAAATTTCTTGTTGTATATCCATTTGGATTTCAAACAATTTTTTAGCTTCTTCTCTCTCATTAGCTGCATGCTCGATTTGGACATTAATAGCCTTCCCCTTCAACTCCTGCAAGTTTTCAAGAGAGGCTCTCGTAAGTTGCGGCCGCCTTTTCGACATCCATTCAAGTCGTTTTCCTGAATAAGGCCTTTTTTTGCCTGAAGGTTTCAATTGTTCTGAAACAGGCGTTTTTAGACAGTTTGGAGTGTAATCGCCCCAATCCTAAAAAAGATACATAATATGTAAAGCAACCGTAAACATGGAAATACAGTACACATATGAAGAAACAGGTAATTTACTAAAATTAAGGAACATTTTTGTTTAATATTTTTGAATCTATGATGTAAAAAGTGTGCAACTTTACCACATTATTCATGGTTTCATTAGTATCAACGTGGTGTGTTGACTTAGTCTGAACCTCAGGGCCAGGAATTGTATGTAATAATTCGTCTGAAAAAATATATAATAGAAGATCATCGTGCAAAGACACAATACATTGAGTTTAAACTTTCGTGAGACATTATCATACTATTCAAAGCTTAAGGCTGTTACTTTTATTTATTAGGTATGAATTGATATCTGACAAACCCTTTTTATGTGCCTCTGCTGAAAATGATTCCGTGATATTTTCTGTAACGTTTACATTATCTTTATCATACGGATTATGTAGACCTACAGCACTTGGCGTTATAAGACCCAGGATCCTCTCTTGAAGAGGATCATCAATCTTCGGCCTTGATGGTCCACCACCTAAGAAAAAACAAGTTTTTGTAGATTTATAGATACAATTGCCATAAAAATTTTGTAACATACACTTACCGGTTTTAATTAAATGCATCCTCTTAAAAGATGCTTCTTTTTTGGTAGCTTTTTTTAAACTTTCCCACTGGGATTTCAAATTTTCGGCAGTACGGTGGGAAAGCGTTGTCTGCGAATTATATTTATTGGATATTGTCGTCCATTCCGCAAGTTTTTGCTTCATTGAAACCCCGTCGGTTCTTTTATTTTCTATGACATGAAAATGCTCAGTAACTAGATCTACCAGCTGCGTCTTTTCTGATGCCATCCAATTAGCAGATCGCTTTCTCTTATAATTTGCCATTTCCAGGTCTTATTTATTTATTTTTATTTTGATGACAATTATAAACAAGGAAACTAATCAAATATGATCAAAGCATAAGTCAAAACATTATCCAAACAATTTTAGAAAATAGGGAGCGCCATTGCTCAGGCACGGAACAACCGGACTATTTTACTTGGTAGCGTTCTAGTTTCATTCCATCCATTCGTTCAAGGTTACAGAGTAACTAAACAAGATTAAGATATCCGCAGACTAACTTGGTGAAATGAAATTGAAGTTAACCAAGGGGTAAATGGTTAGAATAAATTTATATTGGGGTAGCTACTCTCGTGTTAATTCGATGTTGGTGAAACCGGGCCTTAGTCTCAAACACGCAAAACTTTTTCGAGGGAGAAAAGTTGAGACTGATAAAAAGATTTATTTTCTAATATGTACATACATATCGAAAAATTGCACCCAGGCACAAAAGAAATGATATATTTATTACGATTTCAAGTATGTTTGTGACACTTCCACCGTTGCTAAGCTACTGAACCGATGTTAATTAAAAAATATTTTTTTAGTATAGAGCTACATTATCCGCAAGTAGCAGAGAATATACGTAGAGGTAAGAGGTGCCATCGCAGCTGTTACATAAATAACAGTTTTTTTTTATAGATATAGGTACATACATATATGTTTATTTATTAAATCAACATACCGTTTATCTTTATATCCTTTAATGTAACTGTCATGAGTCAACAAAAACCTTTGACTTCCATAGCACCATTGCGTGTGTAAATAACAGTAATTGAATAATTAATTGATTGACATCGAAGGACACATCGAATATATTATTAAACAAAAAATGACATTCAGTATTTTCTATAATATAATTGTGTGTAAACAATAGTTACCAACATATACCTACGTATGTATGTATAAGTTGTTGCTTGTCCACAGCGTTTGATGCATATATTTCGTGGTACGTTTGTCCACCGCAACGATATCGGTGCTTCAGTTTTTTAAAAGTGTTTTTAGTATCGTTTAAGTTTTTTTATCTATAATTAATTTTCTAGTTGATAAAGATATTCTTGCTCCATTTTAGATTTAAAACAAACCCGCAGTTGATACCTATCATACTAATACAAAATCATAGTAAAATATTGAATTTCTGAAAAAAAAAACAAAATAACAGTGCACTCAGCTTACGCGGCGATAGTAAAATTATCTATCAATACATAAAGCGCTGATAACACGCCCACTGTGCATTCATTTAGTTAATTAAATGTTTTAACTCTTATCATATTTTGTAAACAATGAAATGTATAAAAAACATCAGCTTATGATATTGGCATCCGTCCTTCAATCAGTCTGATGCAGTCGATAAAAATAAAGTACCTAAAGTAGCGATGCTATTTTGTTTCATTCAGTCATTGATTCATTTAACCTCTATTATAATATGCTGTCTAGCGAAATATAAGAGTAAAATATATAATATACTAGCTGACCCAGCAAACGTTGTTTTGCCGATGTTTTTTTCTAGTTGTATTTATTTTTTAATGCTACATTATAAAAAAATGAAAACAAACAATATTGTCCAAAAAATAAAAAAATAAATTTTATTGTGGGCAACCCTTGTCACTTAGGGTTTTGAAAAATAGATGTTGTTCTATTCTCAGACCTACTGAATATGTGTAGAAAATTTCATAAAAATCGGTCGAACCGTTTCGGAGGAGTACGGTAACTAACATCGTGACACGGGAATTTTATATATTAGATGACGTGACGATTAAAAATCAGTAAACTGTGTATTGAAGTTCAATAGGCGGCGGTCCTAATCGATTGATTGAAAAATGCTAATAGGCAACTGGGGTCATTTTCCCTATTTATGGTGGACCCACCCGCCTGAATCTTCTTATTACTTATACCTACATGATTATTTGAAGCTCACCATTAAGGAATTGATAGCAGTCAAAGAGCAATTGTGAATGTCCTCGAATTTTAAATTAACTCCTAAAGAATTTTGTATAGCCAGCTCATACAATAAAATTAAAACAAAAAAGGATAACTGTTTTTTGACAGAAATTAGATAGCTATTATAACGTATTATTATAGAGGTCAGTGGTTTTACTATGACGTAGGTATAAAATGTTTGGAATTCGTTTGTGTTTTGTTTTATTTAAAACAAATAGGCGACATTTCCTAATTGGTGCCATTGTTTTATTTTTGAACAATTGTTTTGAGTACAGATTTTAATATTTGTGTACTCATTCTAAATATAATTAATAGAATATGATGCTAGACATAGCAATCTAACGGTTAACAGATAAAATGATTAAAGCTACAAAATATGAGGTACGGTATTGCAAATTAAGCGCCCATTGAATGAGAAACTTGTAACGAGTGATCTCTATGTGACGGAACTATTTCGTTTCATTCCATTTCGTCAAATAATAAATTATTATAATATATTACGTTCTTTTTTATTCTAAACTTAACACAACAAGGAAATTTAATTTTCAAATATTGCAAAGTATGTCCAATTTAATGAGTAAACATCAGGTTATTGCTCATTTCTTCTCTACATAGGAAGAGGTTTGCCCGGTAGCGGAATATCTATAGCGTATATTTATTATATTACAGACTATTGGCACTTGTAATATATTATCAATTCTTTCTACGAAATAACTACCTCAGGACCAACTGACTCAGGTGCTTTTTGAGCGACTTCCTAATGGGGATTACCCTACCATAGGATACCGATAGCCGAATAATGGCGGATACTAAAAAATATCAGAAAGTTCAAAAAATATTTTCGATTCGAAGCGAAATTTTCATAAAAACGTCATTGAATATCATCTTAACGATGGCTGCGATGCGTACTGAATATAAATGGATGTCATTCACGAGTTAAGGCGAGCTGTAACGGATTTAAGAGATTTGGCTCCAAACTCGATTATTCCGGCACCCGATCAGATAGTAGATACCATCTATTTTTAACATTGGATACCTTTTTTTATTGCTTATGTTTGAGTCACACTTTATACTAGAATATTATCATACAACCGAAAATAGGTGAGGATGTATGCTTGTTTCTTGTTCAAGCCGAAACAGCTTAACTAATTTTGAAAAAAACTGTGTGTGGCTGGGCTGTCTCTTATTTTTAGGACGATCAATCAGATGTTTATAAAGGATAGATAGACTTCTTTTGTTCCCAGTGTGTCGAAAATTCAAATTTATATGAATATATTAGATATTGGTCCCTGATTTATTGGTATATCCTTAAATCGCAGGTAACACCACGAGTTTTAACTAGTTAAAGGTTGTTTTCGAATGGTTATCTAGAGGGTATTGTGAAAAATGTCGTGATAAACGGTCCATTGGTTCCCATTGACCTGTTTGAATGGAATCGCCTGCATCTATCAGCTTGATAGTGGCAATTCCGATTGGCGAAAGCCATTTATGGCAAGAGTCATTATTGCAAACGTCTCTTAATTAAATACCTCTTTTGTTTTGAATTTGTGTCGTCATTATATTCATGCACTACTGTTTTTTGTTTTTATTTAATAGTTATTTACACTTAATGCAAGCTGAAAAGAAGTAAGACACCGAGTAAACGATGGTCACGGATGCATCTGGTTTTTCTCAGTAGACTAATTAGACGATACGTCACTATTTACTACCGACTTCTAATTGATGTAAAACACAATTTCCGTCCTTAACACATTAACACGTTTCTTTTTTATACCTATATCCTATTGCACACAAATTTCTAGGGTTAATTTACCTTACAGGTAGAAAGATACAACAACAAAGTCAGCAGTGGTAAGTTTGTAATAAATCGTATAAGTGTTTCATACACCACTTCCTGGAAAATAATAGCTATTGGAATAGAATCAGGTGGGCAAAGGAAATTGTTACGCAGACGAAAATAGAATAAACAGGTACTTTACCTAAAGATATATCCCACGGATTTCATAAATTGGTTCGAGACCCCGAAACACATTTGCCGGTATTGTGCTACATCCAGATATAAATGGCAACACTAATCACGCAGAAAGTTAGCGGTACTCAATTTTTTTTTTTTTTTTGAGGCGTGTGGATTATTTTCCCCGAAATCCTTTTTATAGCGGCACGTGTTATAATACTGACTTCTTAAATCTAGGATAATCTGTAGTATTGGTTTTTAAACAGTTACAGACGATCAAGGTATGATTTGAAGTTGTTCGTTTAAATTTATATTGCCATGAAATATAGGTACTAAAAAAACTAAACACATGTTTGACACACTTATCCCAACTAAAAATATACTTTTTTAGTCTACCGGACAGTTATGAAGAAAAATAGGCAATACCCTTCCTATTCATACCTCTGGCAGAAGTTAGATGTGCACGAGAAGTTCACTAACATAAATTCGAAGCAGCATTTCTTAAAGTTAAAAGCCTCAAACACATTCCTTAAAGTTTTAAGAGTGATCGGAAAAGCATTGGCAGGGCGATAAAAAATCTCCTAATAGCACTATCAAATGCAAAGCGAAATGTAAACAAGTGCAGTTTGACTGTCGGATTTGTCGCTCGAACAATTTCCTTTCATTCTTCGACGTTGGAAAATGAAGTGCTTTTTCCATTTCCCGAGGCGAACGTCGCCAGTGAACGAGTAGGTGTGAACACTCGAGCCTTCTCATTCCGAGTACGCGAGACTCGTGAAATTACCTTTACCAGTGCACCTGTACTACGAACTCTTAAGAAATACTTTTCTTTTTATGTAAGCGAGATAGCGCTCTGCGTCACGTGTCAGCGTCCCGCTTTAACATAGACAGCCACGACAAATGTCTTTTATTTTGTAGAGTTCGTGGTACAGGCACTGATCTTGATGTAAGATTGATCGTAGACGTGTGCTAACTAATAATGTTGCTCATAATAATATTTCTTTGTGAGTTATGATGGAATTCGTTTGTTGTTTGACTAACTATTGTAGTTTGTTTGGAAAGTTGTGTAAACGAAATTAATAGAACTTCTGTCTGGTAACGAATTTTAGGATAGTATTTTCTAAGATGGAAGAAAATATTCAGTAGTTATCGAGAATTTTACAAATTATTTTATTAATGTAATAGATGATTGACTCACGCGTATTTATTCGACTAGTTTCGGACTCAATCAGTGTACTTAATCATCTTAGTTAGCTTAAGCGGCTATGCATTCTTCGTTACGGAGGGGAAAACTTATAATAATTTTACTTGAATAATTATAAAGTACAATATTTATTTCATTTTTAGTACTCAAGAAGAATGTTCCTACTTAGAGAAAGTAAGTTACATATTATGTATTATATCATATGGAAATTTAAGTAATTTAGTAACAGACTAAAACTTCACTTAATTAACAGCGATTCTGTAACTTATTTACTAAATCAGTACATTCCAGTGCCAAAAATATTCAATCGCCATTCCTCCTTAATGAAATCTGTAAGATAACTCAATGCTTCTAGATACAATGGGATAATCTGTAGCAGCTTGGCGACAGACAGATCGATAGTGTCGCTCGTCCGCTGTCTATTATTAAATAAGCAATAGGAATTGGACGTCACTGCCGCAAATCCCGTCTCTCGAGGTCGTTGACAAATATTTGCATTTCGATAGGCATTGTTTATTGCGAACATTGAATAAAGAGGGGCTGAAGGAAGTGGTATTCTGGCTACACAACAACCACTTTTCGATGATGATTGTAGTTTTTCTTGATGGTGTTTGCTTTACGGGTTGTGGGTAAGGGTACTATCGATGTCTTGGGCCACAGTAGCTTGTGTAAGGTTAATAAATTAGAAAAAAAAATTATAAATACGAGGTATATTTTTTTCTTTTTTGCGTGCAGCGACAGTGAAACTAGGCATATTTTTTTGGTTTTTCCCTGTTTGAATCTTGGCAAAGAACAACAAACAAACGAAAAATAAGTGAATCAGGACTCACTAACTCAGACTAACATCCCCTTTTAAATTAGATTTCTGTCAGTTGTAGAAGAGACGGCACTCTACGCCCTGCGCCACCTTCCTTCCACAACTCCCAGTTTTATTGAAAAAAAATGGTGGTAGCTTGGTTCCAGCACTATACCAGTGTAAAGGCACGTCCGTCTACTTATCTGTTATCCATGTTTATAACGACGACGATTCGCGATTCGATTGCGAAGCCGTTCCCTTTATAGCTCGGAATTTATTATCGATAGAAGGAAATTAAGCTTTTGTTTTGTTCTGCAAAAACAAGGCTTTAATGTTTCGTGCCTCGAGATATTATTTCGGCGTTTTCCCTCAAACTGTTAGTTCGTATTTAAGTTTATGTTAATGTTCTGAAGACTGACGATTGGATTTCTTGCGTAGTAATAAATTAGGGTTGTGATTCAATATTTGGTTTTATTTTTTTGTTGTTTGTTTACGGTTATGGTAACAGTTTTGCAAAGGTGGCTATACACTGGAGCAATTTCTCGAGTATACATTTTTCGTTCTTACAAATTATTCTAAAATTTTGCTCCTTATTTACTTTTCGAGCCCAAAGTAAATAAGGAGCAAAATTTTAGAATACTCCATCAAAATATTGCTAGTATCCTATCAAAGAAAGAACTATTAGAAATAACGATTCAAGAATTAAAAGAAGTAAATAATGATCCGGATGTTATATGTCTATCTGAAACATTTATAAAAAAAGGTAACGAAAATTACGTCAAAATATATAACTATACAATGGCTTCTAATTTCTCAAGAGAAAAACAAAGAGGTGGTACTTGTATATTAATTAAAAAGGGTTTGAATTATAAAGAGTTAACATTTGTAAAAGGTCATGCAATACAAAACACTTTTGAAGCCTGCGGTGTAGAGATAGTTTGTAATAAATTAGTAATTATATCTGTTTATAGAACACCTCAATCAGATCCAAATCAGTTTTTAACAAAACTAAATTGTCTTTTACATGATCTGCTGAGAAAATATAGATCTAAATTAAATTTAGTAATAGCCGGTGATTTCAATATAAATACTCTAAGAAAAAACAACATAACTAATGAATTACATAGCCTGGCAAATAATTATAACTTGACAATACACATTAAGGTACCAACACGTAAATTGACCTGTATTGACCATATCCTAAGCAACATCTCAAATGCCACCTCAACCGTGCTACCTCTACATCTTTCAGATCATGATACAGCACAAATGTTGAGCTTCCCTACTAAAAATAAACCGTTAAAATTAGCAGCATACTATATTTTCAAAAAAGACTACAGCATAGAAAATATCCGAAAATTTAAGGAATGCTTGCAAAGCTTGACTTGGGCTAATATTCATCTAAATACCGATTCAAATTCCGCATTTAATGAATTTCATGATTTGTTGTGTTTATTTTACAATCTTTGTTTTCCAAACGTAAGAGTTAAGGTTAATACTAATAACAAAAATGCACAAAAATGGATAAGCAAAGGTCTTAGACAATGTTGTAAAACTAAAAGAAAACTACGTTATCAGTATTATAAAAATAAAAATTCAACTAATAAAGCCAAATATAAAAATTATTCTTATCTACTAAATAAATGTGTATATAGCTCAAAAAAGAACATAAATATTAAATATATTAATGCACATGATAACAAATGTAAAGCAACATGGACTGTAATAAAAAATGAAATTAACGCTACTAATTCCAAAGAGAATATAGAAAGCATAAAGCTAAAGGACACAGTTATTACAGACCCTTTGAAAATAGCCTCTATGTTCAATAACCATTACACTAACTTAACTTCTATTCCAAATCAACAAAGTGCTGACCGAAACTCTAGAAGAAATAAATATTACAACTCAATGTTTCTGAAGCCATTGCTAGAAAATGAGGTGCTACAAGAAATAATGTCTTTACGCAATACCAGATCTGAGGGATATGACGAAATTAGCACTAAAATAATAAAAACCTGCTGTAACGAGCTAAGTAAGATCTTAACTCACTTAATTAATATATCATTTTTAAATGGAATTTTTCCTGAGAAATTGAAGTTGTCCATAATAAAGCCATTGTTCAAAAAGGGAGATAAGGATGATATAAATAATTATCGACCAATAACTTTAATACCGATTTTATCTAAAATTTATGAAAGGTGTATGTATAGAAGACTGATTGATTTTTGCAATAAATTCAGAATTATAAGTGACGAACAATTTGGATTCCAAAAAAGTAAATCTACAACTTTAGCTACATTCTCTCTTATGAAAGCAATACTTTCCAATGTTAACAACAATCAAATGACCACTGGACTATTTTTTGATTTATCAAAGGCCTTCGACCTGGTATCACATGACATATTGCTAGAAAAGTTGGAAGCTATTGGAATAAGGGGACCCGCTCTACAGTGGATTATGTCCTATTTGAGTAATAGGAAACAATGCGTTAGTATCAATAAAATTAACAAAAATAGAGTCATGACATCCTACTGTTCAGAATATAGACATAATAAATACGGCGTGCCACAAGGAAGTGTGCTTGGCCCAGTATTATTCCTTATATACATAAATGACATTACAGAAATAACCAAACACAAATGCATCCTCTTTGCTGATGACATATCTATTGTAGTAGCAACTGATAAAAAACAAAATACCATTACAGATCATGAGCGTGAAATTAATAATACTATCAATAAATTAATACATTGGCTTGACGTTAACCGTTTAAAAATAAACCTAAACAAATCCGTCTATATCCAATTCAATAATACAAATAATAATAAAAATAACATTAAACTTAATATAAATAAACTCAATGAGGTAACGCATACAAAGTTCTTAGGTATAATAATAGATAAAGATATTAATTGGAAATTACATGTAGATAATATTAGCACTAAAATTAATAAATTCGTATACGCACTCAAGCAAGTTAAAAATGTTACCAATATGAAGACTGCCTTTATATCATATCACGCCTATGTTGAATCGATATTACGATACGGTGTTATAATGTGGGGCAATAGCACCGACATGACCAGAGCATTCATTGCTCAAAAAAAGTGCATACGATCAATTTGTGGACTAAAACCCGACGAATCATGTCGACCACTGTTTAAAAGACTTGGCTTGTTACCGCTCCCATGTATCTACATTTACGAAATATGCGTATTCGTAGTTAAGCATATACAGCTGTTTAAAACTGCAAATGAAATATGTCCACGCAACAGACGAGATCCTTTTAGATTAGCACAGAGTGATCTACCAAGACTGACCAAATATAATAAAAATTGTCTTGCAACATGTGTGCGGATATATAACAAGATGCCAAGTAAATTCAAAGTATTAAATATAAGATTATTAAAGATTGCATTATATAAATGGTTAAGTGATTGTAATTTTTATAGTTTAAAAGAATTTATGGATTACAAATGTTAATGTATAAATAGTTTAGTTTCCTAAAAAATTTGCGTGCTATGTTCATCTTAGCTAAACATGCTTGTACCTACTATATACCTATTTAACACCTTTGTATACCATGTTTAATGCAAATAAACGATTTATTATTATTATTATTATTATTAAAAAAATGCTACAATACCTATACGTAAACCGAGTGGGCATGTCTTTTTTCCATGAATGTAAAGTTTCCTCGGCCCTGCGCACTGCTCACGGTAAGAGTGTATTTACTCATAATATTTCTAACTTATAATTTCACTCTTTGTTGAATTACGTTCGTTCAAAGAGTCAACAAAAATGTCACACTTATTCTTGTACTAATTTATTTGTTCAATTACGACTGGACTTTTGCATCGTACAATTTTGATAAACTAGAATAAACCATAGAACGTTAAGTTATTCTTCTCTGTTAACACTTTTGAATTTGACGCAATAGCGAAGATAATTTTATATTTAATATTTGTGCGCTGATCAGAGCGCTCTAAGTTAAGAAAGTGATATTTTCGACTAGACATATACCTATATATGTCTAGTCGAAAATTAGCTCCTATGGAGTCGCCTGTCCAAGCATGCAAGAAAGAGTTAAAAATGTTCAAGTTTAAATAGAAAATGTGCGATAATATATACTAGGTGAATAGGTTCAGTGAATACGGTGAGCGTTCCTCTCAGCTATTGTAATTACAAACAAAACTAGCGATCCCTTCCGGCCGGATATTCTCATGAACGTACACAACGCGATATTAGTCACACCGTATGTCTGACGTTAGGGATGACAGGCAAGGTAAAAGAATAGAATAAAAAATGTGTTTAAGTAACGAATTTTTCAGTTTATGAAAAACTAACGGAATATTTGTCAAAAGCACCACCTGAATGTACATAGACCTCGTGACCCTGAGATGAGTAGGTATACCACACATTACCACATTACCACATTACCACAATTTTGGTTTTTCCTTTGTTTGTTTTTATAGCAACTATAGAAACACATCCATAAAAATAAATTCAATTTCAATTGTCTAGCTATCACGGTTCATGAAATACAGCTTGGTGATGGGTGGACGTACAGACAACAGGGCCTCAGTAAAAGGATCCTT
This sequence comes from Trichoplusia ni, assembly GCF_003590095.1. Taxonomy (NCBI): domain Eukaryota; kingdom Metazoa; phylum Arthropoda; class Insecta; order Lepidoptera; family Noctuidae; genus Trichoplusia; species Trichoplusia ni. The sequence continues at coordinate 12,851,957 of NC_039480.1, read as the reverse complement.
AGGTACAGACCTCTAAATATGATCAGAGTCAGCAATAGGTTAACCAATAACAGTAGTATTCATCATATTATTTTTATTAGGTTATACTTTCATAAAAAAGTTTTTCAGAAACCGGAGTTAGCAACAAACTAACAGGTACCTACGAATAGTGCTAGAGATATAAAAGAAAAAATAAGACAAAGAAAAGCTAAATCTTTAAACACATTACCAACAGAATTGGTAGTAAGTAGATATTACGGAAATTCTATTTCATTTTTCTTCGAAGTCATATATGACGGTCGGCCATCTTCGACTGTCAGATTGAACACGCGTGTATGAATTTCTTATTTGCCATTAATTATTTTGACGTTAGTAATCACAAAGTTCATTTGTGACTACATATATCACGTTGTAGGAAGTGTATCGTTTATTTTCTTGTTAGAAAATCAATTTACTTGGCATGGGTATTAAATTAATAGTTATCCGTATTTGGGGATATTGTTCCTGATTAGGTATCGGTATAATACCTCATAACTAAATGTTGTTAAATAAAATCGATAAATAATTAGTCTCATATACTTATCAATAATTCTGTAAGGTAACCAATTTTATTGCAATAGATGGTAGTTCTTTTAAAGAAATCTGATAATTTCCTGAGCAAACGCAGTATTCAAGACATCAAAGCGTATACCCGTGCCACCTTGCACTTAAAAAAATATAGATAATATAAAAAAAAGTTTGTATAATTTCGGACAGCCCTACACGAGAGAGATTCCTTCCCGCGTACATGACGGCGCAGACTTAGCGTACTATTGTGCTGCATTGTTTTGGAACATTATGTATGTGCTTATTTATTCACATGATGTATTAGACCGACTATCACTACTCTGATGCGGGGCAGCTTGTGTTTACATTGAATACTGATTTTCAACTATACAGAGGCGTGTGGAATATACATTGAATAAGAATAACGTGATGGTAGTTGAAGGTTTTCAATTGTTTTAGAGTTAAAAATGTGTTAATAGGATTTAAACTCCTCGTATGTAAAGTAATGGCAACTCGACACCCGAGTACCCGACAGCTAGTTAATCGGTAATTATTCGTTTTATTTGATCTAAATACAAAGTTTCATTTGAATTTATGAAAGTTCATATCGGGAAAATACGAGGGCGGCATTTCCACCGATCAATCTTAATATTAACAATGCTTATTCTTGATTGTATGCTCCTTTGTGATCGTCAATACCATTGATATATTTTACCACCTAGACACCTACCTCTGAAGACACTCCTGTCTTTCGCCATTTAACAATTAACCAATTAACCACCTTACATTTCTATTCCAGGTTTAGGTTTTACGTGTACTCAGCTTACGTGGAGCGCCGGACGGTGGCGGCAGTTCGCATCATCGCAGCGACGAAGACCCGCGGCGCTGACTCCGTCATGTGTCGCATGTGGCTGCCGGATAATCGGACGCTCACGCTGAAAGCTAGAGTCAAGGTAATGAGGTCTTTTAGTAAATATAAAAAAGAAAAACAGGATGAAATATTTCTGTCTGACTGTACCCCGAAACCTGTAGTATTCCTCGAAAGAAACGAGACAGGTGATATTTTCCCTGTCACTTTTACTCAAATGCACGGAAATATTTTGTTAAGTCAACGTAGTTTAATTAAAAAATTAACGATTCAGCCGCCTTTTAGTTGTATTTTCTTAGCTTTTCTTTAAGACGGCGTAATTGGAACCAGTGTACTGCAATTCGGTAGTTTTAGCCCATCCATTTCATCAGCAATTTTTTGAACACCCAAAAGACCAAAATACACTTTAGAAATGTCTATTTTAAGAAACTATTAAAAGATTTAAATTCTGCCTTCAAGAGGTTGCGGTGATGGCATGTTTGAACAGCTTTCAGTATAAGTTCCGTGTTAAGTTATGACAGTAAGTTGGCGTACGTGTCGTAAAGATAAGTTCGCAGTACACTTATGACGACAGCTGTATCTTCTGAGCTTATAGCAACAAACTGTGGACCAATTAGTTTTCCAACTGTGGTTTCAAGTTTATAAGCTTTTTACGAGCGCTGTTTATTTTATAAATCGTTGATATGTTTTTGGTGTTTGAAATATAAAATTTGATATTAAGATATTTTTCTATTCATGTTGTCTTTTGATTGTAATAATTAAAATTTCAGGTTTCTTAATCATCTTTATTTATAATTGACTGATAAATGACTGCACGGATAGCCGAGTGGTTGAGGTCACCACGCCAAAAACCATTGTGCGTGTCGTGTCGCGGGTTCGATCCCCACGTAGGACAAGTATTTGTGTGATCCACAAATGCTTGATCTGAGTCTGGGTGTCATTGTACATGGGGTTTGTAAAACCCCCCGCAACACAAGGATTAAATTCCTTAGTGAGGTAGTCGTCTTTTTAAAAAAAAATTGACAGACAAAAGGTTACGAATGTTTGTAAAACTGACACCAAGAATTATTATTTATACAAGAACAACATGATTTAACTAATTGTATGTCCCTTGAAAGGAACATTACGTAAAAGCCAAAAGTACATCCAAAAAAGATACCAAGTACTGCGTACGTGAGCTCTAAATAGCGCGGATCTTTGTGGCTCAAAAGGTTTTAGTGACAAGAATTCAAAAAGGTATGGTTTGGTGGTTCGCCCAAGTGGAAAGGATAAATGAAAGTCGATTAGCAAAAAGGTTTGTAAAGGAAATTAGATTGCGTTCTAAATGCCACTTTACGCATTATTACGCAGTTTATTTAACTTTATACATTTCCATCGGCTAGGGACACATTTCAGCGGTTTTTGATTCCAGAAGGCATAAATTCCAATTTAGACTGACACAATTCTAAATTTATATTTCTTTTTTCATTAAGTTTGCTTTTATTCTTTGAAACAGACAAAATTAATTTTCAATGTAGAAGTTTAGAAGTACTTAACCCTAGATAGCCTCTCAAAGCCGTATTATCATACTTTACTTGGCATTATATTTCATGTTTTATTCACGTATCAATTTAGAAGTACAATAAGATTTGTTCATTTCACCCGCGGCTGTTTGAATAAACAATACAATGCATTCTAACCAAGGACAATACTTAAACCAAGCATTTCTTTTTACCAAGAATTCATGTTCAAATATCGGAACATTGTCAAGCAAACATCCCGAAACATACTCGTACAGTTTATTTCCCCTTCCCCTCACAAGTCACGCGTTACCCACCTTTTTGATGTTCAAAGGCGTACTTCCGTATGCCCTGAAACGAATCCCAATCCGGCTAAACTATCGGTCGGTAAAAATCACGAATCCATTTCTCCCGGGAATAGCACACGTGTGCACAATTGGTACGAAATTGATAGGAAATAAAATTTTGACGGGCTCATCTGAAAAAAGGTTTTTGTCATTGTTCCCGTTTATTACTGGATCTCGTTTGTACGGATATTGGGATTTGATATCTTTTTAACATTTTACGACTTCATTTGCAGTAAAATTTTGAATTTGTTTCTGAAGTCAGGCTATGTTGCTCGAATGTTTTTGATATCGTGAGATAGAGTAATCGATGACTCTGGTCTTACGGAATGTGCAGCACAGAAAACAAACAAACATATTTTGGTATAATATTTCTGTTTGTCAAACGAACGAAATTAATAGAGCGGTTAAATAAATCGAACAAGACACTTCGGTGCCTACCTGTTTGGATGTAGCCGTCTTTCAATTAGCATTATAACTCGTGGTTTTCCACTGCATTTAATGCACATAACATTCCACAAAACGACTTTATAACCAAATCACAAAATAAGCTAACATTCTCATACAACCTATTTTTAATCCTCTTCAAACCACAATTCCAGGCAATACGAGAGAATTGGAACTTGAAATACAGCGCGACATACGTTCTGTGCCTGCTGCGCGACTCGGGCGTCAAGCCGCAGGAGACAGTGGGGGCTTCCATCTCCGTGGTGGCCAGCACCTCTCCCAGCAGACCGCCCACCAACCTCCTTACTGTCCTGGATACTGAACCTAAGAGTGGGATTGAGGTAACTATACGCGGAAAAAAATATTTCCTGATATCTTGACGCAGAAGCAGAAGTACTAGTGGCAATAATCGCTGAATGGAAAGTCGAGACAGTTTATATTGAACCAAGATAGTTTTGACAATGGACTGATTTTTTAAGAGCTCGAAAAAGAAAGAGCAAAATTATTTTATTAATAAGCAAGCTATAAGAGCTTGCTTATTAATAAAATAATTTTGCATTGTATTTTGTGCAATTGTTTTATTACAGTTCGTCAAGTCTTTGGTCTAATTTTGAAAGGGCCAATTCTAATTTTTTACAACTCTCACTCACTTTCTTTAAATCCATTATTATTTGACCTTTACTTTTTCGGAACAGGAGACGCTACATGTTTGCGTGAAGCCATTCCACTATTTGTATGCTCGTGACGAGTGGCTCGTCGAGTGGTTTGAGCTCAACCGTCAGCTTGGCGCGAGTCACTTCTACATGTACAACGAGTCGCTGAGTCCGTCGGTCGCTTGTCTGCTAGACGACTACCGCAAGCAGGGCTTAGTCACACTGCTGCAGTGGAAATTACCAATTGTGTCCAAGGTTGAAATCAGGTAAATATTTTATATTATACTTTCGTATGAAACACCACTACACAGAAATTTTTGGAGCGAACATCAATACCATTTTTCTACATTAGATAGCTACATAGCTAGCTACTACCTTCTATTCCCTACGCTAAAGCGCTACGCAAAATTTGTGGAATTCAAAAGGCAGTTTTAGAACTTAATAAAATAAAAAATCGCCCTAAACAGGGTAAGTTTTTCGAAGCAATAAATATTCTGAATCCAATGTTCAATGAACAAAAGTTAATCTTCAACATAAATCTTATGCGGTATCCAAAAATTACTCAGTCTGAATCTGACTTTAACCTGAAGTTGTATATTTGAACAGTATTTAATTGATCAAATACAATTACAGGACAGAAGGCCAGTTCGCGGCGTTCAACGACTGCCTATACAGGTCGATGTCGAGCGCGGGCTGGCTGCTGGTCATCGACGTGGACGAGGTGGTGCTCCCGCGGCGCGAGCGCACGCTGCCCGCGCTGCTCATGGCGTTGCGCGCGTCGTACGACCCGCCTTCTAAAGCGCCGTCCGCCTTCCTCTTTAGGAATGCATTCTTTTATTTAAGATGGGAGGTAAATATGATATGGTATTTATTTGTTAATGTAACCAAGTTTAAATTATTCTTAAATTCTAAAAAATGTAAGAGATGAGGTAGGTACCTTTTTTGCGACTATGCTGCTGGTGTAACCCAGAAGTATGGTCAAACCAATTGGTTTTACACTACTCGACTTGATCTCTTGAACCGCAGCAACCCGTTGATATATGTTATCAAACGTGGAAGATTTTTGAACTGTCCTGAAAAAAAAAGCGCTATACTCGTCTTGTACAAAGTACGTACTGACACAATTTAGAGAATTCAATTACTTAAGTAATAATTCAAAGTTATGAGAGACTTAGAAATCCTAATTAGAATTAAATCCAAGTAAGAATCTAAGGTGAAGAGAGGCTCCCGGAGCAGCAGCATTTCTCAAGAAGTTTCTGCAACGTTTCATTAAAACAGTTATGTTTCAAAAGATAGATAAAAACTAAAACTCCTGATTGTTTGGCAGGACGACGCGGAGGCCCCCGCGCCGCTGGTGACGGCGCGCAAGACGCGGCGCTGGGCGACGCCGCACGCGCTGAAGAACCGCAGCAAGTACGCGCTGCGGCCGCGCGACGCCGTCGAGCTCGGGAACCACTTCGTGTGGGAGCTCGCGCCCGGCGCCAGCTCCGCGGGCGTGCCCACCGACAGGGCGCTGCTGCATCACTACCGGGTACACTACTACGTCTTAGTGTTCATCTCCCACGCTCTGAAACTTCCAAGATTGTTTACCAACGTATACTTGGTCCGGTAGATTTTATAATAGAGTAGTATAGATGGTACTCGTATCTTGCCGAAAAGCCTTCCTTTGTTAAGGGGAATTAGGCAGGAGACGTTATTTTGGATAAAAGGGTTTAGGCGGTTGGCCATGCATGTGTATTTGGTATTTCTATTAGGGATTTTTATAATATCTCTAAAAAGAGTAAAATACTCTCATATTCCTCTTCACATTTATATTTATAAGTTACCTCAGTTGGGACTGTTAGATGTAAGTTCCGCTCGAATTCGTTGTGTTTGTCCTGCCATCTTATTTTGGCCTTCTCAGTTAGGTGGTTTAAATTTATGTTTCATTAACATGTTTCAAAATATACGTTACAGATCGCGTGTGAATTCGGCGGCATGAACTGCCTAACAGTGCCGTCGACGATCGACCGCACATCGCATCGGTGGGCCGAAGAACTACAACAAAGGGTCAACGCCGAGAGAAAACGCCTGACCAACGTCTGTCCCTCGTAAACATGCGGGAAGAACTGATCTATACATCTATGTAGACTGCCTAAATGTTCTCCAGTATAAAGAAAGAAGTATCTATAGGAAGTTGCTTGGTCTCGATGTGTGCCGTTAGGTAACAAAGACTGTTTTGACGATTTTGTTACGGATCGGAAAGTTAATCTTGTTTGTTATTGTGTTGTTATTTATATTGTGGCCGAGTTTACAGGATAACATTTCAAATCTATATCTGAATGTATGTTATGTGCAGTACTGTGTCCGATGTGAAACCAAGACAGTGCAATGCATGTACTGCGCGTTCTTTAGGAGCTCATTGAATAGGCATTGCTAGGAGTGTCTACGACTTTGTACCAACAGTATTTGTTATCGAATTCGACCAAATCTCAATAATTAACTGGGGCTGTATTGAGTGTGAGGAACAGACTGTTTTAACACCAGTGATAAAGTTTGTCGGACATAACGCAAACATATAAACAAAGAACTATGATGTTTTCTTAATATGAGTCAAAAGATACACTAAGTTATTTTTTCATCATAGTAAATTAGATGTATTATTTTCTATATGTGATGAGACCTGGTATTACAAGTCAGAATACCTGACCGCCAAGATGACTGGGCCAAAGAAGGTAGGCGAATAAAATGCTCGAGGCTGTAGAAAAATATTTGCTGCCAGCCCGGGTTATATTATGTATACTACAAAGAACTTTAAAGTTTTGCTGAGCAGAGACTCGAAAGGTCGTACATTTGATGGGTTGGATGTCTCTTGTTTCTTTAAAATTGGTAATAAATAATGCGGTATTTTATTTCTCGGTCCAGTCATCCTGACGGTTACCATATTCCTTTTAGAATGGTGATATTCATCTGTCAAACGTACATACAACTGACATTTTTTTTTTTAACAATGTTAGGATAAATTCCATTCCTATCCTGTAGTTAATCGATATTTTGTAATAAGAACTTATGCGCCTAGCCTTACCATTTATCATTAAAGTAACCGTCATGAGAAGCTATAAATTTTGTAAACAAGTGTTCAGGAGTTCACAACATTTGGACCAACAAAAAAAATGAATTTGTTTAAGATTTAATAAATTATTAAGTAACAAATATTAATTAACATAAATATTATTTAAGAATAATTATTCGTCAGATTCAGATGTTTCCATTTCTGGCTCCATTATACGTAATAACAAATAAAATTAACGCAACAATTAAAGTAACAACAATAAAAAAGTGATAACGAAACAATAACAAAATTAACAATAACAACCAGATCCGCGATATATGCAAAGCAATGAAACAAACTCGTACGCATTCGAAACTCGAATGATGCGTTTATTTCAAAATGGCGTCCCGATAGTTCACAATCCCTGCGACGGACGCGTTCCGGTACCAAGAAACACAAACGATAGCGCTTTGCGTCGTTAAAATATGATCCGACTAAATTAAATAGGTTGTTACTTTCATATAACCCGTCTATATTTCATGTCGATTGAATATGGTCAATTTATTATTATCTCGCAGTATAAAATGTTTACTTAGTAAAAGATGTTTGTTTACATAATTTATAGCTTCTCGTGACGGGTACTTTAGATAGATATTGAAACTGTAAATAATGTATCGGAATATGTACTATTTAGTATAGTTTATATAAACTTGAACAATCTGATGTTATTGCTCAGCGTTAGTACAAGATATCTGTAATATTTCCTTGTTTATTGTTGCTTATTGACAAGAATAGGGGTTAAAATGCTTTTTATAGACATCGTATCGTTTCTACTGGTTTACAATTAAAAAAAAACCTCTGTATTCTATTAAGTTTAAATAATGTATAAATCCCATGTTATATATTTCATTCTGTAAAATAATTCCGACATTGAGAATTTATTGGAAGATCGGCCTTACATATAATTATGTAATGCCCCAGAAATAGAAAACAAACATAATAATTATGCAAGATTATGTACAACGGACCACTTTAATTTTCTATCGTATTTAATTAACCAAGTACAATTATTATTATTGTTCTATAAACGCTTAAAGATGAATATAGTTTATATATTTTAACTAAGGGTCGGGACGGTATGCATGCGCTTGGCGTCTCGGCTATGAAGTGCACGACAGTGGGTTGGACATCGTACATCTGCTGAAACCCATTGTGTGGTAACCTTCGCTCACCGGTTACTATCCACGCAGATAACGGGACCTGTCCAAACCTTTGGTGAAGATAGTTTGGAAGAAGGTTTGCATAAACCGATTTTTTTTTACATTTCACCGCGCAAGTTCTATGTGTTTCGACCCTTACAAGAATTATCGCGCGCCATTTATGTATCGATCTGCCGATCATCTGCTAATTGTGACGTCAGTATCGATAAATTAAATGTCTATACTGCGATAACAGAAAGTACAACATCTTGCTAATGGTGATTTTTTAAGATATTTTTTATTTATGTTTACTAAATAAGCTTATTTTACACACCCGCCTCATGTCTACCATACCTAATTTGTGAGGCAGTCGAAACTTGCGCTCAGGGTAAGCGCAAAGTCCTTTGAAAAAATTCAAATCTATAATACGGGGTAATCGCTTCGAGATCTAAGCCATCGGGTAGCGAAGACTCACAATAACACGTGTACAATCGATCTTAATCTGTTTATTTTCTTACCTACGCCCACTTTTCTACGCATCTGTAAATAGCTCTACCAAATCACTTTCAACAAATAATAATTTATTTTTCCACGGACGCATTTAAAATACACGAGTATTATTAGGAGTGTATCCATATTACCCTGAAACTGTCATTATGTTACCCTGTGAGGAATAGTAAATAACTCAAGTAATTGTACATAATATGTGTAATCGTCTTGTAAATATTGTACTGAACCATACAATTAACTGCACAATGTCTATGTTAGGTGATTATTTTGTACTATTAAATGTTGTTTAGCTGCTGTATCCTGCTGCTCTATCTCATCAAATGGCTAAAGAATAGTTTATTTTACAGCTTGTTGCAGCAATCAACTACTTTTAAATCATCAAGCTGCGAACCAACTAGTTGTCAAACAACTAGATATTTTTAACTGTTAAATTACCTAAACTACAGTCTATGGTTATTGCAATAGTCGTTATTTTCAATGTGCTAATGTTACACAATTAACTAAAATAAATGTCAAAAATGTATTTTATGAACACATTTTTAAACCAAAAATTCTATGGCTGAAATATATTTTGTTTCATATATATTTTCCGTTATATGAAACATATCAAAAGTGAACTGAAAACAGCGCTTTGATTTTAAATGATTTTATTTGTAAACCTGTATTTTGCGTAAAATATACTTGGATAAGATTTGTATAAAAGCTATACTTATCAAAAATATTGTGATTATAGCGCATTCATTTCAGTCTCGTTTATTAGGTACTGTGTAAAAATGTCATGATAATTAGGTACCTACTATTCACAAAAGTGGTATTAAGAATATAGCGTACGAATACCTTTCAAAGTTGTAATGGTGTGGAAAAAAGACGATGTAACGCGTCGTCGTAAAATGTGCTATTACTCTTAGAATGTTGCGATGATACCTACTCCTTCAAAACGTGGTGGTAGGCAGGTCAAGCGTATTACATAGGTCTTTCTAATACCTACAATAACTTAAACGCCTTGAACCGATATTTGCCTCGGGTTCGGATTTCTGTATTTCAAGATACCATACATTTTTCAACCAAATCACATTTTTTTCCAAAATGCAAACATCAGCTTTAACAGTTTTAAAACATGTGGTTATATCCCCCCCCCCCCGCATAGGTAAGTGATATTTCAACATTGATAAATACCGTTAAAATCTCTCAAATGTATAGAAATGACAGGTCCAATTCATTTCAAAACATAAGGTTGATGCATACTGAATGGTTTTAGAAATATTGCTAAGGGGCTGGCTGGTATAAAGAGCATACCTAATTATCAGGTTATATCAAATAGGTAGGCTCAGAATTGTCTTAATCAAGGAAGGCTGTGTGTAGTTAGACACGGCGATCGTAGCTCGTAGATAGGTAATAATAATTATAATTTTAGAGTAATAGTTCATATGCGCCATTCATTTTATGATTACTTTCTTCATAAACAAAAGCTAAACAGCGTTTGATAGACAACTGTGCTTGTACTATAGGCGGTTAAAGCAGGACCGTGCTGTTGTGGAAGCGAGAAAGCATAAGCACCTCGCGTAGCAGCGTCTCGCGTCCACAATTACAAGCCTTGCTGTAAGAGCTCATGGTGAGCGCTGGTAACAATTTTAGTGGCAAAAAGGATATTTTGTGTCTATATTTTATCTGTGATGTCTATTTTAGTGGTGAGGAGTTGTATTTGTTCAAAGGAGAAAGAGATTTGTTAGTCGAATGTTGAAATGGTCTTTTTTATTAAAATAAAAGAATATTGACTTTAATATGTGTTTTAATACCTTTCGAAAAACGTTTTTAAATTAACATAAACTGCAAATAAAACACCTACACTAAACAAGGTCCATATTCTATAATGTATTGATGGACTGGCGTAGCATCGTAGCATGAAGGCGTAGCATATTGGCGTAGCATATTTGCTACGAAAACTGTTACGTAATCTATGGAATCTAGTTTTACTACCTAGCTGAGCTGAGTCTATTGCTTTGGTACGTTACAGCAACAACAACTTCCTTTTCTTACCCATTCAAGTATTACTATTGTCTATATTTGGCCAACTACCAAAGTGTTTTTTTTTCATCAATGACGTCCAACGTATTATTAAATACGAAACAATTATAACATCCAGACTGCAGTTACAGCTAACCCAAAGGAAAGCGCTCCAAATTTTGTGAAACTACGTCATCAAAAATAAACGACCTTGCAAATATATACCTATCAAAAACATAACCTATTACAGAATCAAAGTACTTTTTTTTCACATAAAACCGCTCTCGCAATAAGTAATTTATCCTTGTCCCGGGGGCTCAGGGCCGGATTTAGGGGCCCAGAGGCCTCGGGGCAACAAAGGAAGGCCCTGCTTGTGGAAGCGCCGGGCTTTCGCCACGGTGGCCCTCTCCTTAATCCAGCCCTGCATTTAAGACACCCAGACTCAAAACAACAATGCTTGTCCTACCAGGGCATTGAAGCCGCGACACGACGCGCTCAGTGGGTTTTGCTTGATGACCTAAGCGCACGGCTTTCCCTCAGAATTAAATTACTTTACTTGTATAATTTATTGCGTATTTGAGGGTGTACACCGCAATATATTTATGTGAGTCAAGATAAGCCATAGGTATCAACGCAGAAATAAAACAAGCTTTAAATATGTCATAATTTAATTTATATCTTGTTTAACAAACACATAATAACGAATCCATCGTAATTGGCACTAAAATTAGAGGTGGGTTGTAATTTAAATTACGAATAAGTACTAAACTACCACTTTCACAGTTATCTTTTAAATACGTTTAGCCAAATGAGGTTCTAGTTTCAAAATACTGGGTGTGTCCTTAATTTTAATATTAATCATTAAACCTCCGAATTTTGGAGTTTGCTCGAAGCATGAGACTCTGGCCTGCGGGCTCGATGAATATCGTAGCCGGGCCTTGCATCCAAGGCTCACCATCCACCTGCATAGCGCATGACCCCTCCAATTCAATCTAAAACAACGCAATGCGAAATTAATTTAATTAAAACTAACATGTTAGCGCTACATTTTATGGTATTCAAATGAGGCTTATACTGAAAAAATAAAGTCCAATTACCTTAAGACTAGAAGCCTGCGCGAATCGGTACGGCTCTGCCAAACCACATTGCAATCTTGCAATATGGAAAGACGACGATATTCCAACGACCTGGAAATTTTCGTTTAAATATTGAAAACAATACTGATATCAAATTCTATTTTTTTATCCAGTCCCCTTTGTCCTACTGCTGGGCCTCCCCTATATTATATTTCAATTTTCTTTTATAATTACCTCTAGTTTCCCATCGTTTATACTCTGTTCCGCTACGTCCTCTTCATTCCCCATACCTGAAATCGTTTAAAATTATTTGAAAGTTAACGCCTAATATCACAATACAAATCGAATGCATTTAGGTAATAAACAGATTTTGTATCCAAATATTCTGCTCCGTAAGGGGTATAAAATACAGTTCTATTTTCTTCAAATCGGCGTTGTACACAGGTGTGAGGTGAGTCCCGCGGTCGGTGTATGAAGGATTGCAACGCATTGCCATACACCGACACGAAAACACGGATGACGTAGCACGGCGGTTCAGGTTTAGTCAGTGAGAGTCTGACACTACCCTTTTCCTCCCCTCAGGGAGGGAGTGCCCATGAGGATTTTTTTTAACTTTCCCACAACGCCATCTAGTCTCAAACTTAGCAACAGCTTATATTATGAGTGAGGTAACTGATAAACATCCCTACTAATATTATAAATGAAAGTAACTCTTTGTCTGTCTGTCTGTGACGCTTTCACGTCTAAACCCCTGAACTGATTTTAATGAAATTTAATATAGAGACAGAGTTGACCTTGAGAAAGAACATAGGATAGTTTTTATCCCGGACTTTTGAAGAGTTCTCTTGGAAACGCGATATAACCGACCTCGACGCGGGCGAAAAGCTAGTACTTATATACTTCTAAATATATACATAATATATTATAGATAAATTACACCCAGACACAGGACAAATGATCGTGCTCATCACACAAACATTTGTCCTGCGTGGGAATCGAACCCACGACCTCCGATATAGCAGTCAGGGCCACTAACAACCAGACCAACAGACCAGTCAAGCCAGTCAATTCCCCGCAAAACCAAAATAAAAAGCTGTGAGGTGAGTTATAAAAATAGTAGTTACTCCAGAGGTCGACGCCGGCGCCCCAGGAGGGGATGTTGAGCGCGACGAGCGCCTGCAGCGGCGGCAGCGGCAGCGGCTCGCGCGCCGCGCCCAGCCACACGCACAGGCGCCGCTCCAGCCCGCCGCAGCCGCCGTCGTCCAGCGCGCGGCCCACGCCCAGGAACGCGTACGCCATCTGACACGCACGTACAACACTCACCTTGCTTACGTCATCATCTGCATTCCTAATTAAGTAGGTAGTCTAACATCTTTTTTTGCCCCGCGTCGTATGAAATCAGAACGCATTAAATTGCCGAACAAACACCAGACCAAGCGGGTTATGAGTGTTGCATACGGCACATTGCGCTGTGATGTACGTAACATCGTAGAATCATCTTACAGAAGGGCTAAGAATTACTATTTTTGTTTACTTAAGCCTCTGTACGTCGCCCTGCAGTCTGAATACTTAATTATAAGTAAATTTTATTGACTTTGCTTTCAATAAGTATTGGGTAATAGTACAGTGTAAATGAAATTAAAACCATTTCCAAATTAAGTAAGTACTTAATGGGATTGACATGATATTACCAATGTAGGTCAAGTCCCTAAATCCTATTAGGTGGATCAGTGCGTCTTTCTGAAAGACTGATATTGGAGCACGTTTTCCATGACTTTTTGACACCAGCCTACTATTGAATCATACTATATCATCTTTTTTCATTTGAGATTTGATACAGGGTAACTTACGTAGTTGAGCGTCCGACTAGCGTATCTATAGAGGAACTGGGCCCTCGCGTGATGGAAGTCCAGCGCCACTTGTGCGTCGACGCCGATGCTCGCGTAGTTGTACGCGTACAGCACGCGCTGTTGCCGCAAGCGACCGAGACGACTTCGTTTCGGCTTGATTGTTACCTTCCATCTGTCAACAATTAATTAACGCTGTAATTAAGTTACATGTTGAAAATCATTGGTTCTAAGTCCTGGAGCTTGTGAACCAATCTGGAGAAAATAGGTACCTATTATTCGATGGAACTGTTTACTCACGCGTATCTATAGGGATTACCGGACTAGTTTTGGGTTAAACGGAATACTAAATTAACCATCACGGAACTAGTCATAAATCATCTTAACGAAAGGAATAAAAAAAACTTATGTCTGTAATAATTTATCTTTACTTACAATTGGACATGAACAACTCTTGTTTTTATATATATGTAGCTATGCATACCTGTCAAGGGGCTGGTGATTGGCTTGTTTCACAGCATTTATGATATTGTGCGCATCCAAATTTGAGTGTCCACCAGCGCCCCAGCCGAGGACGCGAGACAGATCATTTCCGGTCCCCATGGGCAAAATCGCAACAGCTGCCTGTGTTACACATTTAATATGCACGTCACATATGTTAGATTAAATACATAAATAACTTATGGACGGGACTTGATCATTAAACAAAGCATGCATATTAATAACAATAATGAATTATAATATATGCAAATAATGTTTATGCAATCATTCGTTTCGATTTAATTATTATAGGTACCTTGACTTGTGGTGATGAAAATAAAGAGTTCATAACCCAGGCCACGGTACCGTCTCCGCCGGCAACGAGGATCCGACATCTTGAAGGCAGCCATCGCACAACACTTTCGGGAGATGTCGAACTAATATCCACTACCTACAAAAACAATTTAGCATTACTACATTTAACTACATTACTTACTACAAACTCCTAAATTGAAAGAGTGTGCGAATGTTCTATTATGTTTTCACCAGTCGTATGGTCGTATGGTCCTTGCGGTTATATGGATACGGACTTGTATGAACGGGGTTTAAGGGATATATAATGCGGGGAAATACCAATGTGAATTCTTCAGATTAAACTCACAAGACAATCAAATTGATTCAAAGATAAGTATATATATAATAAATAATGTTTAAAAACGAAAGTATCACGACCTATGACGCCGAAAAGTAGACTCTAACAATGAGGCTAGTCTACAAACTTAAAAGTCGCTGAGCGAGTTATGCTCAGTTTCTTTTATAGATAAAATGAAAATATCCCGAGATATTAAGTGACCGATGCCGACGTAGCTTGTAGAGTAAGCAAGCTAAAGTGACAGAACTAGTTACGTCTTCTAAACGAGCTACGGCTGTTAGAACAGACGAGTTCTTGAGTGGAGACCAAGAATCGGCAAACGCAGTTTCACACCAGCTCGATGGACCGATTGGGCACGGGTATATACTCGAAAAATTTTATCCACCTTCTAAGAAAGTCGGGAAAATACAAAACTATAAAATTAAACTTACTTGAATGGGATTAAGTAAGCCTCTAAATAAGGACAGCACTTCATCACTCCTATTACTTCCAGACTTGGGGTTAGCTGAAAAAAATTATTGTCATGAATATTTAAATTAAATATTCACGAGTGTAATTTGTATGATGTTAACGTCAACCTACAGTCATTAATATACATGTTTATTAAATACACAAAAGGTTCTTGGCACGAATTTTGAAAACAATAGAGTCATTCTTTATACTTATGTACCTACTAAATCAGACACATTCAGATATCAACATAATATTACAGATATGTATCTCTTGACAAACAATTAATAAATTTCTTGTTTCATGTGAATAAAATTTGCTCAAGGTAAAAGTAGTATTCTTTAATCTTATGTATATTAAAAGAATACTACTTTTTGCTGCAATAATGGACAGTGCCATGGGTAAAGTCTTGAAGAAAGCTAACTACTCACAAATTAAAAAGGCGAAGTTAAGGAGGTCTGATACTCTAAATAAGCCACAACCTTTTTTGCTTTTGAATACACACCCAAAATAATAAATGGTTCCCAGTCATTGTCCCCTGGATGCTTTATGTTAGAAACTACTCCCTTTTCTAACTGAACACATGCAGGAGGTATTATTATGTTCCGGTACTTTTGAAAGTCACATTGCTGTAAAATGTTGAAAAATATTTTATAAATAAGTTTGCATGTTTAATAAATTATTCAAAATGATTAATTAAATTGTTTTTCTTTTGTTAATTATTCAGAATTTTAAATATGTAATTATTTTTTGTGTTCATGAAAAAAACAATGATATATTTAATAATGAGTCAGTGTTGCTAGTTACCTCATCATCTAATGTTACAGATGTTGTCCAGAGCTTCATTCTCTGACACCATGCACAGAAGTATTTCTTGAAACCTTCATCATTCTGGTCCACATTCTCGCTTGGAACTGTTGCAACTAGTAATAAAATACATTTTGTAAAATATAAGCACTAATAAATAATTAAGCAGTTGGCTTTCTTGGTATACATACCATGGACCCAATGATGGTAAAAAGGTTTGTCTCCAGGCCATGTGATTGGTTTGCACCTCATTCTTTTGTCTATTGCCCTGTGGCATCTCTTGCAGGCACTCACAGCACAACACTCACAGAACAATCCTACTATGGGTAACATGAGTTTACTACAATTTGTGCACTGAAAAATTGAATCGTGTTAATGCATTTAAAGAATTGTTTAAATTATACAATTGTTTTAAATGCCTAATTATCTTGACTTTATTAAATGTATTTCTTCCTAAATATAATAAAAAAATGAATTTTTATTTATAGGTTGTATAGCTTTACATCCATCAAGTAATCACTTACGCGTCAAAATGCCCCAGAGTATACGAAATCACAAAACAAGAAAAAACTTACATAAATGTTGTACGGTACTGATTTGTTGCACTGAATACTTCTCCAAGTGTGTCCTCTTGTCCTATACCTTGTCCGCATATAATTATTATCAGAAAAAACAGAATGCAGAATTCGATATAATAAATAAACCAGAAACACAGCACCAACTAAAAAATAGTGATTGCAAAAAACATCGTTCAAATTCAAAACGGATTCCATTTCGAACATTGACCTACTAAGGACACTTTAATTTAGAACATCTAATTTATGAAACAAAAGTTTGAATTTATCAATAGAGGAAAAATCGATAGATAAGTTCCATTGTTATTGTTAGGTACAAATTATGTTGACAAAATAATTCTGTCAAGTTTCTAATCTAAATGTCATTGTCAAAGTCAACTTCTGAATTTCAAGACTTGCCACACCCAAAATATAATTTCTTTGTTCGTTATTTCTTCCAGACCTTGTAAAATTCGGTACAATTAAGCTAAAAATAAATAAATTGGTTGTGTGTCAAATATTTGATATATTCTAGCGGCATCAGAAAAATATCATCTCTGAAATTTAAGTTGTCTAGGTATAGTGGTTAATTATATAAAGCATGGCGACAAACGAACGGACAGACATAAGGACGGACAGCAGAGACAACTTTTCTTTATTACTATCTAAACTGGGGACAATGCAGCAGCATGTGTAGGCTAAAATTATCTAAATCTTATAAGAATGGCAACTTTTAAATTACCTTGTAAAGCAAGTAATACAAGTTAAGCAGTTATTGTTTTAAAAGAATAATTCTTTAATTAGAGTTTACTGAACTTTTAGATTAAAATATGTACATATGTATTTATTGTAATAAGGCAGTCAATGTTTTCTTTAATTTGACAGAACTCAAATCCAGAGGTGTCTTTTTATCTTTGTTGGATACATCCAAACTTGCTCCAGCCTTCACTAACATGCAGGAAACAGCTTCTCTATCTTCTTCACAAGCAACATGTCTGAAAAAATAAGTTGATAGAAAATAAGTTTACTACATTCTACACCTTTCATAAAATAGCAACTATATTTAATGTCTTATACTACTACTAAAGCTAACATTTTTTTTTTCAAGGAGTAAATTATATTTACTTATGCAAGAAAATAGATATGAAAAAAAAAGGTGTACATACAGTGGTGTTGAACCTGTAGAATCACAAATATCAACTATAATATTAGGTGTCGCCAGAAGTAGCTCAACTATATTATTCCTGCCTTGAGCAGCAGCTCGATGTAGAGGTGTTGCATTTAGGACATCTGTCTCATTAATGTTTGCATCATAGTTTATCAGAAGTTTAGTCACCTGAAATAGTAGTTTTTATTTAAAATATTTTGATTTATAACATACCTATTATCATTATTAATCAAATGTTCTCTCAGAAGAGTTATCCTCTTGCAATGATGTCACTCTAAAAGTATTTAGAAGATTCAAGAAACTTAGGAATAATTTATTAGTTCAAAAAAGATAGGTACCTCTAAATGACCTTTAGAGCATGAATAATGTAATGAAGACTGGCCCCGAGTTGTTTTCTTATTAACATCAGCTCCTTTGCCAAGTAATAGTTTTACAACTTCGATTCTTCCCGCTGATGAAGCCAATATTAAAGGTGTTGAATTAGTGTCATCTAATGGATCGACAGGGCTTCCCAAGTCAATCAAAAAGTCCACTAAGTTTTCATTTCCTCCAAGTGCAGCCCAGTGTATTAGAAGCCGTTGGTTCTGAAAATACAGCATATATTTATTAAGAAAACAATATTCGTTATTAAAATACTATCTCTGAATAATCAACAACAACTTACAGAGTCCGGTGTTTTTACTAAAGTGCTGTCTTGATCAACTTTTACTTTAACTTGATTAAAGTCTCCTCTATATGCAGTCTCGTACACAGAGCCTATCGACATTTTTATAAGGATTTTATGAATTAGAATTAATCACAAATCTATTAAAACTGATTTTCAGGCGAATCTGGCGCTAGAAAAATGTAAACAATGAAATGCCGAATGCTGGTTGACAGATGTCTTCTAGCTTTTGCAACAGATACAAAACAAAAAAAAATGTCACAGACTATATGCAACTAAAAACATAATAAGCCTGAAAATCTAGAAAAGGAAAAGTTCATCACGATTCCAAATTATGATTGAATTTGTGAATTACGTTGTTTGGGACAAGAGTTTTATTAAAATTTTTAAAAACATAGCTATTTTTACGGTTTACGGGAGAAACTCTATTGTGTGTTATGGGGCATTTTATCAATACAGAGAATAAAGTTATATTATCATGACCTACCTACCAACCCACATCTACTTTTCTTTATCTTTATTTTGTAGGGCATCGACTTTCGTTTGCCTCAACTTTCGCATTGTTGTTATTGCTGTCAGACAAGTGTCAACTGTAACGAGTGACGTACTTAATTTTTAATTGACACAAGTTTATAAAATGAAAATACGCTGCTATCGTCTTATAAACTTCATAGTAGTATGAAGACGACGTGAATATTGATACTATATCGAATATAGTTACGTAGTTGTAATTCGAAGCGAGTCATATAAAGCTCTATTCAATAAAAGAGTGATACATTGGTGTTGAGTTAACTGGCAAACAATAAAGCCATAAAGTGTTTCAGGTTCAAGAAATAAATTACTGTTACATACAAGCAAAGGAGTTTTCTGTCAGGGGTATGGAATTAGATGCTTCAAATAAATAGTGGAAGTAATAACTATTTATTCTAACAATAATTACAGTATACACATCGAAATTACAATGACGTATTATGATTACTACGACGGCAGTAAAATATTCTTGTTTTTGTCAAGCAGAATTGGCCTTCCATTGGATCTTGTAAGTATTTCGATTATTTCTTTATTTCATAAATAATTGTTGTTATATTATAGTTTATAATTGTCTATACTAGCCTTTATAAGTGAAGGAAAGTATGCTTCATGCAAGTGATATTGTTTAGAATATTGAATAGCATAAATATTATTATGGTTTGATTGATAATGTTGGTAGCAAATGTATTGCTATTTGCTACTAGGAATATAGTTTGTGCATCATTCAAGATTATGATTCCTTAATGAAACGTTTGAACTCTGAAACTTTCTAAGAAATACGGCTTGGCAATGTGCACAACAAAGGCTTACAATATTTTGTCATAATATATTATCTCTTATAACAACAATAAATTATCTGATAGATGTTTCTATTAAAAACATTATTATATGTTTATAAATAAATTGTATGATTCACTACAAGTGTCTACAACTAATGTTTATCATAACAACTTTAGAAGTATTATAGGGAGTGACGGGCTAGTTTTAAAGTCACCAAGGTCTAAACCATCTAAATGAGTTAAGCACCACCATTAATATTTGTAATTACCAACTAAGATAATGAATTTATTAATCAATAGTTTGAATTTATCTGTTGTATTGTAAGACATATCTAATAGCAGATTCATTCTTTACATAAAATGTTTCAAACCTGAAGCAAGTTTGTTTTTAAGTATTTTATGGTACAATTTTATGGCTCTCAGTATTAGTACCTACCTTGAAAAATATATAAAATTTAAAGGTCAAAGTACATAACCTTGGGCCACTCCATCCCTCTCATAAAAGTATGTTGCACAATTTAATGTCTTCATGAATCTTGTGATTTTTCAATTTATTAAAAATTATTATTGAAGTTATGTAATAAACTAACATGATTAAACCAAGAGTAAGTTATAAAAACCACGATCCAACCATTACAATGGTATATACATGTGTATTTTAGACCTGCAAACACAAGTTACTTATTATGCCTTAGCATGGCCATAGTTTCCCATAGAAAAAAAAGAGAAAATCTCTCAAATCATAATTTGTTGATCATAAAAACTTTCTACATATGTTTTTCGTAGCAAATTTATTTTACTCGCGGAAAAAATCACGCGTGTCAACGGAAAGTATCTACAGATCTTTGAAAAATCTCAGTGCTTTTTAAAACAAAAAATTCGTGTCTATCTACATTACCGAAATGAAAAAATAATTAGTGATAGTAATTTTAGCACAGTTCCAATAGTTTTTATTCTGCCGGCTACTTCACTTTTTGCATTAAAGCGTTTCGGATGCAGATATCTCAATTTTTCTCTGAATGAGAAAAAACATCACGTATGTAATACGTAATGTGACCGAAAAAAATATTAGAGAAAGTTGCGCGGCGATCGAATACAAACTTGAATTCACAGCCGCATATAGAACAAATACTTTAAAGAAACCATAAAATAAAACAGCTTCGATGTTAAATGTAAGAAGAGTATTTATTTTTGAATAAACGAATAACGAACATCACAAATAGACTCTGATGTAATAAAATTAAAAAGAAAAACAAAAAAAGGATATTCGTCATCGGAGTAGGCCGAAGTTAGTCCAGTCTGTACTTTTAAAATACTAAATTTCCATAAATAGGCTCTAACTGTGCCATTTCGTCACAATGGCAACTTCTTGAAAGGAGAAAGAATAAGCATTGATCGCTACACTACACTACTCAGTACGAGGTGACATCATAGTTATCCTGGTTTTATCACGTTGTTTTCCTTCGTCTTGGTAATGTCTAAATATAAGTTATAAGATACAAATTCGTACCTACTTACGTATATTATATTCATATCAGCTTTCCCATAATGAATTCTTGTACATAAACGTAAGGACTCGCAAGATACCTACTAACAAAAGTTTAAAAATAACTAAATTAAAGAATCTGTTTGATAATTGGTAGTTTGAATAATGCAGCTTGTAAACAATGTTTCATGGTTAATTTTATAGTTCTATCATTTAAGTGTATAAGAACGATGATTCATAAAAACGTAATAAATTACGATGGAAAATCATCGATAAATTTACTCGATGATAAAGTTAAGGATGAATGTCAAAAAGGTATGTACCAAAGTGTACTATAGGTATATGTAATATACATAATATAATATATATTACATATACCTAGTAAAATATTATAAAGAGGTAAAGTTTTTGACGGTTTAGCTTCAGTTAATATCACGATTTACTGAACCGAAATTATTTTTCTATTAGACCACATCATTCCTATGCTATAGGTACATAATATATATGTTAACTCCAAAAATATCACCCAACGAAGTGGTCACGTGCCAGCGAGTTTGCCATTAAAGAGAAAATATCGTAAATGTGAAATCATGAAACTGGAATACCCACATACACGTGGTTTTATTTCACAATATTTCTTCAAAGATTTGAATTTATTGTGAGGTGTTGAAATAAGAAACGCCTACATTAAGAAAATTAATAGTGCCTTAAATTTATGAAAAAAGAAGAAGAAAAAAACAGGTGCCTACTACCTAATTGGCTGTCATAGTCATACCCACTCGATTATATCACTTAACCGACCTCGAATATTGGCCTCGATGTTTGATTTACGTCATAATGTTTATTTAATATCGGGAGCGATAACTGACCAAGACTTTGTTATTTTTAAGTTCACTGCTCGAGATTATTGTTAACCCAAAGATAACCGAAAGATTCTCTCTTATCGCAATACTGGCGGTAATCTTATAATTTCAGCTATAAACTTTGTAGATATCGAAGCGCTGTAACTTAATTGTCTTATTGTGTTCGTATTTTATAAAACGTATTTACCTTGTTCTTGGAACTAAACATTAGTCCTATTCTATCTATTATATCTATTATATCTTTTTGTTGAAAAGAGTTATAATATTATGTCTGGGTAGATCGGAATTTGAAATTTGTCTTTCATGACTGTTGTAATGGATATGATGCCAACGATATTTATTTACGTACACGGGTCAATGTTTTTATTACCAATGCAAATTTATACAATTCCAGTGAACATATTTTCAGCCTTTGTTGTGTTACCTATATTCGTAGTTAGAAAGCAATCTAGATTTCAATATCACATTATTCATTGTACGTAGTAGGTAAAGTTTATTGCTTATGCAAAAAATATTGTTTTTTTTCACTCGTGTCGCACGTTATTCATTAGGTTTTTTTTTCCTCATTAGGTAAATTTTTTGATAGCACAAGTAGCTGCACTATGCCTGGCAAGATTGTTTCGAAAACCGTTAAGATTTGCTTCGCCCGAATTCCGACATAGCGTGTGCCTTGTTATAGGTTTAACGATGGGCTATTTTTGTTTTGGAAGGTAAACCATTTTAGATTTATTATGTTGCATGTCTTTTAAAGAGCGGGACAAACAAAATAAGACGCGGATGCGTCGTAGATGCAAAGGCTGTTTGACAAATATCTCCCGGAAAAGTACAGAAGCGTCGCCACATAGATAAAGAAAAAGACTGATTGCGGACGAGACGCTGATGATTTTGTCTGACCCTCCCCATCAACACTTAGCGGTTATCCAAGAAGCAATTTCTATAAAATTACAAAAATATATAGTACGCATTTAAATGGGCTATTTCAATGATGCAGTGCAGATCAGAAATTATCAAAAAAGTCAATAAGACCAATATCAGAATCCTGCTGAAGCTGTATTTTATTCTCTGAGCTATGTTTTGAATTAAATATCAATAATGTGCGGTAATAAAGATAATATTGAATTTGTATAGGCACTTCGATAACTAGTAAACCTTTTATTAAATTTTTATCACCCACCAGGGTTGCTCCTTGGATTACCAAAAAAAAACCTCTAAAAAGACATAAAAAGGAAGAGCTTACGCTTAACTAGGCTAGGTGTGTCTCTAGAATGGAGTTAAGGATTTCATTTTCATTCGCTGGCACACTAAACAAGTCAATTGTCAAGTTACTGATGTAACCGTACATCATATTTTTTGTTATTCTTGTGTTTAAATCGAAATTAAGAAAAAATATTTTATTTACAGACAAGCTATACATTTATCGGTGCTGCCTATGTTAACATACACCCTACTTAAGAGTGTTCCACATAGAATAATGGGAAAGTAAGTGTCAACCAATAAGCATATTTAAAGCTTCACATTATTTTAAACAAAATAAGACGCGCTTTATATCATTAAAATTGCTTGGATAACAGTTCTGTTAATCATAAATTAACGACGTACATTTGTAATGTATTTTTTGCAGCGTTATTTTAGCAGCTTCTATGATTTATTTATCATGTCTTCATTTGCATCGTCAAATATATCATACTGCTGACTACACGTTGGATATAACAGGTACACGAAAACATTGCACGGAGGCCTGATTTCATTAATTAGTACGGCACAGTTGTTATCTTACTCATCGCAAGTACTTTTCAGGTCCGTTAATGGTGATAACTCAAAGGGTGACGTCATTAGCTTACTCACTGCAGGATAATTTAACTGGAAAAGCGAGCAGTTCTAAATGTACGAGTAATTCTGTCGATAGAGAATTGTCTAAACTGGAGAAGATTCCGTCACCTTTGGAGTACTTCGCATTCACTTTAGCATTCCAAACGTTGATGTGTGGCCCAGTAGTATTCTATTCCGACTATATTAAGTTTATTGAAGGTGCTCGAGTGGACGAGGTAATTGTCCTACTTATAATAGCTGTTTCCTTGAAGTTCATACATCACCTACCTTTCTACGTACTAAATACAATCAAGATAATGTCAAGTACCTAGTCCTTTTAGATAAATTTAATTTTCTGCTTAATAACTATTTATGTTTTCATATACCTACTAGGTACCTCATTTAGTAGCTAAGCTGATAAATCGTCATGAAAGTACTGAAAAAAATCCTCGATACAATTTAATCAAATTATGTTTATCATACAGGATGAGAAGACTACAAGTGCCAAGGAACCGTCTCCGAGGCGAGCCGTGCTTTATAAAGTCGCCGGCTCTCTGGCCGCAGCTTTATTATATTTGACTTTAGCCAAGAAATACCCACTGACTGTTTTAGAAGGTGATTACTTCGATTTTTTATTCTGCATTGAGAGCTTTATCTAAATTAAACGTGCAAATTTTCTACCATACAAGAAATAAATAGACTCATACTCTGTATTGTTGTTCTGATCAAACACACCTTAGAATATAAGTAAGCAGGTACTTACTTACTTAGACACCTTAACAAACGTAGATATGGAATACCAAATGTCATAAAAACCAGTTATCCTAAAATCGAATCGCTTCCCAAATTTTTTCGTCTTTTCTCCGTGTCGCGATGTCGGAGTCTATTATTAACATGAAGTTTTTAATCCCTAGAACTGACAGATCCAGCATCAGAGGTCTCCCGGTCATGGTCAGCGTTGTATCTGCTGTGGTACGCATACCTGTCCACCTTAGTCGTACGTTGCAAGTACTACCACGCTTGGCTTCTCTCCGAGGCAATTTGCAACAACTGCGGCATGGGATTCAACGGTTACGACAAAGACGGTACTCCTAAATGGGACAAAATGTCCAACATCGATATATTTGGTTTTGAGGTAATTATATTTTGACTTTATTTAGATAATATGTAGGCCTTCCGAGTTTGTATGGTTGTGTTATGAGTCGTTAGTCTGACTCGATATGCTTAATGAATTGGAAAGGCTGTAGCAGGTTCCGCTCACGCGTTAATTCTATTAATAACAAGTCAGAGGTCCAGATCGTATATGCATTCACTGTCACACCCTGACCCATGTATAACCATATAACTGCCTTATCCCTATAACTTTTTATTGATGATGCTACAGCATTTAAAAACAGTTGTCTTTATATTCTGTTTGGTCTTCTTATGTTCCTGCCTAGGTATTGTATCGCTTATAAAATATACAGCGAAGTATTTTAATGTTTATAATTAATTGAACGTTCCTTAATTTCCATATAACGTTCGTATAATCTTGTATAATTTCCTTTTCAATACTTCTAAAACTTACTTTTGCCAGCATAATAATAGATTTACATTATTCATCGATTGACACCCGCTGTTCAAAGGTTTTAAATACACCGCGTTTTAGGGTTCAATGCACAAAAGTTAAACACGGTATTGTAATACTAAAGCTTTGTTGTCCATACTTCTGCATGTGACCTTTTTTTTTCAGTACACTTTCACAGAAAAAGCTTAGCAAGCTTCTCGTTTTTTAAAGTCGTATTTGTGTCTTATTGTCTGTCTTTTCTCCAGTTTGACATCGAATTGGAAAAATATACGGATATTATTAAACCTGGTACTATTTTCAGTTCGCACAAAACTTTCGCTTAGCCGTGGCCAGTTGGAACAAGAACACGAACGCGTGGCTCCGCGACGTGGCGTACGAGCGCGGCGGCGCGGCGTGGCGCACCTCCCGCGTGTACGCGCTCTCCGCCGTCTGGCACGGCTTCCACCCCGGATACTACCTCACTTTCTTCGCCGGTGGCATCTTCACCATTGCTGCTAGAAAGGTAAAACACCTTTACCCGAATTCACTTCTTCCCCCCAAAGTGATGCAGGTGACCTGGGCCTGGATTCTGCTATTTACAATGGCCGATGGATGAACTGCAATTGGATTGAATTTTAAACTTTTCCTATTCTTTTAAGCATTTTGCCAACACAATAATTGAAAATTAATTATATTGTCCGTGAGGGATCTGCTCCGTACTAAATTTTCAATTATGTGTTGGAAGAATCGTTATACGAATAGTGTCATTTTAGTCCTATTTCCATTCATCCACCATTGTACTTTGCAGAATTGGGGCCCTGATTTTGATGTTTTGGTGCTATGACCTAGTTACCACTTTTTCATCAGCTCCCAGAGAGTCTAAGAGGCATCCCAAACTAGTATAGGTAGACCACTAACTGGTTTCCGATCCCTGTTGCCAAGGAAAATGCGGAAATTATTTTACAGACTACCTCTAGCCTTAATGTTCATTTATTGAGAACCGGTTCAATATAATTCCTTCTAGCCTAACCTAGTTTAGATTACAGAATATAAGCCAACAGCGAACACTATACATATGTAATCATTCGTATCGCAAAATTTGATGAACCATTTGGCGTAGTGGCGCGATCCGACTACAATTGCATAACAATGAACATGAGGCGATGCGGCGCGCTGTAACCAATTCATTCATCAAAAGGGATGAGTGGCAGAATATTCCGCGCAGCGTGTAGCGGACGTTACTATCGTCATAAAAAAATGAATTATTTCAGTTAATCTCAAAGAAAATGTAGAGACAAAAAAATATTTTATAATATAACATCACTTAGCAAAGTATCGCTCTTGCATTCGGCCAAAGTCTTCTATTTCCCACCATAAACCATACAATCTTAATTACCAACAGTTTGATTATGCTTATAAATTTTAATTATTCATAAGATGATAAGAATAATACGTTACGGTCGGATAGATATCACAAATAGCTCTCATGTGGTATTAACAATGGCGGGTCTCACAACCTACTCCATTTGGTTTGGTACTTAAAAAAGGTAAACAATCTTGGTGACACACCAAGATTGTTTTCGTTTTAGTCTAAAGAGTAAAACTCAGTTAAAAAAACGGGACTAAAATCCAATGTAAATTAACAATAAAGATTACCGAATCAAATATACCACTTAACAGTCATTTATATTTATTTAATGTGTGTTTGTTTATCACCTAAGATTGTTCACCTTTTTTATGTAGGTACCTACCTATATAATCAAAATAAGTATCGACGTAGCGTCGAATCGAATAAATTAGATGAGAATACGACATGACAGCCTTGACCTTAAGACCTGCACTTATTTAGTTAGACTGATTAGATAACGGTTTTTTGTCACTGATGAACCTGGAAAGATAATATCTACCTGATTCAGTTTCAATGCCTATTTAACATGTAATTACAGAATAAATTCATGTATTTTACAAATACTCATTTGTTTCATGAATAATGTTTCTAAATGTTTAATTACATGCTTAATCGTAGTGCCATGTCGAACGAATAAATAAAAATATATCTACCGAACCAAGTTACCTTGAAAAGGCAGAGTCGGGCTGGACGCAAAAGGCGGAATATCGGGTTTTCTGGATCAACTTGTGTGAGGACTATTCTTATAGTCCGGTGAAACAGTCATAGCCTGCGAGTTGCGACCAGGCTAATTGCAAAAATAGGAACTTGCTGACGTTACTGATTAAATCGTGTTATTGTATTACAGATAAGATTCGCGATCCGCCCCCTGTTTCTGGACAGCCCACCGAAGAAGCTGTTCTACGACTCGCTGACGTTCATCACCACACGGGTCGCGATGACTTACGCCACAGTGCCATTTGTTCTCCTTCATCTCGCTCCTAGCCTCGCCTTCTATGGGTTTGTATCTTTTTTAGACCATTTATTTTATAGATTTGTAGCACGATAAAAGTTTTGAAGTGAAACTTTGACGCTACCATGAACCGGGTTTTAAAGCACTGTTGCGTTAAACGTCCAACTGTCCTGGGGAAAGGGGCATAGAAAGGGACCAAGCGAGAGTGTATACATGGCGGTCGAACGCATTCTCGTAGTATACCTGTACCTAACAGGCCAACGCGAGCGTTACCAATATCTCCATTTCCACATTACGCAATTTTTTTTGTGTCTTCTATAAAAGTTCCCTACCTATAAGCTCACTGCAAAGTAACTTCTAATAATTTGTCTCATGTAACAACTGATAATATGCCTTGTTATTTTCAGAAAATTTTACTACTCTCTTCACTTCATCGCATTAGGTGCTATGCTAATACCTGAGAAGACCAAGCACTCGACCGTCCGAAAGGTGTCATCTCATGTTCTAGAAATTCAGCACAAGACTTCAGTTTCTAATACAACAGAAGTGACCGTAACAAACCGAGATGTGCCGCAGGAATTCAATGGTAAACTGAAAATGTCATAAGAACATCAACATTAAAGGTTTATTCTATGGAACACCACAACTTTACTGTTTTATTATGTACAAAAAGTTCATGGAGAAATTGGTTTATAACTGTTGGAACTCGAATCTGTAACAGCTCATGTTTATTTTTAATAAGTAAGCAGCTACTTCCTGTTAGGTTTATCTCAGAATTGAGGCGGTTCTCTTCGATTTTTTAATTATATTATAATTTTTTTCCAACAATGTTTTGTTAACTTATACGAATACTTTAAAACATGTCACAATGCTTATTTTGTATTGATTTCGTACAGTATTAGTTAACTGGTACTTTTTGACTAAACTTAGCTGATAGGATGCTTTTATGTTAGAACAGAAGTGTAGGATTTATTTTACTATTTTGTTAATTATTTTCAGTAGAGATTTATATAGTTTAAATATTACTTAAGCGGCTTTGTCTGTGAATTGATATTACCGCTACATACCGCCGTTATGTTTACCCACTAGGTTAATATGTAACAAACATTACCAATATACTTTTCAAAACTCGAAAATTTTAAAGTTAAATTGTTAGTTTAAAGCAAAATTACCTTTGAATTGTTACAAACTGTGGAACTATAATAAAAATAGCATTATTTGGAAAACGAGATCTTACAATAATGTTTTTAAAAAACTATAAATGTGGACTTTTATTATTAATACTTTATTTGACGATTAACTTACGAATTAGTCGGGCGATACTATGTGTATCGCCCGACTAGTTTCCTAACATTGTTACGCGGCCGATTTGTGGCTAGTCTACTGTTACTCCAAATAAAAATAATATGAATACTTCGAATACTTACAGATAAATCTTATATCAAATTTTATTCTTATTATATTGTTATTTATGCTGGTTAGTGCTGTTGGTATAGAAGTTATGCAGGCTTTGGAACCTATTTACATCCTATAGTAAGCTTTGGAATTAATGCATTTACGAATTAAAAAGCCAGTAAGGTCTGATTAAAATTATTTATGTACAAACTATGTGTTGTGATAGACGGGATCTTACAAAATTGTTTCATTTTAACTAGAAATATTATCGGTTTATTTTATTACATTATGGCAAATATATGCCATAGTAAGTTGGCAATAATGTCTCTTGGAAAATATTCTTAACTACTAATTATAGAAAAATAAGTGAACAAAGAATTTCTAGGTATTTAACTTTAGGTCAAGTTGGAATAGTTTATAACAGCATGTTAATGTGTGCTTTTGCATGCATTTAGATTTAATATCTAGTATTATGAATTTGAGTGGGCCAAAACTAATCACTGACACACAGCATTTAGTACATAATGCTGAATGATGTAAGTCCAGAGTTGCACAAAACATATTGAAATCTAAAATCATGGTGTCACATCTATGTGAGATGTTGTGACACTTGTGTAATACCTCAACATGGAATTGTATTTATTTTTGTTACAAATTAATTTTATATTTAATGTATTTTATATGGTTAATAAAAAATATATCTTTAGAGTATTGTATTTACTTGTTCACCTTACTCATTCAACCCTCTAAGTTCATTTAAAATATAATAAAAGAAATTAATGTACCCATTTACATATTTTTTTAAAATAAACTGTTACTACATTCTAGTATTTGTGGGTGTAAGTAACACCCTTACACATAAATTATAAGATACTTCAATTTTTCAGATCAAGTGTTACTTCTTATTCGTCTTGATAGCCAAGAATGCTTGTCTAATACTACAGAGTGCCCCAGGAACATCATTTGTTTCTTGTAGTGTTTGCTGTAGCTCGTTGAATATATGCAGCTTTGGTGTTACACTTAATACTGAAACAAAATTGCAACATTAAAAAAAAAATTGTGGACAAAACAATATATTGGTTAAGGCTTTGGTACAGACAGCATCAGAAGTCACTAACACAATGAGAGTCAATTTCAAGCAGTAACATTGACTATCAGGTATCAATATTGTATAGACAGACTGGACACCATACATAAAGTATAGTAAAACATACAAAAATATTCAGATAATTGTAATTCTCATTGTGTTTAACCACTTCTATTGCTGACTGTATGTTTGCAACAGTGACTCACATTTATAGGATCCTGTTTTAGTGTCCCGTGACAAACGGACAGAGTAATTTTCAGATTCCTTTTTAGATTCAGTAAAAAACTGCACAAATATTGTATGGGACTCATTAGACTTTGTTTCTATTGTATAATACATTTTCAAAAACTTCTTGTAGTATTTCTTCGCCATTAAAAATGCTTCATGTGTTTCTTTTATTTCTTGAGATAGCAGCTTTTGGTCTGTAACATGAATGTAATGCTTAGTAAATAAAAAAAGGAATATTTTAAACTACATTTGAGATATAAAAAGCAAGAATGCGTTCATACCTTTCTTGTAGTTCTCATATTGAATCTTCTGTTGTGATAATTCTTCAGCTTTGGTATCAATGTTATGTCTGAGCTGTTTGTTTTGTTCTATCAAACTTTTGAGCTCATCGTCATGATTTTGTGCAAAGTTTCCGTTATAAATACCCTTCTGCACTTTGAAACCATTTTCTATATGACTAATAATCTGTTCATGCAAACTCTTCACTTTGTCCTCGAATTCTCTATAACTATTTTCTTCTATTTCATCTAAGTTAAACTTAATATCCCAATTTTTTTCTATAATACTCATTTTGTAAACTATGAATAATATTGGCACGGTTAGTAAGAAATCAATAACTTAATGTTTTAGAATAATAAATATAATCAACAACAACAACAGCAGCACGACTGATTATTTAAACTTTTAAATTAACCGTTGGCACACAGACTATAAATTTAATGTAAAGTATGTAACAGAATACGTAAATGGCTTTTCGTGTTGAATGAAATCTAAAAACAGAAAATATTTATTTGATTGGTTACCACCAAAGTTACCACCTACCAATTTCAAATCAGTTCTTTGAGGGTAATTCATAGAGTAAGTACTTAAAGGATATAATTGCATTGTGAGGTCATTCGATATATTCGAAATGGGACATGGCATCAATCTAGACTGATTTGACTCTTTATACTTTCTAAGGTAAACGAAACATTAGTAAAAAAAACAGTTAATACTTTCTATAAATAGTGCAAGTACTGAAACACTAAATCCAAAAATGTCATATTTTCCATGGAAATTGCAGCAACCAACCTAACTAGCCTAACTATCTTATAGTATGTAGTTTTACATGTGGATGAGGAAATATATAACTATAAAACAAATTTCCAAATTCCAATTTGACCAAAGTACTAGTTAAAATAAATGAACCAATTTAATAAAGGATTTTTTTATGAATATTGCTGTTAATGCAGACTAAGTGAAATAGTAACATCGACTATTTCCATTACAACAACTTCTTATGTTTATACTCGAGCAACATCCTAATCCTTATCTGAGAGAATGAAATGTCAAAGAAGATCGTGATTAGAAAATGTATTTGATATAAACGAGAAATTTAATTTAATTAAAACTATTCTAGATATAAAGCTCAAATAATAAGCAAGCTGAGATGGCATGCAAAAGTTAATCCTTCTGAGGTCAAATTATTTCATATGTGTTTGATTACAGTTGTTGTTAAAGGAAATGATATGAATTTCTGGTAAGCAAATCAATGGGTAGATTTTAACAAAAAGAAATGTTTGTTGTAAAAATTTCATTCTTAATTGTTGTTTAAGGTTTTCTCTGAAAAATCTAAAGGAGACATATCAACGAACGGTTTTTAATCATTATGTTTTATTGCATTTATGATGAAAAACTGGTAAAGTCTGTTTGTGTGCTTACTAAGAGTTTTATGACTTTGAAGAAATTCGAGCAGAGTTTGTCCAATGGGCCATTGTCTCAGCTGTTTCAAAAATCAAGCTAATGCTGATGTTACTACTTCACCTCACAGAAAAAAAGATGGTAAGTGATATAAAATTATAAAATATTTAAAACTGTATAAGCCTTTGTTGTCACTTGTCGTAACATACCTGAATTTTCCCTATTTCAGAGATGACAGAAATTGCAGTACCTGTTTCAGTTTACCCTCAACAACAACCGCTTCTTCATGACAACCAAAATAGCAATAGCAATTTCAGGACCACAAGTACTTCTCAAATATCCAGCTCACTGTCAAGTGATCAAAGTCCTGTTGAGTTACTCAGTACACAGAAAACAAATATTGTTACAGAGAGGTTACCCAAACCATTCTACCAGAAGTTGCCATCCATACCCCGGACTATGTCTTCATTAGGTGCAAATGACTCCCGTGTATCTGAATCCAAAATCAACCAGCTGTTTGATCAATACAAAGACTCATTAGAAGAAGCAATATTAGCAGAAGGCATAGAGAACCTCTGCAATGATCTGCAGTTAAACCCTGATGATTTTAAAGTTTTGGTTTTGGCTTGGAAATTGAATGCTAGTCAAATGTGTAGGTTTACAAAATCAGAATTTATACAGGGCTTGAGGAATATGAAGACAGATTCAATTAAAGGCATACATAGTAAATTAAATGAAATAACTAGTGAATTGAAAAGAGATACTGAGCACTTTAAAGATTTATACAGATTTACATTTAAATTTGGCTTAGATGTGAGTACTGGCCAGAGAATACTGCCAACAGATATAGCAATTGTATTGTGGCGTCTAGTCTTCACCAACAATGATCCTCCTATATTGGACAGGTGGTTATTATATTTAGAAAAGAACCCCCACATCAGAGGCATTCCAAAAGATACTTGGTACATGTTTTTAAACTTCTGTGAGTTTATTGGGGATGATCTCAGCAGTTATGATGACACGGAGGCGTGGCCCAGTCTCTTTGATGACTTTGTGGAATATGAGAATGATCAGATGAATCAAAATGTCAAGAAGAATGATATCAGCACGCAGGATTAATGTCCATTGCCAAATTTTAGGTACTTAATTAAGATATTGAGACTGATAATTTGATAATTAATGTTCAATGATGTTAGTCTTGTATCTCTGGTGAAGTTAAGTGTGAATAAGGTAAATGAATGTTTTATTTAGAACTACGTACTGAACAAAATTGCGTAGGTAGTGTAGGTACATAATGTGAGATTTTAAATGTACATAAAGTACTATTATATTTTATAACAGTTTATCTTTAGGTTTATTTTTTAAAATTATTTAACATTCCAGTAATGGAATTAGACAAAATTATGTAAATATTGTTCTTAGTTGCATCAAAGGTACCTTATTTCTTAAATGTTGTATATTTTATTTAACCTTTTTTGCATTGCTACTTGGAGTCTAAATCTTGCACAAACTGAATATTGCCTGGAAAATAATAGAATAATGATGACAAAGAAGTTTTATTTAATCCTAAGCTTTACCTTATCATTACGTATTATAAAACTAAGTCGCTCCCACTGTCTAGGTCTGTATGTCCTTAAGTAGTGATTCTGATTTTTAATAGATAGAGATTTAAGAGGAAGGTTTATTTTTTAAATACTCGTCGTAAATAATAGAGAACCGCTGAGCAGTTTAGTGGTTTTTAGATTTCAATAATGTACTGCAATAATGTGCACCCTATAAAGGTCGCGATGTTATCTTTTGAGATCTACTCACTTTATCAATTTCTTGGTAATAAGTTTTGTTGTAAAACAAAGCTTTTTTGGGATCGTGTTTTAATTTGTCTAAACAACCTATCTTACGAGATAACAGTTTTAACATACTTTCACAGAGAAATGGTTATTATTGGTGCCCGGTGGCGATGCCAGTTGTTGACGAGATGAAAAAAAATTGTTTTCAGGATTTACTTTTATTTATTTTTTATAATATTATCAAAATAGTAATAATAATTCATAAGCTAACATGCTGGAATGATACGTAGACATTCCTTGCAGCAATAACCAACGTCTTTGTGAGCTTTTGGCATATAAACCAATGAGCCTTGTATTTAAATAATAAACAGCTTTAGCTACCTCTTGCCGTTCCTAGGACTATTATACTATTTTAAAAGGTGAGTAAAAGAACGGATGTTGCGTAAGTTTAGATTGCATCTAAATAATCTATGATTTTATTGGCTGGTCAGGTATTGCCATTGATTGACGACTTAACTAGAAGATTATAAATCGAAAACGTTTAGCTTTATTCCTCCTCGGTTTATAGACCAAACAACAGAAATTTATTAAAAAAATGTAAAGCGCAGGCAACGATTGTGCTTTTTTTTGTTAAAATAAATATAGGTGAACCACAACATACTTACGTCACAATATATGCGGGGTTCTATTTCAAGAATTGTGTCAGTTTACCGTTTCTGGGTTTAAAATAAAGCCTATATAGAATTTTACCAGCTCGGGCTTTAAGACTTCTTAAAGAAATGAAAATACTTCCTCTTAAAAAAAAAAACTTTATCCTACTATCTTAATTGGGTAACATTTTCTAGAAAAAAAAAACATGTGTGCTACCTAATTACTCGGAATTAAACAGTAACGCCCAATGACTGTGGTACTGGTATTTACTTACCACGATACCACGATCTCTGGAGGAAAACCAAGTAGATAACTACTATTGTTACATTTACATTGAATTCGTAACGTAGTTTTAGAGAACCACAATTTACAATCGTGAAGCCGACGTGGAAAACACCTAGCACAAAGGGACGGAAGAAGGATTGCGCTTAAAGGGGAAAATGCAATCAAAATAGACATCATGACCAGTATAACATGATCTGTAATCAAACTGATATACAAAAATATATTAATTACATAACATAACACGCAGAGAAATATAAATTGTTTTATTTATTGCTTGTTCTGGGACATAATTGACATGCCAAATATGTTCAATTAAGACTATGGCATGTTTGTGTAATATGCAAATACCTGATGTGTACTAATTACTTAAAAGGCACAGATAAAATGGTACTTATTATAGAAGCGCTGTCCGAAATTTTGCTATTTCAGAAACACCAACCCTATTTGATAATAACTAAGTTTTTGACATTAAAACTTACATCTACTTACACTTGTAAGTGTGCAAGTTAAGATACAGGTTACTGCGTTGAGTGAAATCATAGAATTAATATTTCATGAACAGGTGTTGTTAAAAAGATAAGTACAATGGTATTAATAAAATTTTATTTTAAACAAAATAATATAGTCGCAGCCTGCCAGTGCTCGCTCGGTGTCGAGGCGCGCGTGAGGCGGACATGGCCGCGCCGGGCCGCTGGGCCGCACTTCTCTACCGTCTACTGAAAAGCGGATCGCCACAAGGGCTCACACGGCCTCAACCGAGGGCTACGTGCGCCTCACGCCTTGTCCACTGATATACACAAAATATTGACATTATACAATCGCCCCCTAGATGTAAATCTGATTATATTAAAAAAGCTGACAATTTATAAATTCATAATATACATTATCATAACGATTCTGAGGTGAGGCGAGCCTCTTTACATCTTTCCATAAGTACTCTCATTATGTTCCTACATTAATACTTTATGTATGAGTAAAAATTATGGGCTTTCCAAATATTGATAAGTCTTCCGCGTATATCGTTATTTAGGATAAGTCCGGTACCAATTGTTCTAATATATATATATATGTATATACTATAACGTTGTCTATATGCTTTAAATTTTAATAAATATTACACTTCATGTTGGGAGACATCACAACTGCTTTAGTTACAGTATATAATAATTGCTGCATTACGACGAAAATATTTCCTTTATTTCGCCCTTGTACCAACCACTAAGGCAATAAATTATAATCTATTATCATAATTAGATAAAACAATATTGCAAGATTATAATAAGTAACATTAAAACAGAAACGAGCCAAATCAATGATGTTATACACAAATAAAATGTTCAGTTTACTCTGAAAAAGAAAATCTTTAACAGTGTTGTAATTATAGCAGACTATTAAAATAAAACATAATTTTGTTTTAAAATAGGAAACAGTATTATAATAACCATTATATCCATATGTGAAAATATTTTTATCACTAGTATAAATATGTGTCAGTGTGATCACCACATTTAGTGCACCTTAGTGAAAGTGTCGAGTAGTGAAGAAGCGACTTTTGTTCGATTAAAAAAATCTGTATTTAAAATAATAAGAACATTTATGAGTGTCCACTACCCTTACTGACCCTAAGTGGATGATCATGCCAACAATTTACATGAGAGCCTTATCCATCGAAAACCACATCGCGCTTTATGACAATAGAAGTGTTACAGTAAAACAATTGCGGCTTTTCACAGAAAAAAATATATAATAGCGATTCGTAGTAAACTTACAAACGTTGTTCACGCGTCTGAATACTCAAATTCTACGCGATGCTCAACAAGAATGGACGAATAATACATTTCTTTAAATTATGGATATTAAATAAAATATATGGCCGTGAGACCAAACGAAGTCGACCAACGTAATATTTACATTGGTAGCAAACAACATCAACATAATAGTTCACATAAGTTACGAGCTTAAACATGAAAGCAAAATATCACTTGAATGATAAGTAACTGTAAACACGTAAGAGCATCGTGAGGATTTCAGTATGTGTCGCTTATAAGGCTGTGACTGTAAGTATTCTTATATAAAGCCTAGCTGTTCTATGATATTGAGAAATTGGGAAATGTATTTTTGGTGATCATGATAAAGCAATTCACTCGAGCTCTCACAGGATACAGATCCCAAAATTCAGGATTACATATTACATGCATTCTCTGTTGATATAGGTTTTGGAAAGGCCTATCCTAGCTAAATTACAAATTGTAGTGCCAAATTACTCGATCACCTTCAGGACTTTACCAATCGCAATCGTTTTATCTGGAAGAAATAAAATAATATTAAAACAGAGTCGTATTAAACAGTTTGTAACAGCATAAACACTTATAGGTGACAGGATGTGTCAAGATTCTATAAATAAGTAGCCTATACTTACTCTCGTCTCTTAATGTGAATCTGCCCATTTGAGCAAACTTCTTGAATGGTTCTAAACAAATAATCCCCGCGCATTCTATCCTCATGATAGCCACTTGATCCTGTTTAACAAAACGCGGCCGCGTCTTCGACTTTTCACCAGTCTTCTTGTCCACCAAACAGATAAGCGCCTGTAACAATATAATACGATGTTTATTAAATTGCCAGTTCAAAAATAAGTTGAGTATTGATTTATTAAACAATTTAAACTTTGTTATTATAATTAAAATGAAATAGGCAAGGATGTCAGAGACAAAGTAATAACAATTTAAATACTGCTGGCAAACAATTAATAAAACATAAATCCACCAAGGATTAATTTAACAAACAAAAGAGATTATTTGACACAACAACAAATGCTTCTCAACTTGGTGGAGTTGTACCCATGTTTGTTTATTTAATAAACAAGCTATTAAAATCGGACTGTTTTAAATAAAAAAATCTTTTACAGGCATACTGACTCTGAGTAGTAAGTTTTAAGTATAATTTTATATCAAAATATTGGAATCTGAAATCGCCAACCATAGTGAGCTAGAGTGGTGACCAAATGCTCAGATCTTCCCTACATGGGAAAAGACCTGTGTTCAGCAATGCGACATATGGCTGGTATTATTATTTTTACTTCAACGCTCGATTGGCGTCATGCGGCTCGACGCTTTGCTCGCGCCGCGAGGCGTGGCATAGACTAACGACTATACGCGCATGTCGAAGTTCGCCTGGCGGCCTGTCGCGCTGCGCATGTGACACAGGAAACAACTTATAGAAACATACCTTTACAGTGACTTCTTCAGCTGCACAATGTATGTGCATTACTGCTGAGTAACCCGCACAGATAATGGACTTGTGTTCAAGGATCACAACTTGAGCGTCGAACACCTGAAAATAATGACAAATTGATTATATGCTTCTTACTACAACAGTGAAAAGATCAGAACTTAATAATTTAATTTTTCACAGTATATGTCTTTGTTTTTTATGAGAATAAAAAGGGTTAAAGTAGGAATTCTTACAATGCACTTGCAGTTATGGTTTTCAAGTTTTCACTGTTGTATTTATTTCTAAAAGTTCATTAAGGATTTATTCACCTACAAAATAGTGATAGCATAAATCTATAACTCTCTGTGTCTTGATTATTACAAAATAAATTAAAAATCATAAAATAAACATCAAATAGATCAATGGGCAGACAATTTTGTAGGTTTTTTCATCTGTACCTCTATACATCTGAGATTATCTTCAACGGATTAGGCAGCTTTACAAAAATAGTGTACCTACACGAGAAAAATTGAAGGCTAGCGATAAAAAGCTTTAAACTATAGCTATTGCAAAACACTAATAATGTAGGCATATGTATGTGAAAAATTTTTGTTTGTGCAAAGTGATTTAATCTCTTTGTCTATATTTAAAAAACATAATTACCCTTCCAGTGGTGATAGGTTCGGCCGTGTCACAGAGGACAAAACCAGGGGATACATCTTCCTCTTCAATTCCTTTGAGCTTGACTTTCACGTTTTCGCCAGGACCAATAGATGTTACTTCGATGTCGTCCGACCATAACTGATCTACAGTTACTTGTACCTATATTTGCAACAGAGGTTGTTTTAAAACTCATTATTTACTTATCTATACAACAGTAAAAGAATGACGTCAATCAAGTCACGTCATCATGACGTGAAATGTTGTATGTTAAAGACAATATGGCACTGTTTCTTTTACACTAAAGTAATTACTGAATGAAGTTATGACTTACCCTATTAGGCATAAGGAATAGCGTGCTGCCCTTACGGGTAACACCAGCTTCGACTTTTCCCATGAGTACAGTACCCATGTCTTTATATTTATCGACGACGGGCATGATGAATGGGCCATCCATCTTGCGGTTCAATGAGGGCAGCTCATCAATGAGTTGAATGAATGATGGACCACGATACCAAGGACAGATTTCTTCAGTTACCTATTAAAAATTAATTATTTATAATTGGTTTGTAATGAACTTATCCTACATGTTAAAAAATGTTTTAAGACATTAATTAATATCAATGTGACCATCAATTTGGTACAACTAAGAAAATCGTGCAGATTGAGGTTAAAATATGTAGCTTTATTTACTAAGGTACTCACTCTTTGAAGAAGACCTTGTCCAGTTTGGCCGGATACAGGTAAGAAAGACAAATCTTTCGCTGGATTAAAACCCAACTTCTTAAGATAAGGCATAATCTTGTCTCGACATTCATTGTATCTGAAAAAAATAATCATACTATTATATTTCTGGATGCTTATAATAAAAACCTACACTAATCATAAAAGAATAAATCTTGCAGAGAGCAGTCTAAAATAACTGCACATTAACATATTGACTGCGTAGCTGTTTATACTCCAGCAAAATATCTTACTTGTTTAATCAGGTGTAGGTCAGGGACACAATATTGTATTAAGTTACCTTTTTTCATCCCAGTTAACTGTTGGATCGTCCATTTTGTTGACAAGTGCAACTAAATGTTTCACACCGGCAGTTTTGGCCAACATAGCATGCTCCCGAGTTTGACCCCCTCTGTCAAAGCCAGTCTCGAATTCACCTTTACGTGCTGAAATGACCTGTGTGAAGAAAGACAAACATAAATTTTGATACCTTCATAAAACCTCCTAAAATATCTATGGCCAACTGCAATTTTCATACCTATAAGACATGATTAACAAACCAACAAGTTTAGAGTTGAAGTGAGCTTTATGACTTTAATGTTGTATATTGACTAGTGAATAGAGTACTTACCAGGACGGCTAAGTCTGCCTGTGCAGCTCCACCAATCATGTTTGGTACAAAGCTCTTATGGCCAGGAGCATCCAGTATTGTAAAATGCTTCTTGTCAGTCTCAAAGTATGCTCTACCAACTTCAACAGTTTTGCCCTTATCACGTTCTTAAAAAAAAAAGATTTCATTTACATTTGCACACCAAACTGTTAGGTCATTACTGTTACTCTTGATATTTACTTTACATACCTTCTTGATTTGTGTCAAGTGCCCATGACAAGTACCAGGACTCCCTAGACTTTTCTCGTGCCTCTCTCTCATATTTTTCCAATGTTCTTTTGTCTACCATGCCGGTCAGAGACATAATTTGACCACCAATAGTAGACTTTCCAGCATCTGAAATAAGAGCAAGAGCATTGATAATTGTTAATTTATTACAACATTGGTAACCATATTCATATGAGATCACACAATTGGTTTACCCACCTACATGTCCTATGAATACAACATTTACGTGTTCCTTTTTGCTACAAGTGTCTTCTACACGAGGTGGCTTTTTCTTGGGAATTTTCTTTGTTGTCTCACCATCCTCCTGTTAAAAAGTAAACAAAATTGTTAAATTAGAAAAAGACCTTGTCCTGCATAACTTATGTTATATTATTATTCCACAATTTAAAAAAAATATATATGATTGCCCTTATAGGGGAAAAAACATACAATTGTCAGAATTCAAAACAGGATATTCATGATTAAAAATTCTAAAATTCCACTCAAATATTTTCTAATGATATGAGTATCATGAACAAACATGACTTGAGTAAACATGGCATGAGTAATGTCTGAAGTGTTAATGAAATGGAAGTTTTAAGATTTTAAAGTTGACATTTGGTTGTTTTTTACAGGGACAAATGCATACAGTAACAGCTGTTCTAGTTCAGTCATGCTAAATCAAATCTTGACTTTAGGGTCCTATGTTGTGGAAAATATGTATCAGTTGTCACCTAGCAACCTATCTTGACAGAATACTGTAAAAATCATAAATTAACTATGTCATCCCTGCCAATATTACAATATGAAAGTAAACAGGTCTTTTGGACTTTCACCATTATAACATTTAAAAATATTGATAAAATTCTGAATGGCAAGGTAGAAAACTTCAAGAAACAACAAACAGTAACCTTTTTCTTACATTCAATTCGCCCAAATGGGCATAAAATAGTGTTATTGCTAAACAATTTGTCTTTCATATCTATAGAATTGCTAAACACATACCTGTTGTTCAATTTCCTCATCTTCCTGTTCGTTGTTTTCTTCAGGGGTCAGCAAGGCATCGTCAGCTTCAGCTTCCCAGCTGTCAGCAGTGGGGGATACATCGGATGGTACAGGCAAAGTGGCAGTGGTGGCAGCGGGTGAGGGAGCATCGGGCGTGCCGGCGGTGGGTGTGCCGGCAGCGGGAGTGCCGTGTGCTGGCGTGCCCGAGGCCGGGCTGCCGGCGGCCGGCGTGCCTACGGCAGGGGTA
The DNA here is from genome assembly GCF_003590095.1 of Trichoplusia ni. Taxonomy (NCBI): domain Eukaryota; kingdom Metazoa; phylum Arthropoda; class Insecta; order Lepidoptera; family Noctuidae; genus Trichoplusia; species Trichoplusia ni. The sequence goes on along the minus strand of NC_039480.1, from coordinate 12,809,967 downwards.
CCGGATGCGGGCGTGCCGGCGGCGGGCGGCACGGGAGGCGGCTCCTCTACCCGAGGCGAGGCAGAAGCTGCCCGCCCATCACCACTTTCTCCACCTCCATCACCACAACCTATTTCGAAAACGATGTCTTTAAACATATTCCTTCTTCTTGTGGGACAAGGAATGTATAATCACACCTCAGAGTTGTATAAAAATAATGTTGACACAACACTAGGCTCAATATTGCAACCACATAAACATACGGTCCTTAATGGAAATTATAAGAAAACAGTTGAAATATAATTAATACTAATGATGACAATCGGCTTAAGACTAAAGGTATTCTTATAACAATGAGTTATAACCTCAACTTAAACATCAAGTACATTAATAACCTCACTTTGGCTAAACCACTAATGAAACTTGCAAAATTTGTAACATTAACCACTTTTATTACACTCAGATACCGTAATTAGTTCATTAAAGCAAAAAAATAAATTAAATTGTAGGTTTACTTATTTCACTCGTAATCGTCAAATATTACCTAATTCAGTTTGCATTACAGGCTGCATGATTATGCACTAATCGTTTATATTCAACTTATTCACAGTAAAATACAATAAAATCGTCGAAAACTAAAGAAAAACCTCAATTCGGCAAGTGGCACGCCACATAGTAAGATCAACGATGTATGGAACAGATGATTTGTATTTTCGCCAAAGTGACTGAAAAGCTTATAAGTATGCACAAGTTATTGAAAATAATCGTAAACAGTAAAATAACAACGTTCATATGTTTATTTCAAATTAATTTAACTTAGAATAACGTTAATGATGTGAGCAACCAATCCATATGCAAGTGAGGTTTAAATATTTGACAGAGAACTAACTTGTTTTATTAACTTAATTGCTGATAACATTTTTATACACACCTTTTACCATAATTCCTTTAAAATTGGCTAATTTTGTAGTTTAACACTGATATATCACCAAAAGAAAGTTATGAAATACCGATTTTAAGGTATACACATATAATGTCGCGCGCCGCGTGTCGAGAAATAACCCGTTAGAACTGGATTCAGAAAAAAAAATAAAGTCATCGAACGTATGTTCCGCTTTAGTGGCCGTTTGGTTTTCAGTTTGTGTATTGGTATTTCGATAAAGTGAATGTATCCGAATTGTAATGTAATGATATTGAATACTGACAAATTTGAATAATCAAAGCTTCACTGCAGATAAATATGACAAGACATCTGACTTACCATTTAAGACAGGACTCCCGGCGGAATTTGTGGAACCACTTTCGGATTTTTGAGGTGTAGTGGGGGTTTCAGATTTGTCGGAAGCCTCAGAACCATCTGGTTTACAAAAAGAAGGCACGAACTCCACGGCATTTACATTCAACGTGGAAAATTTTGCAGACACATCGTCTGAATCTTTTGCACCTTGTTCACTTATGACATCGGCTTGACTTTCCCAAGAGTCTGGAGCACCGTTATTGGACATATTAAATACAGACAGTGTAAATTTATTAAATAAGTCTTTCTTTTCCAGTTAAATTTATGAATATTCGCGTTCTTTTCTCAATAGATCCGCGTGTGTCTTTATCTTGTACCGGAAGTTCATGGCAATTTGCCAAATATGTGAAGAAACAATCACAGTATACTTTATTTTAAAATCTTATCCTTAATAAGAATGTTATATATTTTTTTCTTTCTTATTTTTCTAGGACAATTCTATGATACTCTGAAACAAGCCTATTTCATTTTAAATACTGTGTTTAATTAATACATTTCATGACTAACTTCCGGTTAAATGCTGCCATGAAAAATATACTATTTAATTGCCATTAACAATAACAAGAGTTGTAGACTTTTAGACTATGGACTGGTCATAGTGAAAATCGACTAAAGCGTTTGCTATTTAATGACGTTTTGATATTTGACGAATTCAAGATTTTTAGTAAACTTCAGCAAAATCTTTTAAAATTATATTAATTGATATTCAAATTAATTATGTCATATGGATTAACTATTAAATAAAAGTAACGAATTCATGGGATAACGCAGATGATCACGATTGTTTTGCTAATTTCGTCAAAGCAAATATATATAAATGAAATAATTGCAACCCTTATTATATTTTAATGCAAAAGAGGAAAGTTAACATATTTTATATCTACATTTTTAGTGTGCAATTAAAATTTTATGAATAAAAATATCGTAATGTTCAGAAAAAGCTGTATGCAGTTTAAAGGCGTAACCGCTCGCAATCGCTCGTCGCTCGTTTACAGCGAAAAATCCGATCACGTGACCCCATTGTTAAATTTCCCGCGACCCGAAAAGTCGCTGCTTCATGCAGTCGCTCGTCGCTCGATACCTGGCGCGGTCTCATGGAGTCGCTGGTCGCTCCTTTCCAGCGACAAATATGATCACGTGACCCCATTTTTAAATTTCCTGCAACTCGAAAAGTCGCTGCTTCATGGAGTCGATCGTCGCTCGTTTGCCGCGACAATCTGGTCGAGCGACCCCATTTTAAATTTCCCGAAAAACAAAACATTTTTAATCTAATTGTGAACTGACTAATAAGTAGAAACAAGTGTGATTTTTTAAAAGTTACATAGGTACATTTTAAACTTCATAAAACTGTACAATGAAGAAACAAAATTATGGTTTAAACGTACATTGTGTCCATACTTTACTAATATTTCATGAAATGTTTTAAAGTATTTTTTTTTTTTTATAATATAATTACCTTGTCCGATTCCATTATTTACGGGAATTAATTTAGGGACCGTTTGCAGCACCACTTTTATGTAATTTACATCGACTTGTTTCGACCGCTTATTTTTTTTCTTTTCTTTTCTCTATTCTATAGTGTATTAATTACCTATGACCTTTTTTCCCCAGCGACAAAGTTCAACATTTTGAGCCGATCGCTACATATCACATGACCAGATTTGTCGCTGCAAACGACCGACTACAAAGGCCGTAGCTCAACATTTTCAGCTTTGTCGCTACCTTTCCTGCGACCATATTTTGTCGCTTTTTCGAGACGCGGGAAATTTAAAAAATGGGGTCGCTTGATCAGATCGCGAGCGACAAGCGACCATGAGGTTACGCCGTTAAGTGATACTTTTATGTCATGCCTACTTCTGGAATCTGAAATGTTTCTAGCGGGGATTAGACTAGACTACATGTAGTGCATAACCTCATGTAGTTTCCTGCGTAAGGACAAGTGTAATCATAGTTAGGCATGTAGGATACTACATATCGGAGATTGACGGGTCCCGACCGTCCTACATCCTAGGTAGAATCCAACTTAGGCATCCTACATTGGCCAGTGTAAACAGAACGCCCTAACTCCAACTTGTAGGACACCAATTTGTAGTGCACTACATGTAGTCTAGTCTAATCATCGCTTCTTTATCAAATAAAACAAAATCAAATAAAAAGTGGTTGAGATGCTTGCTTGGTCAGGCTGCTGAAAAAGGAAAAGTTTTCTGTCTATGACCTGCTTTCTTGACAAGTAATTGTCTATGCTTTAAATAAATCCATGTTTTAAAATGGCGGTACCTCTACTAGTCGCAGAATTTAACAACAGCTAATGTGCGTTTTTAACCTGTGTAATTAGTTTATATATTTAGAAACTAACATATACGCTAGTAGGTTGTGAATATCACAAGTTTGTAGTGTATAAGTATATTAAAAATATAAGTGTTCAGATGAATGTTGGTCAAGTGTAGTGAAATCCTGTGAAATATTGTGATTGTATTGTTAGATTTGTCATGTTACTAACGTTATCTGAAAACTTGAAATGTCTGTGCATTACAAGTTTAAAAGTGCGTTGGATTATGACACGGTTACATTCGATGGGCTACATATATCAGTAGGCGATCTGAAAGCCGCCATATCGCAACAGAAAAGAATTGGAAAGACGTCAGATTTTGATCTTCAAATTACTAATGCCCAAACAAAAGAAGGTGTGTATTGATTGATTGTGCATTTGTAACAAAGTTCAGTAGTAATGTAATAGCATACATAGTTTTGGCTCACTACATTACATGCGGGGCAATTCATGTACATATTGCACTTCACTTTTCCAAGCCTTACCATCGTGTCAATCAACCTATAAATAATAGTTTAGGATTCATCATCAACTAATATTTGAATGTAACGTAGTTTTAAAACAAATTTAAAGACTTGTTGAAAATAGCGGCTTTTACATTAAAGTACCTACCATTAAAGTACCATGTAAAGTATATTTAATGTTTTCTTTCAGTCTATGTGGATGACAATACTCTAATACCAAAGAATACGTCCCTACTTGTTGCTAGAGTTCCACTATCTCAGCAGCCTAAAAAACAGTGGGAAGGGACCAACAGCAACCAAGCTTCACTACATAAAGATGTCGCTCCTAACAAAGGATTGGCTGATCTGTCTCGCATGGAAGGTAGCGAACAGGATAAAATTAATGCTATGATATCACAGTCCACTTTTGACTACGATCCTAGCAAGTAAGATGAGATTGGTTATATGTAAAACCAGTATTTTTTAGCTATTTACAAATAATGTTTGTCTTTGTTTGGTTTTGGAATACATTCAGTTTAAAAGGTGTTTGTTGAACTATACACTGTGGCTTTGTAAGTGCTTGTATACTAATACCAAGTAAACTTAAATTTTTGAAAGCATTTATCTATTATTATTCTAATTACTTAAGTATGCAGATAGTGAACAAAAGTCATAGAATGGGTTCTACACTTGCAGACTCAACAAATTTAGCCATCTTACTTTTAAAATTAACACAGAATAGACATTTATTATTAAGTTTCTAAGATATTAAATGTGTTGTAGAGCAATATTGTCTTATCAGAATCAGTCACAAAAAAAAGTGCCCAGACATTGAATATAATTAAACTAATTCAAATAATCAAAAACAAACTCTAGAAAGTGTTTGTCAACTAATATTTTATATTTTGTAACTAACTTTATTGATAATTATCTTTTTTTCCAGTTATCAGAAAATTAGAGGACAGAATCAAAGAGGTCTTGTGCCAACTAATTATATCTGTTACAAGTGTCAAAAACGTGGACACTGGATTAAAGATTGCCCTGCTGCAAACTCAGTATGTATATTTCTTTAGCATAGATTCACAGTCCCATAGGTTCATAGTTATTCCTCTACTATATTATTGATTCTATAGTCCGATTTTTAATTCGAGGCAGTAAAATGACATTTCCAGTGTGGCAGGTTTTTAATTCCAAATAAATAGTGATGTGTTAGAATCGACTTATTACAATCAAAAGTTAGTCGAGCTTACATTTTTTTATTCAGATATCAAATTAGCTCTGTATATATATTTACGACAATTAATCAAAAGACATGCACGGTGACTGTTTTTAAATGTAAAAAAAAAAAAATTATAAAATTAAAGCCAAATGCGGTGCTGGTATAAGATGAAGCACCTTACCATGCAAGAAAAGTCGAGCGCATCCAACTCCAAACTGGATGAATTCTGACATTATGCAGTGGTTGGATAAAAAACAAATTTAATATCAACTTACAATTATAAAAGCTCAATTAGTAGAAATAGTAAATTTTTGATACATAATAAAATAAAGCATGACTAAATGTCATCGTCGTAGTAAGATTACCAAACATCACTATTGTAGCGGGTCACCCTTTTTTGTATAAATGACAGTTGCAATTGTCATTTTACTGCCTCGAATTAAAAATCGGACTATAGACATATTATTTCAATTCTTAAATTTAAGTCAATTAATTTTAACATAATCAACTAAATTTAATAAATAAGTTATTTGTTGTAGCAAAATGAGAAATCCAACCTCTAGTACTTTTACAACAAAAAAAGTACTTGTCCAATGAATAATTGCACAATAGTTATGCAAAACCATGCTAAATTTAAGTAGTGAAATTCTGCAATTTAGACTCATTTTGTAAAAATCTAAGTATATGTATACTGTACCCTTTCACTATATGTCCTAAGAATCATTGCTGTAATTCTATGTGTTCAATAAAGATAATTTAATTTTATCTAATCTATATTTAATATGAATTAATTATAATTATATAAATAGAAACTATGTTGTATCTTATTTAATTTTCATAGTTCAATTCTGCCATTTGTATGAAGTCCTAAATCATAGTAACACCTGATTTATTTATATAGGGAGATCCAATAGAGATAAGGAGAAGTACTGGTATCCCCCGTAGTTTCATGGTACCCGTTGAGGGTCCAAAAGCTCCAGGCGCAATGATGACTCCTAGTGGAACCTTTGCTGTGCCAGCGGTTGATCAGTGAGTATTATGAAAAAAAAACAAATGTTTTTATTTCAAGCAGGCCATTTTCCAGGCACTTTCAAAACATTAAGGTGATGGCTCTAGTTGCACGGTCCCAAAGTGTCACTCTTATGGAGAAGAAACATTAAGAAACTCCATAAGTTACTCTAAAAATGTTACTTGTGCAGTAATAACACCACATTTATTTTAATAGGAAACACGGTTGTTCTTCATGCAGTGAAGGAACAAATGTGAGTGAGAGAGAGTGTGGTCAGTGATGTTTGTGTCAGTTTGTTCCTACAAAATCGCCTTCGTGTCGCAGTGGCTTTGCCTATGCTACAGTACCCTTAGTGGTGTTAACCAGTGAAAGTTTCCAATCATCGAGGGTTGGAGGCCCTCGAGGCTGTATGTAAGAAGCCGACCTCTTACATACAGATCCATTATTATGAAAACGGCATATCACAACAACAACACATTTATACAAATGTTTTTTTTATAGAATATTTTATTAAAATGCCCATTCTTTTATAGTGAAGCCTATTTGGCTTCAGAAAACGCTGGTGGTGCAGATACACCGACGAATGCGCCTGCAGCGCCTGATATGAACATACCTGACGAACTAATATGCAGCTTATGTCGGGATTTACTCACGGACGCAGTGATGATACCCTGTTGTGGGAACTCGTTTTGTGATGAATGTAAGTAAATACTGTGCTTATGAAAATCTGTGTCACGTGCGTTAATTATAAAAATCGGGGATTACGATGTGATAATCTTCAAATAAAATCTAAAATTTTGGTTATTAGGTATACGAGGCGCGCTTTTGGAATCAGAAGATCATGAATGCCCTGATTGTCGTGAAAAAGAAATTGCACCGACTACGTTAATACCTAATAGGTAACTTATTGCAAATATGATCAAAATAAATTTTAAACAGTTTATAAGTACACATACATAATATAAATGAAATATATTATTTTATTGTAGGTTTTTAAGGAACTCGGTGTCTTCGTTCCGTAATCAGACGGGTTACAGCCGGCGCATGCCACACAGGCCCGCGGCGGCGCCCGTACAGCAACAGCACGCTCCCATAGGTAAAGAACAATGTTGTGGTACTTTTATTTTCGAGTTAAGACACAAAGTTTCATGGGAAGCCATAGGGATGGCAGCAAAACGACGCAATGACGTTGAGTTTCATTTGTTTTCAGAAGTTCTTTGAAGTTAACTGCAAGATTTAAATGAGAGTGAACACTTTTTCTTTGAACTGAAGTTAAAAATTGTTTTCAGAGCCCCCTCCAGTGCCACAAGTTCAACCGCCGCCGAATGGTACCGCTCAGCCTGGCTCCAGTGGTGGTTCGTATACTTTTATTATTACCAACTAACACTATTCTCGTGCACTAATAATGAGTGAATTGGTTGATTTGATTTTTTATTTAAATGTTATGTTTAACTTGTGTTTTTTTATTTAACTTTTAATCACTAATGGATCTGGAATGTTTTGGTTTTAATAATTACATCGTTTTATATAAAAAGTGTTGTTGAGAAACCTGTCTATTGTAAATGGAATTGCATTTTAAATAAAAATCCAAATGCCAGTGAATAATTCCAGAACTTACTGTATTTTAACCTTCCACAATAAAATACAGTTGCATATTCGAATAACTTCTAAAATTAAATATTTCACAACTTGTACTGTATTGAATTTATTTCTTTTCGTTCTTCGTAAGAAATTTTGTATCTAATTTACACCTGGTGGTTAAAATTCTGTTATTTATGATTTTTTTTTCAATGATTGTGTAATTCCTATTCATTTCCGTCTTTGTTCGATCATTGTAGTGTTTCAAATCGTTAACAGCGTTTAGCAGCGGCTTCCATGTGGATGCGGTCGGATGCAGTTCATTCACATTATTATTTTATTATACGAGTTTGCCAAGAGAATTTTCAGCACATAGCATGTGGAAACAGAGAACCTCTGTTTAGGAATAATGTATAGTTATATACGAATTTAGAAAAGCAGTCTGCCATAAGACTTAGTGTTGCGTTGCGTTGTCTATAAAGAAGGGCGTGTCGAGGCGAGCGCAGCGAGCGTGCCGATCGCCTCGAGTGGACCGAGCAGGCCGAGCGGTCCGAGTGTGCCCAGCAGGCCAAGCGGTCCGAGTGGGCCGACTAGGCCGAGCGGTCCGAGTGGGCCGAATAGGCCTAGCGGCCCGAGTGGGCCGAGCCGGCCGAGCGGTCCTAGTGGGCTGAGCAAGCCGGGCCCGCCGAGCGTGGCGAGCGCGGCGGCGGGCGACGAGTCTGATGGCTCCGCCGACGACAACATCACGCTGACGTTGCCGGCGGCGCACCGCGCGCCCGCTCCCGCTCCCGCGCCCGCCGACCGCCACCGACACCCGCGCTACGGTACACACCACCGACCTCGCATGACCGCCACTCCTGTCTGCATGCTTACATGGGGCCATACCACACAAACACACGCCATCACTCTTTTTAATTGGTTTTCGCTTGAATAAAATGTTTAGGTTAGCCATATTCATCGTTTCAAAAAATGACCGTTACCGTATTAACTCTACCCATTCGGTATTTTTTCTAGTGCAACGCACGGTAATCAGAGCCATAACGAAAGCAGCCTCATTCCGCTGTGGCTACGTGCATAATTTTAGTTGACACTTGTTTGATCGCCCGACAACAAGCGATACGATGGCGATTCCTTTCCGAATTGACATACATATATGCTATCTCCTTTAGTCTCCTAAAATATTCCTATTTCGTGTAGGACTAGGAACTGTTACAATGCGTATGATTTTGTAGCTAATGTATATACTCGATCAAGTGTTTGTGGTAAGCTCCAAGTTTCGTTTTGTATTGATGATTTTGTTGTTTCGAAGTTTTGACTAACACTGCTAGTAACATTTTATTACTGCTTTATTCAATCGGTTATGGAAAAGTAGTTCGTGCTATGTAGGAGCTGAATGTGAATACAGTATGTTCTGAAATAAATTGGATGCTTCCCTAAACTAGTTATTTTTGTATAACTAACATATGTATTAGAAATGTTACAAGTCAAGAAGATGAAATTTATTTTTATCTACTTTTGTATAACATGTTATATGTTGTTACAGTTCAACCGCCCCCAGGTATGAAGCCTCCTGCATTAGAAACTCCTCCGAATATGCTGATTAATGTAGGTATCTTACGGATAAGATTTATTCTAAATCTATAAAATATACATTTATTAATGAGTACTTTTTATATAGATGCCCAGAATTGATGAGCAGAGAGCAAGTACACCTACAATTGATGAGAGAAGAGATACTTTGCCTAATCAGGTAATGAATATTATTTATAATTGTTTTTTTGTATGTGTTCAATCAAAATTAATGTGATTTATTAATCTCTGTAGGTGGTGTTTAATCGTGGAGCTCCGCCACCGTTTATCCCGGGCGCCCTGCCACCGCCGCGGCGTTACAAGTCAGTATAACCATATCTACTCATATATGATGGTAAAAAAATGTTAATGGTTGACCAATTTATATCGTTCGCAGTTCGCCGTTTCGTAGAACAATGGGTTCAAATGGTCCCCGACCGTATAACGATCGTTACCCTCCAGAACCTTATCAACCACCACCACCTGGCATTAAAGACTCGCCGACTAACGGGTACGTAATACGTTTATGTCAATTCTCACGGTTTTAACATCGAATCGGAGACTTCAGTCGTAATTTTTATTCGTTATTTCTTATTGGTTTCTCTCCCTGCATTCTAATTTCTTTCTATAAAAGAAGTGGTTCAAAGCTGTCAAAAGTCATTCGTCTTGTAAAAGTTGTATTTTAAATTTATATACAACCTTGAGACGTCAACTTGACAGTTTAACAAATTTGACGGTCGTCTCCTTCGATGGATAAAGCCCGTTCGTGAATCGGCGACATCGTTTCTCTAAAGAGGGTACGTGGTTTGTCTTTAGGCACGGAGAGGATCCTCTGGAAGCCTTTAACCGAATGATTCGCGAGAAAGAGATGCGAGCGAAGCGGCGCGAGGAGGAGCGGCGGCGCGCCGTGTCGGGGTCGCGCAGCTCGCGCTCCCGCACGCCGCGCTCGCCGCGCTCGCCCCGCTCGCCGCGCTCCCCGCGCTCGCCGCGCTCGCAGCGCTCGGCGCGCTCCCCGCGCTCGCCCCGCTCTCCGCGCGCGCCGCGCTCGCCTCGCCTCCGATACTCTAGGTTCGTTGCTAGTTCGCATTTAGTGCATGTCAAATTCAGTAATTTACACTTTCGTTGGCGTATTGTTTATCGTCTCTGCTTCATATGTGCATGTGCTCGCTTTATGTAATGCATGATTTTATGTGCAGATTCTGTAGTCGCTTACCTTTCTTCCAATTGTCTTTTCACCGTTAATCAAAATTTTGTCTTGTTGAACTATCAGTATACACATAAGTGTTGATTATTTTGTGATTTTGTAATATTGCCACGGTTTGTAAATGTCTTAAAATAGTACACGTAGTTTTGGATACTCATTTAATATCAATTTATATTTACAGATCACGGTCTATCTCACGCGGTCGGTTGCGAAGGTCACCATGGTCGCCTCGACGACGACGTACTCGTGAAAGGACACTATCACTCACAAGGTGGGGAACATATTTAAATTACCTGAAATAACTAAGACTGTAATTTTGTTCTCGTGTGCTGAGTAACCGGTATGCAATGTGCAGGTCTCCGTCCCCGCGGCGGCGGCACCGCTCCCCGCTGCGCTACCGCTCCCCGCTGCGCTCGCCGCTCCGCTCGCCGCTGGTGCGGTCCCCGCTGCGCACTCCGCTCCGCTCGCCGCTGCGCTCGCCGCCGCGCTCGCCGCTGCGCTCTCCGCCCCGGTCGCCGCTCCGCTCACCGTTACGAGTCCCGATGCGATCGCCGCCGCCGCAGAGGAATATGTCTCCGCATCGGTGAGTACCTAGTCTATCTAAGGCACTCATTCTGTTTTGAAATCTTTCTTGATCGTAATTGTTATATAGTATCTAAACCAATAGCCAGCCCAGTGGTTAAGGTCACCACGCCAAACCCACTATTCGCGACGTGCCGCGGGTTCGATCCCCGTGAAGGAAAAGCTTTATGTGATCCAGCTTGTTCATGAGACAAGGATTTAGTGTGCAGGTCATATTATAAAAATATTGTCAAAAAAAGTAGTCTTACATCGTAAAACAACTTTAAGACTTGTATGTAAAGTTTAATTAGCAAAATACAACATGAAAAACAATGACAACACTTTGACAGATAGACATATTGTTTCGGATAATTTATTTACGACTAGGCTGTACTAGAGCAAGTTGTAAACGCTTAGATTCACATTTGCTCAATTTGATTTTCTCTTTTCTCAGATATGCTGGTGTTTACGATGAACTGTTGTCCCCGCCCCGACGTATTGTTGAGCCGCCCTACGGAGCCAGGTACGATTGTAACAGTCTAAATAGTGTCTTCATGCGCCCTTTACCAGCGTCTAAGAGAATGTGTTTGTTCGTTGATGTTATGAAATTGCTGAGCGGATTGAACCTGTGTTCGCGTTTCAGTGTAAAAACTCAACGGACTAAGTTAACCTTTTATTACGTTGTTTTTACTGTGTTAGTTTAAGCTTTTTAAACATGAATATTTGTTGAATGTATTATATTTTCATGAAACAAATAAACGTGCTATCGAAACTTCAAATAACTGGTGTGATGTTATGACGATTTGTCAGCCTTGTGGTAAGTACGTAATGATATACCGAATGGTTCATTGACTTGACTTGTTCAACCTACCTCCGAAGCTGTGATACATTTATGGATTTAAAGTAACTCCTACTGTGATGAAAGCTTTTTGTACTACACGATTTCAAGTATAAAAATCAAGAAACTCTAGTCGTTAATATAGTTTACTTTTAAGAGTAAAATAACATAGAATATTCTTTATTGTATGTGTAACGCGGTTAGCGTGGAACATAGACAAGTAGAGGGAAGTAGAAACGAGTGCTGGAACTACTGCCACCTAGCTTATGTGTAGGCTATGCCGTTCTTTATCTTTTTTAAGAATATGCAACTATGTTAAAATATTCTTAGTTGTTTAGTTTTGACTTAGAAGACCGATAGCAGATGTTGACACATTTTACTTAAAATAAACTAATTTTAAATGAGACAAATTTATTTCTTTTTTGATTTAAGCAGGGTGCCAGTTCCTTCTATTTGTCCTAATCTTGTGTTAAAAATAGGGATGACGTACGTCTATCGTCCAGATAGACAATTAAGCAAATATACACTAGTTTTATCGGTGCAATAAAAGAATAGTTGTCTTACTACAATAAATTTCAGGAGTGGAAGTTTGTAACATAACCTCAACGTAAAATTTATTTATAGATATTGTCTCGTACTTTTATCTACCCACAGTCATTTGAGAGGATAATGTTTGCGGGGTAAAAGAATAAAATAATAATTATTCACTAATCGGAAAGACCTTAAAACGTCATCCCTATTGTATACCAACCAGAAAATATAGATTTCTATATTCTATTGACATTTAATGTGTGTACATTGATCACTTATGAATATCGGCCTATAGAACCAGTTCACGACGGCCGTCGTTCGCCGACGTCTAATACTCTTGTCAGGCTTGCACAAATGAGGTCATTAAATCTATTTAGATGGCTGCGACATATAAGGTTATCCTAGTTTTTAATATCTCGAAATAGCGATAAGGCTTGCGGCATTATGACGATGTGAACATTTGCGTTGATGAATTTTGGTAATGGCTAATTTGGCTAGGACCTTTTAGGCAGACTGACGTTGTAGCATAAGTTGCAGGCGTTCAAGTTCACAAAATAGTTGAGAGAAAGTTTTTCAAGCCTGGAAAATAACATGTATGTGTTTTTATTGTTATGTTTTAGCTCATAAGATGTATGTTTTACTCTTATGTCATGGAAGACATAAGGGTAAGAGCTCGTTTTGGAAGAACGCTTGAAATCGTGTACTGATAATAAGATGTTAAAGAGTTTGCTTAACTATTTATCTTTTGTACTGGTATTTAATATATTAATGTTTTGTATTATGTATGGGTAAAGTAAGACTAATGACAAGATTTTGTTGAGTTTTACCCTATAATCAGTCGGCTGTATTCAGAGACGTCCTTTGAATAACTGATGTTAATCTGAACTATAAATTATACGTTAACTGCGAGCGCTTATTGAGGACTAAACTGTCTATCATGACTTGTCTTTGTACTGTTCTTGTTTGTATCAGTCAGTTTTCTTCATTGAAAATAGCTCGTAAGACTTAGATAATGGAATATATCAATCATACTTTTGGCATATCGGTCATGTGTTTATCATATTAATCAAAAAGTTAGAGATTACGGACATTTTAATTGTGATGGGATTTGCTGGATCGTGCATACGATACGTAATCAAAAGATAACAAAATGGACTTTGTTTCCCGATGGCGCTATAGACATATAAGTCAGGGCTTGAATGTGCATTTACTGGCATTGTCCTGTTAAATAAATACATGGTAAATACGTAAAAGTACATTTTGTTAGTATTTGTGATTCCATCAATAACTTGGAAGACTAAACTATAAAATAGAAAATATTTGTTTAGTGTGTTTATTGTCTCATAACAGAATAGCCGGAATTTCAAAGTACGTCTCTACTCTGTAGTTAAAAATGACCTAATCCGACATTAAAACTGGTTTTGGTATGTCAAGAAATCATAATAAAAATATGTATTTCGTTTTGAAACTTACAAAGTAAGTAATGATATATATAATTAATTTAGTACTGCAATTCTAAGGCATGTATAAAATGTAAGACTGAAAGTCAAATGTGATATTTAACTGTGATGAATACAATTTATTTTCTCAAACATTTGTTTTTTATTTCCTGTGATTGCCACTTTTTATTAGGTAGATAATCTCGGTGTTCCTACTTTTTGTAATACATTAGTTTGTTTGTGTAAATATGGATAAGTATGTACTCATTTTTTGCGTTTCAATTATTAAGCCAAAACACGGTGTTTTTTAGTTTGTTACTAAAGTGCTGAATTTCTTATTTTTTGTTGAAGTAGTATTTGAATGTTTTCAAAGCGTCGTGACGTCGTCAAAGTTTCGTGAGGCGGATTTATGATTGCTTGATATACTGGTTTACTAATGCGTAATCATCGGGATCGCTAGTCTAGTAGATTTAACTACATATGTGATCGCGAATCACACACTGCAATCCCACTGCCGCGACAGCTTAGCAACTCGAGTGATCCCGATAAATACGTGTCAATAAACCGTTATTTCAAGTAATTGCAACTTAATTGGCTTACAAATAACTCTTAATTACTTTACTCCGTCTAACTTTGGGCCGTATACAGATGTATTTGTACGTGTATGACATTTTTAAGAAATTAAAAAAAATGTGTGCATATTTTGATTGATGCGCTATTTATAACTATTGCTGAAAATTGTAACATAAGTGTATGATGTTATTTGTAGTTCAATGTAAAAGTTTTAGTGATGCAATGTAAGATTATTTTATTGTGTAAAGCGTAATAAAATCTCTCTTAGTAACATAGATTTCTTGTTATGTATAAGTATGGCTTAGGGTGCCTCTAGATAAGTAGGTTAAGGGAAAGCTACAGTGGCGCCACTATATGGCAGTGACGGAGCCACTGTAGCGATCCGAAAATATGTATGAATACTAGCAGTGGTGCCACTGCAACACTAAACGTCACATCTTGTTGTATTATCAATTTAATTTATCAATTCATGTATTTATTTAAGCATATAAATGTAATTGTATAATAAGTTCTAAGTTAATTTCTATATTCGCCATAATTTGTTTATCGTGTGTTTTAATCCTTTGGATTAAATGTAACACTTAATTTGTGACTTTGTATGTATAAAACGTAACAGCAGCCTTTACTTGTGCATTATTTAGGCTCGCTTTTGTACCTCTTAGTGTAAACATAGTCAACTGTGAATGTCAAGGTCTATAGCCATCACTAAATTAGCACATTATGTATGTTGAATTATGTTGCTTGTAAGTTTTTTAAAAGCGACGCAATACAAGAATTTCAGGATGTGGACTAGTTGTCGGGAGCTTTGTATTATTTTTGCTTTTGATTCTTTTTTCTTGTTTGGACTTGTACGTACAATGACATATGTTACGAATATTGTATGTTCTTGTTTTTAGCTGTTTTATATTTGCTTTTTAATAATAAAAATCAAACTTTAATAATGTTGTATCGATTAGGATAATCGATTAAACTATGTACGTTGAGAAAGTAGACGACATTAGAAGACACTTATTGTATCCAACGATGTGGTGTACAAACATTGTGTTAAACTTAATTTGATCACTAGGATTGTATAAATCAAATATATAAGCAAGTTTAGAGACATTTTTATGTTAATAACTATGTCACATCGAAATTTAATAGAACGCCAAATGTATAAAAAAAATATATCCTCCTGTTGTCTTACTGTATAACTTGTATAGGTTTAACTATTATTGTTAATTTGCTATTTTAAGGCAGTTTCATCTGAAATGCTTTTCTAGTGAAGAAGACGAGTTGTCGGTCTATGTTGCTGAAAGAATCCTTCAGGAAGACGGGAACGGCTGCAACAACAGACTGCGGGTAAACTAGATCTCACTATGAAAAAGAATGTATTATTTACAGGGTTGCACCTTATGTAACTAAATAGTTACTCTGTCAATATTTAACACGAGCTTCATTAGTTGTAGTGACTGTCTAATATTCTACGTTTGAATCTTCATGAATGGACTAAACGTTCATCTCAACATTTTGCCATTGAGCGGAACATAATAACATCATTGAAAACGAGTGTTACTCGTTGACTGTACATTTTAAGGCTCAAGAGAGTCGACAGTACAGTTTATTGTTTTCTCGTATTAGTTATTGTATTATCTCGTGTGGATCAAAGAAAAGTCTTTTCATGAGTGCTAGCGCTACTTTATTTGTCATTTGAGATGGCGGCGGAGTAGTACACATATGAAAAATGATTTCGATCAAAATTACTTATAATTCTAAATTAATATTTCAAGCTGATATGTAATGGTTCTAGTGTGTCATGTCGATTAAATTCATTTAACCAAGTGGAAGATACCTTTTTTGGGCTCCGTACCCAAAGAATATTAAATGGAGCCCTGTTACTGAGAATCTGCTGTTAGTTGGTCTGTCCAAGCTGAAATAGCTTATAATTGAGTTTTAGATGAATTATTACTTTTTTCGCTTAAACATGGATGTTAGCAACGGTTGCTAGTCATTTTAATAGTTTTACAAACCCTTAATGGCGCGAGTCCGACCCGCCCTAGATCAGTTTTTTACTAAACTGTTCTCCGTCAGTTATCGGATAGCATGTCATCAAGTTGAGTGTTTCGTATCTCAAAAGGTATAGTAACTCGGTCTGAAATGTAGAGTCCTAATAAAATAGTAATATCATATACAATTTACGGCCGTCATCTGTTTACTACTCCGTAGAATTATTTCTTACAGTATTAACTCGTTTGATAATAGGGCCCTAGGTGCGATACCATGAGGCACTGACGTCATATGTCATGACTAATATAATACATTTGACTGTCACTTTTGTGTTGACGGTATCATTATAAAACTTTCTGTTGTATAAAGATTGTGTCGTATTGTTTTAAGCGAGTCAAGATAGAGCATTGTTAAACCAAGGCTAGACTTTAATGGCGTAAGATATCAGTACTGAAAAGTTTAAAAAAAATTCGCACTGGAGGAAAGTCAATCTCGGTATTATTAATAACTGATTCGTTTCAAGATAGTTCTTTTTTCTAACGAAGATTAGCTTTAAAGATTTTTGATCCTATGTTCTTGCTAATCACTAATATTGATGTCGATTTATTGTCCCTATTTTAACATTTTCTTTATACAACAGAAACTTTTATTCAGTTTGCTAGTTCAGGTTAATTTATTTTGATTCTGATCATAGTTTTTATTACAGGTTCGATTCGCGCAGCAAATATTTAGTTTATAAAAAAGTCAGAGACGAGGATACGTCAATGAGAGCACTCGCTTTGGACAATGCGTATTATTTGTTTGCCAACATACATTAACCATTTCGGCCAACAATCACTTGTCATACCAGAATGCGTTTTCAACAGGCTTCAAATGGCAGTGGCTATTTGCTTAAGTGCTGCGGCCATGTTATTTTTTAAACAAAATAATTGTATAGAAGCTTACTTGAGCGATACAATTCTAATAAATGTAATGGACATCTTATCGTATAATCATGAGTAAAAATCAAATGATTAGATATGCATAAGTATGGAAATGTTGGCTAGCATCTGAACACTTTGGTCCGAACTTGTTATAAGTGTAATGCTTTCATTGCTTCAACTAACATGGAATGTCTTTATTTTTCAGATACGGGCCTAGGAGCGGCGCTCCGCCACCAGGATACCCACCAATGGGTGTCAAACAAATGCCTCCAATGGGTAACCTCCCAGTTCAATCTGACCAACCTTTGCCAGGTTATCGAGGGCGATATGACGGTCCACCCTTTGAAGAAATACCACCCGGTGTTGAACCGCCTGTGCCCGGCTTCGAACCGTCGCCTTTTGAAAAGCCTCAATTTGGCCCGCCCGGTTCGATAGATCGCGACCGATTGCCTCCTCCTAATTACAGAGATCCTTACAGGCCGCCATCGTATACCCATAATGATGGTCCTGGTGGTTATAGAGATAACATGACAATACCACCTCCCGTACCGAACGAAATACCTGTACACGTAGGTGATCAGCCGCCACGTTACAGAGATAATTATAGGCCTGGCCATTATCGTGATCAAGGCCCGATGCCGTTTAGAGACGGGCAGCAATATCGGGAACCAGGACCTCAAGGTCCGTATCGTGATCCTAACTTTAGAGGTGGGCCACCGCCATTCCGTGATAACTCTTACAGGAATGTACCTTATAGGGAAGGTGGTTTTCGGGACAATATGCCACACAATAGTTTCCGTGAACCAGGCGTGCCATTTAGGCCACCTAGTGCCGATCCTCGTGAGGTTATACCGCCAAACTATCATGATTCTAATTATCGGGATAATTATAGAGAAGAAAGTGGCTCTCGAGATCACAATCGACCAGGATTTAGGTCAAATGTTCGCAACAGAGGCGGACTGCGGCGAACTAATGTCGAACATGACAGGCATAGAGATAGAGAGGGTCGCGATAGAGAAAGATTCAATGAAAATCGTGAACCAACTGACAAAACAGAAAGACCGCGTGATTCAGAACGAAGGACTGGTTATGAAAAAGTTCGAGACGCTCGTGAAGGACGTGAAGATCGAACAAAAGAATATGAAAGAAACCGGGATTATGATAAAGAAAGGGATCATGATAGAACAACTCCTGATAAAAAAGCCCGAGCTTCGCCTAAACGTAGTAGAGACACTCGGGAGAAAAAACGTAGTGAGTCTCGAGGGCGTTCTCGTGATAGAGAGAGTAGGAGAGAAAAGAAAGAAGAAAGGACTCGTGAGAAATCATCAGCTGATAGAAGTAGAGAACACAAAGACAAAGAAAAGAAAATCAAAGAACGCAAGAAGAAGAAACGTGAAAAGGAAAAAGATACGGACAAAAAGAAAAAGCGTGACAAAAAGGATAAAAAAGACAAGGATCACGTTAAAAAAGAGGAAGGTGATTCTGAAAAACTTGACGTTAAGGGTGACGAAAAGGAAAGTAGTGAAGTTAATATTGAAAAACAACAAGACGTAATAAAAACAGAAAATGTTGAAACTGAAATTTCAACTATTAAAAAAGAAGACTCGCCTCCTACAGCCGAGTCAACTGAAAAGCCAGCGGTTGATCTATACGGTGATGAAGCATCAGAAGCGGTCGATAAGGAAATTATTGAAAATTATGTCAAAACGGAAGATAAAGGCGACACACGGTCTACAGAGATCAAAAATGAAGATGATATGAATATATCCAAGGAAGAACCATTCGACGGAATTGAACTACAGGCTACCGCAGAAGAGTTGGATTTGAAAGCCGACCTGGAAGCGAGCAACCCAACAAGTAAAGAAATGCTGGCAAGTTTGCCTGAATTGTCGAAGTGGGAAGTAGATGAAGAGAATGCAGAAAAATCTAAAGAACCAGGTGAGATTACTTCACCTGAGGAAGAAGAAGATGGGAGCAAAGTAACTTCTGATGTCATAAAACGTGCCGAAAATGCTATTTTCGCTAAAGCGATTAATACCTTAAGGCCCATAGAAATTAAAAAGATAAGCAGTGATCGAATTAAACTTTATGGTGATGAAGTACCGAAAACAGCTATGAGCAACATGCAGATAACGGTTCCAGTTGCAGATTCTGAACCCAGGTCAATTGAAATAAATGAAAGAAAAAAGAGGTACTCTAAAACACCTCCTCCGCGGCTATCAGTTAAAGATCGCCTCGGCGGAAAGGTAGAAGACGTGAGAAGGGGAAGAGAAACACGAGTTGTACAGAGTACTGTAGAACGTGTCAAGTCCAGGTCAAAAACTCCAAAACGCGAACAAACCTACAGACGCGTAACCGTGGAAAGAGATCGAGGTCGTAAACAACAAGATAGAGTGGAATCAGCAAAAAGCGATAGACGATTGATGTCTGAAGCAGTAAAGACTAATGAAAAACATCGAGCTCGAAGCCCTCATGAAAAGAAGTTTATTGATAAAACTGGGAAAGAAGATAAGAAATTAAACTACGAAAATACCCAGCGTGATAGAGGCCTGGAAAAAAATGCCCACGTAGAACCAAAAAACGTACATGTAGACCGAGAGAGAAAGAAATCAACTTTGGATGAAGCTCATTTTGAACCAGACTACGATGAAAATGTAGAATCGGATCACGAGAATAAAGAAGAGATTGTTAAGAAACGCGAACGTTCATTATCGCCTTCAGGGTATATTGAGACAAAAAAAGCTAAACTCGACCATGAAACCATTAAATTGGATCTAACTAATGTCAAAAAGAAACCAGATTCTGAAAGTGAATCAACTAGTGATTCGGAATATTCATCGTCTTCGACGTCTTCTGATGCTCGCAAGCGTAAGAAGAAAAAGAAACGCAATAAGAAAAAGAAGAAGCGAGCGGCTAGTGAGAGTGAGTCGGAGTCTGAATCCAGCTCTGATGATCACAAGAAGAAGAAGAAGAAACGGAAACATAAGAAGAAATCTAGTAAGAAGAAAAAGAAATCTAAACATAAGTAAGCCTGCATTGCCCCTATGCTTTGTTTCCAACTGTAATTTCAGTTTATTTGTTAATTCATTACTTACGTAGGTTAGGTAATATGTAAAATAATATCTGGTACTTTTTTTAGTTTGAATGCATATGATTTTAAGCTCACATGAGTACGGTGAATTTAGTCAGCTAATTTTAACAAACATGTGTTAAAACTTCAAAAGCTATATACAATAAATAATTGGATAAATGATAGTTTTGTTTTACTTACCATTATAACTTATTATATTTATACGTGTAAAACCCTAAATATTATGAGAAATCATTTTTTTAAAATACGCTAAATGTAGAAGAATAATCTAAACAATGGAGAGGCAGCCAAAAATGATATGCAATTGAAGAAAAACCTGATCGAAAAAAAGTCTACTAAAGTCTGAATACAAATTAAAACAGACTGCTAACAAATATGCTCGGCCGCGGTTCGTCCACATTCTGTATGTAGTCAAAACAAGATAATGGCACAAGCAAAACTTCAGCATTGTCTGTTACTCGTAGCTCTGTCATCCGGCAAGTGCCTACATAAAATAATAATAAAGGATTAAAAAATCGAAAGCCCACCTTTTATGTCACTACACTCAAATTTTATACATAATCGGTCCAGCCGTTTTTATAGTGTTAAATTACATTTTCATCGGGTTTATACAGAAACAGTAATTTTTGATTCGATTTGGGGCTCAAACCCAAAAAAGTAACTGCAGACGTGACATCAAAGGACAAACGAATTATGATGGTTTCGCTGTAGCTCCTTGGCTTACGAACCGTAAAAAAAGTCGTTCAACGTAGGTTAATATTTTATTTCCTTAAAATGAGATACATAGGTGCAACTAATTGTACACAGTTACACAAAATATTTACTTATACATATGAGTAATGAGTAAACTAAAATAATTTATTAAATAAATAATTTATTAAATTAATTAAATTAAGATCAGCAACTGGCAACTAGCTGTTTCACATAATAGCAACTTGAGTTTTGAGTACCGGTGGTCTTCAACAGTTTTCAGTTGCTATAATCGATGGCTTAGGTCCTAATTGCTGCAACTAGCAACTGTCAAACTCAACAGTGAATCGCATCAGGTCAGGCGATTTAGATCCTCATTTTGGAACATTGATATTTGCCTCAACTTAAGTGGCTTCGTCTGTAAATCCCCTTAGTGTCGTTCTTAAATGTCTATATATTTCTACATTTCAAGTACATTTCAGTTAACAATGAGAAAGACAGCATGACACCTGACATCCCTCTCAGGTGTAGAGAGTGTAGGTCATAGAGAAAGAAAATTGTTGCTGTTCATCGTTTTTGAATACAGCTACACGCATCTAACACTTAAGTATTATTTTACAGCAACATAAATAGATTTAAACTTATATCACTTTTAGGGATAAACCCGTTACATTAACTATCATTTTAAAGAGTCTTTCTATTTGCCCCATCGGTAGCCGCCGATAAGACTTAGCCCGATGTGGTGGAACCAGTTTTTGCGCTTGAGTTCGCGGTCGTACTTCGCGTTACGACGGAATTCTTTCCATTCGTCGAATATCTCAGGGATCTTAGGTCCATAAGTTTTTTTCGGTCCAAATGCGCGTCTTACAGTCTAGAATAAAAAATAGACATGTTAAAGAAATGATTTACGAAACTTAAAGAGGATGGATAACTTACTCAAAAAATACTATGATAAACTTTTACGCCATAGTTGACTTGATACATACCTCAACGACACTGCTGGTTCTATATTTCCAAAGAGATAAAATGATGCAAATAGGGATCAATATAATTCCGGCGTACTGAAGAATCGTTGCCGCAACTGGAAAATAAAACAATAATTAAATAAGAGTTATACGTGATTCATGACCACAATTTGTGGGTAGATCATTCAGATACATAAATAAAGAAATATACGTACCGTACGCTGCAGCCGGATATTCGTATGTGCCACCGAAAAGCAACTCTTCAGTAGTAATTAATGCATAGAAGAATACGGTCAACATCATAACAGGCGTGATGATGCTCCAACAAATTCGCCAATAGAACGAGTTCTTGATTTTCAACATAAACTCAATGTCAAGGCACATGTTCTCCAAACCTGAAATAACAAAAATGCTATTAAATTGAATAGGTCCATTTACGTATGTCATCTATAGTTCTTGGAATATATTCCTTACCGTATATCCAGAATACCCCGATGACCTCCACTATAGCAGCAAACAATCTCATGAAAGTTCCTCCGTAATAATCGACCAGCTCTAGAATGTATTGGCCTCCCTGTAATGACAAAATGTAACTAGTTAGTCTTAAATATCTCAAATGTCGGAAATAAAACTTGTTATTAAATTAATGTAGGCTTACCGGAGTAACATACACAAGGCCGATCAAGAATCCAGCTGAGCATCCCATTGCCGACATATATATAACGGGCACTCTGGGGAAAGTGTCCATCAGAATTGTGTTAACGGTTGAGAATAAAGCTACTCCCGATCCGATTCCAAGTACTGCCATCATCATGAAGAAAAGCGCGGCGAAGAGCTAGAAAGTAAATACTTGGTTGAGACATAAACTGAGTTGAGATTCTCAGTCACTTTTGAATTTGTAAGGAACATTTCAGACTGGAAACCATGCTATCTAATATGGTAGTAACCTTAGGCAAAATTAAATCAGTTGTGTTTTTTAACATTCTGACTGTCCCTATGAGCACTATCAGGTTCTCAATTCGTCTGAAACTTAGAACTGGATGAACCAATTAGTCCCGTAAAAAAACAACAAGTTTGGCTGAGTACTTTTTTAATAGAAGTCTATGTAAATGGCTAATTAACATTGAATTAACTAGTTATGTAATAGCTAGCTATGATGTTCGTGAACTTTATAATGTGAGTAGGTATCATTACTTACTTGAGGTACAAATGGGGATTGAGCGATGGCGTCTGGGTAAGAGATGAAAGCAAGACTGGAGCCTCCGGATCCAATGACGTCGCTGACATTGTCATAACCAAGTTGGAACGCAAGATTTCCCAGAATACCGAAGATCGTGATACCAGAGATCAAACTTGTGAAAGTGTCCAATGTAGTCACAATTAAAGAATCCCTAAAAAGGCAAAAATGTAAATGAAAATATATATCTGAAATACAAAATCCTTTTGTATTGCCTATACACACGGCTTTCAAAAATATTTTATATAAAATAAATGCAAGTGGGTTTATCTTAAGTAACTACGTACCTGTAGACATTTTGCGTGAAATTATTGTAAGACGAGAACATGATAAGAGCTCCAGAGCAAACAGACAGAGAAAAGAATGCCTGCGTAACTGCGGCGTACCACACCTACAAAATACGAAACAATGTTATAACTTAAAAGTCATCTTTTTAATTTACGACTGTAAATCATACAACTTTAGAAATACACACCCTGATTTCCAAAATCTTCTCCCATTGTGGAGTTATGAAGAATAAGATCCCGTTTCCAGCACCCTCTAGAGTCACAGCCCTAAAACATTCATCGATTAAGTACGAGTATTATTTATTCTTGATTGTAAACATCTGAATATTTAATTTATAATTAAAATGCTTGATTGATAGACTACTAACCTGATGAGTAAAATAATCATAACGACGTATGGGAATAAGGCAAGGAAGTATGCAGCTTTACCGGAACTCTTGACTCCTCTGGAGACGATCAGGAAAACAATTACCCATGAGATGAATAAACTGAGGGTCAGGTCCCATAGCGGTGCTCCTAGTAACAAGGAAAAAGAATGTTTAAGGTAATATCTGTTTTTACATTTGGTAAATGTAACGAAATTGGTAGCACAGGTACTCGCTTACCTAGTCCATCGTGAATACCGTCTGATTGCCGCAGAATAGTTTGCCTGAAAAAAAGATGATACAAAATGCATTATGGATTAGATTTCAGTGGCGAAGGGTGAATTTTCTTAGAAGGGAAGCCGGACCAAAAAAAAACCTTACCTTGCTTGTGATGCGTGAATTTTAGTTATTATGGCTTGTATCTTATATCTTGTACGATGAATTTTCTTTAGCATTCTTATTATGAACTACATGCGTATTAGCAAAAAATGTTTCTATCCTATGATTTCCGAAATCATGCAATGATAAACAACTACGGATATGTTTTTCGGTCTGAACATGTTTTTAGATGAATTTGTAAGATTATTAATATCATTCAATCCCGTGTGGCTCCATAAGCTGTTAGAATCTGAGCATAACAAGCAAGGAAAACAAAACATTTTATTTAATTTACAATTTCCCGTGAGCCAAGGATACTTGTTGTAAAAAGAACTATTAAAATGTTTGAAAAACCCATCGCGTCGTTTATAATAAAATAATCATGTCAGGGCGAGCACGGCCTAAATGAATTACGTGCTTTTTATTTTCAAAACTCAACTTTGAAAAGGATGTTTCCTCAGTCAACAAATAATCTGTCAGGCAGCATTCTACGTTCACTAATGCCGAAATGCTATCGAAGTTACTCTATTATAACATAAATAACAACTGCTTCTATTAAAACTACAAACTAAAACTACTTACCTAAATACCTGCGTGAAATAGACGACTACCAAACAATATAACTAAACTGCACCACACTGCAATAACACGACACAAAACTATCACTAATTCACTCTAGTTTACACTAATTTACTCAAATAAATAAATTCCAACAATAGTACATGACCAATTCTAAATTATTATACTAATATCGAATGAAATGCAAAAGGTCTGGTGAAAAAAATATAAAGTTTGACAGATAAATGACCGCGAACCAAAAGTGAAAAGAAACTATCATTCTATCCCGTTCCGGCGGACAACGAAGTTCGGTATCATTCTATCTCGTTCTGGCGTATCTCTCCGTCCCTATAACTCGAAAAATTGCGGCTTCCCTAGCTCCTAAGATTGGCACGCTTTGTGACGTCAAGGTCACGATCGGTGCAATAGAAACTTTGTACTGGATTCCTGTTTCGCCTTACGAGTTACCTTAGTCCTTACTAACGACGGCCAAATGTGCGTGAGCGGGATTTATTGCGCGGTGTATAATGGTAGGCGGATTTTTTTTATAGTTATTTTTAAAAGCAATTTTATTGTTATATCAGTACTATAACTTCGTAAATTATTAATTTGTTTCAATGATAATGAAAAATAATAGACACTAGTATTTTCTATATTTCGAAAGGGAAGCCGGTAGGAATCGAGTTGTATGGAGCCTTCGCCACTGTTAGATTTAATTATAGTATAAAATAGGTATGTGAAATTAAGCTTGGTAAATGGTTTATTTTTAAGTAAGCAAGGTTTACTAAGTTCATAAAAGCTAAGAGAGTATTAAGTAGCAACTTACGTGAAATATAATTCGGCACTGCTTTTCGGTTCTCCTGTCATTTCCGTGAGGTTTGCTACTTGGCCTGACGGAACACAGTTTTCCCATTCCGGTCTGCAGACGGCCCAAGGCAATACGCTTTGGAAACTCATTACCAAATAGTACAAGCAGAGACCAACGATGGACATGTAGTAGGATACCACGTATATCGCACTGAGGCCTTGTGCGTAACCAGTTCCTGGAAAGCATAACACATAGAGTTTATCTAAGCTCCCACTTAAAAAAAGATATGTAAGTATTTATTTGTTTATAACAGAAAGAAACAATATATATAAAAGCAAATAACTTCAACCACACAGCGCAGGACCAACACTGACTAGTATCTAATATCCCGGTCCTATCTGCCCTTGGCCGGCTGTTAGTAAAAGTACTCATAATATAAAAGAAGATAACGTACCTTTCATTGCTGGCGATAAAGCCCAGATTTTAACACAGTTACTGCTACTGAACTGCCCTTGGCCGGCTGTTAGTAAAAGTACTCATAATATAAAAGAAGATAACGTACCTTTCATTGCTGGCGATAAAGCCCAGATTTTAACACAGTTACTGCTACTGAACTGTCCTAACGTAGTTTCCAAATAGTACATGGGCTTTCCTATGAGTATCAGCACTACGATGTACGGTATAAGGAAGGCACCGCCGCCGTTCTGGTAAGCGACGAAGGGGAACCGCCAGACATTGCCCAAACCGACCGATGTTGCGATGCATGACATGAGGAACTGGTACTGGTTGTCCCATTGTGGCCGTTCTGGTTTACCCTCCTGTAAATCATAAGTATTCAATGTCATTTTATGATCGTATGATATTTTTTCCCCGCAACTACTACGTCATCACAAATGATGGGTACTTGATGAACTTTGGAACTCCTTGCTATTATGTATCCATCCGTATGCTGTCATTATATCTATGAGATCTTTGTAATTAAGATAGTGATCATGAATTCCTACCCACTAAGGTACGCTATCTACAAAAATATTACCAACACGTATCCTTCAAAATCAAATAAGGAAAAGAAAGACCAATTATATTATTCTGTCCGTGAGCATAATATTTCGTAACTTTACAACTCCTTCTCATAAACAGATTATTTCCAAATTACAGCATAATAAATAGAATATGAATAACAATAAATTCTTACTTTTTATTTCATTGTAAAGCAATTTGTTAAGCCAATAATCCTTTAAAACGAACTTTATCTAATCTTTTGTTAAAACAACAAAATGTAGACCAGTGTAAGTAATAGGTACCTATCTAAACTTTATACAAATTAGTCGTCTAAAAATGAAGTGTTACTTATCACTGTCAAATGAAACTTAACACCAAAAAAGAGAAAACCTACCGAGTCTTGTCTGTAATTATTATGATTTTAGTGCTCGTATTGAATTGATTTTTACATAAACAGAATGCTGCCTGCCGTGTATTCAAGGGAATATTTTTTAAGGAGTTAAATAGCAAGACATTAACGTCCAATTTAAGTACAACACAACCAATGTACTTAACTCATAATGTTACTGGACGATAGCCTGAATGATAATACAAAATAGATTGATTAATGATACCAGAAAATACCGCAATTCTTATTGATTACAGAAAGGCCGCTGATAATAACAGGTAATATAATTATGCATATCACAGCTAGCGCCACGTCTTAAAATAAATGTATTGCAGTTGTGCAAGAGAAACACGGCTCTATGACATGTAATGCGCTCTCACCTTTCTACAAACGCAATTATATATCTTCATCAAGTCGTCGCGGAAAGGACATCATAACCAGAGGGTGGTTATGATGGTGACCATGAGTTTTCAGCCCCGTATTGAATTTCCAATTATTGTGTTGACTAAGGCGGTGACAGAATGCCAAAAGAAGCGTCGGTCGGCCAGGAGCAAGATGGGTCGATGACATTGTAAATGTTTCGGGTCGAGTCTGGATGAGGCTAGCACAGGACCGGTGAAAATGGCACGAGAAAGGGGAGGCCTATGCGCAGGAGTGGGAGGAGAAAGGCTGTGGATAATGATGATGATGATGTGTCGAACAAATGCTTAGAATAATACGAATAGCGCCAATTCAATCCAATTTCAATTTATTCTTCGGCCGATAGCAGAAGCCCTGGTTATAGTCGAATAGTATCGGCTTCGAAGAATTTTAATTGACGTATGTAAAACGTGGGTAGAGCAACTACTAAACGTCACTTATCGGATTATTACAGATGATAGATCGCCACTTTAGGTATGTCTAACATGCAAAGTAGGTATTATCTACTAGGAACATTGGATTTCTAGATTTGCTTTGCGATTGAACGCGCCTAATAATATCATCATAATATATACCTATTAGTAACAATCCCGTTCCTTACATTTTATATTGTTGATATATTCAAAGTATTATTATTGAATTAGGCTAACCATACAATTGCACAAAATGATGTTTTTTATAATGTATGGCTGTAGCTACATGAAATATTCTTAATTGAGTACTTTAATATTATGGCACTAAAAACTATTTCAAGAAACTCTGAATAAGGGGTTCAAGTTGCAATTTCTTATGCTAGAAGTCTTGCGGTCGTTCTACTTTACTCTAATCAAATAGATATAATATTATCTATCTAGTTATAATTTGCCCACCATTCAATATCTAAACACGAGACTTAAAAATTATCTTATCATAAAAATATTACGAAGCAAAATACTAATACACCTTGTTAATATTAAAAATACATCTTTGGTACTGCTTAATTTAATTGCAAACACGCGGTTTCATTCATTAGAATGTGATATTTAAAAATGAGAATTCTTCTAGTAATTATTAAATATTCATCTATATGAGCCTAGGTACTATAAATTTCTTTGGCGCAGATCAAAATTTCATGTTCGCGTTCAAAGATTGACCGTCGCTTAGATCGTGATCACGGATGACCGTGGCAATCGAAACTGACCGTTCGATCTGAGATTAAGCGTCTGCATGCATAAGGAAGTGAAAAAAGAGAAACCTTGTATCAGCCATTAAATGAGGTAACGGTTTACTCACGCCTATTTATCGGGGTAGCCCGACTAGTTTCGGACCAAACCGGAGTCCTTAATCATGAGCAGACGCGGTAGGATCGCGAGTCGAACTGACGTCAGCAGCCGCGCATCTCGCTGCGTAACGGCATTTAATAATGAATCATTCTTGTATCAGCTGTTTAATAATTGGTAATGGGGTACTTATCAGAGCTTATAAGCGCCGATAAAACCGAATTACTGCAACGGTGCTCCTTGAATTAACAAATTTCGAAGAAGTGCCAAAATTAAACGTAGTTGTTAAATGATGGCGAGTAATTTTATTGTGTTCCCATTACTCTTCTTCGTTTGCTACGCTACGTAGCTACGCATAAGTGCTACGCGTAGAATGCTACGCGCAGTCGCTGACGAAAGATACTGCATTAAGTCTCATCGTCTCATGTTTATTCCAGAGTTAATGGAAGCGTGTTCACAATGCCATATAGACTATTTTTGTGTTAGTTAATTAACTTTAGTTTATATTAGTCAGAATATTTGCAACGCTGTTATTTTCAGGTTAATTGCAAAACAGTTATCCTATCCTAATGACATTTTCGTTATCCTAAACGTAAATGTCAATTCCATCTAATGCTATCCATTTCTGATAACAGTGCATGTTGAAATCATTATCGCTAAATGTTTAATTATGTATTTACTAGCTGTTGCCCGCGACTTCGTTCCCGTGGAAGATATAAGTTATGATTTATAACCTCCCTGTTTTTTTCACATTTTCCATTGTATATTCAACACAAATTGATGGTTTATAGCCTTCCTCGATTAATGGTCTATTCAACACAAAAATAATTTTTCAATTTGGACCAGTGGTTCCTGAGATTAGCGCGTTCAAACAAACAAACAAACTCTTCAGCTTTATATATTAGTAATAAGTAATATAGATTTATTTACGTCAAATGCATAGGTATTTGTTTATACAGAAATCCTAACTGTGCTTCAGTTAGGATTTCTTGCTTGCCTTCTTGCTAGGCTTCAGTAAAAAAAAGTGTTTGTCAGGATCGCTCGACTAGTTTCAGGCATAATCGGGGTCAGGCATAAATCAACCGCCGACACGTGGCGAAACTGTTCAAAACAATTATGAATTTGCCTTAAGAAAGTTACTTAAGAACCTTTTAATTATTGTTATTAAACACATTATATTACCGTCGTGGATCATTAATTGCCTATAATATATTATAATCTCAATCGTTCGATCAATAATCGATCTTCTTGAAACAGATGCACAGCACATGGTTCGATAGCTGATATCTTATGTCCGTTATGATAATAGCATTTAGATTATAATTTACTTCTGGATATTGGCATTGGCAAAATTTCGACGATTATATTACATTATTTTGTAATATGTGATTATTTATTTGCATTCCCGCCCACTGACTCTTAGAGTAATATTTTGCAGTTGTGGAAGCGTGACGGAGCATAACATGGCGTATAGCACCGTCTCTTTTTCGCAACTATGTTACTATGTGCGCAGGCTATGATTACCCCACCGGATAACTGCATCGAATGACCTGTGTACGATAAGAGTAATCTAAATCGAATCAAGTAATAAAGCAAGCGGCTAATCTCGAGAAATACACGTGAGGAATATTAATGTTTTATTGAGTAGAATACGTAATCTCGACACACAAAATATCGATGAATGCTAATACGATGCTACAAAACTGCGATGCACGTTACAGCGAAAGACCGTGTCTGCGAAGCCACTACACTTTGAGGCACGTTACCGCGATAGATCTTCACTACAAATTTATAGTTTTGTACCAATTAATATTAAATACCGTTAATATTATAGGTATCTTTGGTTACATTTGGCGTCAAGCGGTAATAGTAAAGCGCTACATTTGATTGATATTAATAATTAAGATCAGTATATTACTAGAAATGCGCCGAATAGTGGTTTCACCGAATAACAGAATACTCGGTTTAAAGTTTACCGAACCCAATATTCATCCCAACTATTCGGTTCAAAATTTTATTGCCTATTGACCTTAAAAAAAATGTTATTTTTTAAGTTTTAACTATTTAGTTTCAGAAATAAATATAATTATTATGTTGTTCTATAGTTGAAATATTTTGTTTGGAGGTCTAAAAGTATAATTTATGATTAGAGCGTTTTAAAATTAAAATAAAATGTTGACTAGAAAGTTGTAAGTAAAATGTTGTTGTATAAATATTTAGATTTTTGGTTAAAAATAAACACCAAATTAAAGTTTATTTGCTTTTATTTTATTATCTTAATTCAACATTTTTTTCATATTATTTCGTAGAATAAGTTATATCTTTTTGTTCTACATCGGGTAATATGGCGGGAAAAAAAAACCGAATATATTCGGCACCAAACCGAATAATTCGGCCGAATACGAATAGTGAAAAAATTGCCGAATATGCCGAATACCGAATAGTTATTGAAATGACGACCACGACCACTCTGCCAAGAGTGCAACGACTAAGAAGAAGAAGAAGAATAGTTATTCGGCGCATCTCTAATATGAACTAAAGAATCAAGTCTTCGGTCGAGTCTCAAGTACTTTGTGAAAGTCAAACACTGAAATATTATTATTTGTATTCGAATAGTCACTGCAAAGTCAATTATGCTTTTTGTAAGCGTTGATAAGTATTTGTTGCAGTAACTCACGTCAACTGCGTCATAATTATTTGCTGTGTTTATCTACCGATTGAGGACAAAGTATTTATTTTGTTGCTCGTATAAGTTTAACAAGCTTGATACTATACATCAAACTTCTATGATCTATTAAAATATTCTGGTTAGGATTTTGAATAAACAAAATACTAATATTTTAGCTTTTTGAACGTATATGGATACGGTGAACTGTGATAGACAGTGCAAAATAATAACAACGGATTAAGTCAAATCAGAGCTCAACATAGTTATCAACACACGTCTACAATTTCTATTGTTTTATAATATAAATAAATAAGTTATTTGTAGCGTACTCACATCTTTTTCAATTTCATCGGAAGATCCAGTGTATTCAGGTAACTTCGACAAACTTTTCTTCGACGGTGAGTTGTCCAGGTTTTCAGGAGTTGGGTCAAACGCCTTATTCTCGTTTGTCCCATTTTCAACTTTCACGTTGTCGGAATCCTACGTAAGGAGTAAAAAATATTAAATTATATCATATTTATTCACAACGTTCATTATTTAATGGTTGAATTCCGATATTTACCATTTTTGAGCACGCGCCTGCAAGCTACACACGCGCCCACATGCGCTATTAAAGTGACCATTGGCTTTCAAGCTCCTAATAAAATATATTATATAGAGATAAATTAATGTGATACCCGTTATCTTAATATTCATCAATCGATTAAGTATCTAAATCGCGAAATGGTATTTACGAGGTTTTATCTGTTTTATCCCGATGACGGCATACGTATGTAAATATGTTTCTGATAAAGTTATTCTATAATCGTTTTGTCTATTTCCTTTGTAAAGGAATAAAATAAGTTAAATGTGTAAGCACTCAGGTTGCATATTTTTTTATTTTGTTAAACGTGTTACATTGTTGGTCTTATTCGAGAAGCTCGATACCACACTTGGCCGAGGTTTTTTAACTATGTCTCATATGGTCAGTTTAGCCATACTAACATACACTTTTCTATATGTATTTTTACTAACACTTTGGACACTGGTCTGAAAATAAAGCTATTGAATTGATTAAGGGCGGGCGAGTCTGGATGCTATTCAATGTAAAAATGCCACTTATTAGATTAATTTGAATAGATGACCTTTAATCTATACTAATATATAAAGCTGAAGAGTTTGTTTGAACGCGCTAATCTCAGGAACTACTGGTTCGATTTGAAAAAATCTTTTTGTGTTGAATAGACCATTTATCAAGGAACGCTATAGGATATTTAACATCACGCTGCGACTAATAGGAGCGAAGATATAATGGAAAATGTGGAAAACACTAGGAAAATTCTAACCACGTGGACAAAGTCGCGGGCAACAGCTAGTACCTAATAATACCGCTGGGTTCTAAAATTTTAGGTATAGTATAGAAAGCATTTTTCTTGAGGAAGGCAATAGGAGACATGCTACTGATTAACAGAAGTAGTGTAGTAATGTAATATTCGACAAAAACGGGCCGAAGATGCGTGCACTCTGAGATTGCTAATCTTAGTTCAAAAAACCCAATTTATATCTTATCATAAAATCGCGCGCAACAGCTAGTGCTTAATATTAATTTAGAGAACTGATTTTCTGTTTATTTTTCTCCCTTCTTTTTCTAGTTATCTCGACGTTGTTTTCTCTATACCTACATTTAAATACGACATTACAGAAGAAGACATTGCACCTGTCTAATCCATATAGGTACTCGATTGTAATAAGTATGATAAGGACTGCTTAGTATCCGTTCAATACTTAGTACTTAATCTAGTGCTAAAAGGTAAAATAGAGTATTTTCTGGGAACAATTGCCACCATAGTTGTTGATTTTCCATATCATATAAGGATAGAAACTCAAAGCGTTCGAAATGCAAGGATAACCGAGTCGTACAGGGCAGCAGAGCAGCGCGGGTTGGATCCCTATGGACCCTATGTACCATTTGTGTTATGTATCATTTGTGTGATCCAGAAATTCTTGTTCAGGACAAATATTTATGATATACGTGTCTTTGTGTATGTGAATTGAATGTTAAGAAACCCCCGGGACACATGGACACTTTTTTTTTAAATAACATTACGTCAGGTAAGTCCAGACATAAGCGCAAAATTTAAAATGATATGATAATAAATTATTGTACTTATTGCGTGCAACCTGTCAGGCGAAAGACAGAACGCAATGTTCTATTGAATACTAGCTGTTGCCCGCGACTGCGATCGCGTGGTGACAATCGATTCCGTAGTTCTGCCGCGAAAGCGAGACTGACAGACAGACAGAGACACTTTCGCATTTATAATATTAGTATGGATTTCGAAAGATTAATCTTTGGGTGTGGGTTCTTTCCATCATCTTGTGAATTATTCCAAGCAGATTACTAGTTAAAAACGGGGAAGGTAAGACGATGGAAGAAATTCGACCTTCTGAGTCTAGACGTATGTAATAAACAATGACTAGAAATTGATTAATTATTCCTTAATGATATAAAGCTGTACACTGTTATCATTTCGATCGATCTTATAGAAAAAGTACGACTTCATGATTGAATAGCAAAGTAATACGATATGGTGACTTTGTTTCGATATCTGCCTATAAGACAGTTTATACATTAATCGCCATATAAATCTCTGGAATCCTTCGAAATTAATCGGAATTAATTAATACTGGGCTTTATTTATTTAACGGACATTATTATTATTAGAAATATAGAGATGAAATAATGTATTTGTGTTAATTACAAAGTGAAGACCTGTCACATTTGCTGCCGCTTTCAGTAATAAACCGTTACATATGAACGAATAAAAAATTAGTCTTCCCTTGCATAGTTTTTGAGTCACGACTGAGTGACCGTTTGAATCAGAAAAAAAATTTTGTCTGCAGGGAAGTAATAGTCAAATTAAGATAAGGTTTTTACACGTTACGTAGGTTAGAAGCTACAAGTGATTGTGCAACAAGTCTAAAATATTAAGTTATATACCAAATATAAATAAATTGGAATTCTGTGGTTTTACCTTTAAAGTGCAACAGAGTAGAAAGCAGTAGATCTCCACGTTTCAAGCTTTGGTTTATTATTTTTTGTGGTGTTCCTTATGGTAAGTCAACTATAGGTACTTTACGCGATAGGGAGTCCTATTATGGCGGATATTGAGGTCGTAGCATTCCGTAGCGCAACGTAGCCTAGTTTAGAGCGGCGTAGCTTTGTGTGCATCAAGATAAGTCCTGTCTAAATACACGCTGAAAATTATTTAAAAAAACTATTTCCGATAGTGATGAAGATTTAAAGTATAGAAGAAACAAATAAAAAAAAATGAGTCCAATAAAATACCTACATAATTGCAGTAAGTTTCTTTCTTGAAAAAAATATTTTGTTGCTAATTTTTGTTTACAATATCTTTCTTTAGCATTGGACTTTTTTTGTAATGAATGAGACACTTAAAATCGAATGTGGTGGGCAACCACAGCTTATGTATATTCCGATCCAAAGTCATGAAAGTGTTATGAGTATTGGTAAAAAACAAATTTTTGTAAGGCCTTAACTGCCTCACAATTTTTTCAGGCAGTTAAGGCCTCAGAATATAATGAATACTTTCGAACATTTAAATACACAGCAAAAATTCTCCGTTTTCGAATTTATAATATATGGATCTCATTAATATTTTAAACCCCCCGGCGCAAAAATAGGGGCGTGATAAGTTTGACGTAAATGTCTGGTGTAAACTTCTGCAACTTCCGAATGTTTTGAGCGATCAATTTATGTTTTGTATTATTGGTGAATTATGTGTATGTGTTCTTGGAGAGGTTTGACAAAAATCTGTCCAACCATTTAAAAATTGTGGGCTTGAAAGAGGGAAATAATAACTGAATGTTTGCAAATAAGTATAATCGAGTGGAGACTCATATGACTCAATCAGGCCAGTTCTTAGTTTCGTTTGATTATAAATTTGGTAGTGGGAAAATGTGATATGGAAATCCAATTGTCAAGTAAGAGAATCAATTACTACATCTCAGTGTTTGTACTTCTGCTAAAGATGATTTGTTATTTGGGTTACTCTTGGAGGTTTTTTAATTTTCATCTTATTACCACCTGAAAAAGTTATTTCACAACATTTAAATCGGTTTAAGCCCCTTAATGGAAGTATAGAACTCTAGACATATTAAGATAAGTATCGGAATTATTAATTAAGAATTAAGTTTAAAGAATATTATCACTCGATATCGTTCCCTAAAATAAATATGTGACGTTCGTGAGACAATGTAAAAACCATGGCACGCGCTTATCGTCATAAAGTGTTTAGATGCACTGTAATAACGATAAACATTTGATACTCTATTTCTATTTTCAGAATTCTTTTGGAAGAAAAGAGACACCCTTATAAGATCACATTGTTGAACCTTAGCCTTTTGGCTATATACAGTCATATTGTTTATGCCTAATATTTTAAAAGCCTAATATTAGAGTAAGAAGAGAAGTTTTTATTAGACTTCAGTTTCGTTTTAAATTATCATTAAAAATTTTTTGCCAGACAGAAAGGTAAATAGAGCTAACAAACACTAGTTTTTTTTATTGTGTTAAAAGAATGGTTTACTGACAAATTTTATCATGGCAAGGGCCTCCACAAGCAGGGGGCCTCTACAATAGAGACTTTGGAAAAAAAAATACCTTTACCTACAGCCATTTTTTACCTACAAAATTGCTCATTTTATTTGGAAAATAATTTAGGGCAAAGGGGCCTCCACTCCTTAGTTCCCCTAGGCCTCTCGACCCATAAATCCGGCCCTGATCCACCACAGGCCGTTAGTTCCTTTCCAATTGCTTATGAAATGTGATATCAACGGTAATTTCTAATTCATTGACCTTATAACTAAATGAACGATTATATTACTCTTTAATTTTACAAGACATTATTTTTCCTTTCAAAGATTGTATAGGTCAACCAACCTATTGTAATAACATAGAAAATCTCCTCGTTTACTGCTACGGGTCCCTCAATACATAAATTCGGCTATTATTCTATTATCTTCATTGATTGTGGAAGCTTGATGTAGATTATTTGACTTAAAGCTAATCGATTTGTCACGTGCCAAAGTTAGTAAAATGATCTTTGCCCGGCTGGGCGTCTAGCTTTCGTCTTTCTTTTTCTTGACATAAAAAATAAACATTGGTTACTGTTTTTTGGAAATGTATTGTTGATATTATTATTAACATATAGGTACTCAACATGCCTTTCGCCCGCGGCTTCGCCCGCGTCGAGGTCGGTTATATCGCGTTTCCAAGAGAACTCTTCAAAAGTCCGGCATAAAAACTATCCTATGTTCTTTCTCAAGGTCAACTCTATCTCTGTATTAAATTTCATTAAAATCGGTTCAGTGGCTTAGACGTGAAAGCGTAACAGACAGACAGACAGACAGAGTTACTATCGCATTCATAATATTAGTAAGGATCTAAGTCTACTTATTTAAAAACGTATATATGCTTTGTTGTTTTACACAGGTTTTAGTTGCATTTTGTTTTAAAGTTTTTAGACGAATATGAATTAAGATTTTTAAGTAACAAAAAAGAGTGTTTTCTCTAATAAAATTATATTATTACCATCCTTGGTATAAGCTTTAAATACGTTTAACGACGACGACGATGACGACGCGGCGACTTGGACGTATAAAATTGTCCGCGCCTAGTCTTTTCGTATATTTTAATTCACGACGCTTCTATACGACTTGTATGAAAATTTGTGAAGGGGAGCTG
This sequence comes from Trichoplusia ni, assembly GCF_003590095.1. NCBI lineage: Eukaryota > Metazoa > Arthropoda > Insecta > Lepidoptera > Noctuidae > Trichoplusia > Trichoplusia ni. The sequence goes on along the minus strand of NC_039480.1, from coordinate 12,772,627 downwards.
CGTTTCGGGTAATTTAGTTTTACGTTTTGTATGCTTGTCGGGCTTGCAACACGTTTCCACCTTACTTTGGCGAGGTATATGAAGCAATTCGGCTGAGCTACAACTGCACAAGTTTAGCTACGCTTCATATGGTCGGACTTCGTGTTGAAGGCACGTTAAATTTTAGGTCCGAGCTGTTATTTTTACATCTTTGACAGACGTTATGGGTGCTTAGGAAGTAGAAAGTCAGGTACACAACAGTTCGGTGTCTCCCAGGTGTACAATTAACTGCCTTGGAACCCGCAACGAAATTAATCAGAAATAGTAAAAAGGAGGAGAAAGAAAAAATCGTTCCACTTCCCTTTAATTTAGGAGCTGTTATTTTGATTCCAATGATAGGTATGGCAAAAACGTCTTAAAGCACGGAAATTTGCTCTGGTTGCAACAAGGTCCTCATAGTAAACAACACCGAATGTCGGCTGCAAACTATCTAATAAGATGTTAACTACGTTCGTCCTGCCATAGACCACACTCCCACAGAATATGATGTGCAGTTTGCTCATATTCACTGTTTGCCGTTGAACACTGACATTATACACTACAACTACTATAAGCAGTAGGTATAGGCGACACACCGAAGCACTTGTGCTGACTCTTTGACGAACCTTCATGTTCGCAAATTCGAAAGTTATTTGTAATTTCATAGCCATTACGCGATTTGCACATTACTTTTACATAATCATTTACGGTATCACGAATGGTTCTCGTGATGCGATTGCAAAAATATGCAATTATATTTAATTTTAGACTAACATACCTATATTTGAGACCTCCATAAACAAAAAAAAAATATTATTAGTAGATTATATATGAATAATTTTAATAAAATCGTTTTACTTAATCTGCGTTAGCGCGTAGGTACCTAAATATGTCTACAATCTACTAATTGATTACAAAAAAACGATATCTTTAAATTGTGTAAATTATAACAATAGAAATCACGATCTACAATGACTGTTACTTCATTATCAATAAGAATTACCTATTTTTTATTTAAATCTATTATAATTTTCCTATAAAGATAACAATGTTTAAAATCCTAGGTAGATACCAAACTGCAATGCTATCGAAAGTTGCATGTTAACAAGCTCGACAGCGCAGTAAAAAATAGGAGGACATTATTGCAAATTACAAGTATAGGAGTGTGTTTCTAGACGGTGAGGTGTGCGTAATTAAGGCGGGGCAAAAAACGGCAGGGATATCTTCGTAGCCGTTCCCAACGATGTCAGGGTCGGCTGTCTAACTGGATGAAACACTGGTACAGAGCTAATGGTTTAATTTTCAAATTATTTTCATCATTTAAATTTGTCGTTTCACCATGATGACGCAGAATCAAAATAATGGTACGATTGTAACGGAAAATTAATTTAAATATCTTCTATTTTATCTATTTTTTGGAAAGTTTTATGTAAACGTTTACTGTTTAGGTATTACACACTTATATACAATGATTACTAATTCGTTTACACGTATTTATTTTAAGTGTAGGTATATATAATCTAGGTTGTTAATGTATTAGCAATAATATCTTCTATTAGGCTCACTTTTTTTTAACTGTGTTCCTAAGATTTATTAAAACATTACCCTGCTTAAAGTGTCATGTGAAAAATGTATGTATCTACTCATACCCTAAGTATATATACCCTTGAAGTATGCATTAGTAATTTTATCACTATATGAACGTTCAATTGATTGTCGTTGATTAAGGATGAAAGTTGTTTAAAAAACAGCTGGTGTAGGTGTCAGGTTCGGTAAAGGAAAGTCAAAATAAGTTCAGAGTATAAAATGGTTTATTAAACCTTAACATGTCGTGAATATAATTCACTTGTATATTAAACTTAAACGTAACTTAAAAACTACATAATTACACCTGTTTAAGGAATGTCAGTTTTTGATACAGTAAGAGTGATATGAGTATGATTTTGTTTAATGCTGGCAGTCCTTCAGGAAGATACATAGAATTATACAAATAGAACGACCTATTTTCGTACAAATGTGTTTTAAATTGATTAAGAAAGGTTAAATTAATAGGGTATTATATAAATTAAGGGTCCTTAATAAAGAGCAGACGCCTCGGCAGGTAGCGAGAATAAACCATTTTGAATTTGCCTCACAGTTATGATGATCAAAGTTTCATCATCATTTTACATAATAAAGAGCCAGCCAACTATAATTTACATCTTTTGATCCTCAATAAACTGATTTAAGAAACAATTGCAATATTGCATCTAATATAATAATCACTCATTTGCAAAAAATAAGTTACTATGAAGTGATTTAAGAAGTAAAATGTCCAAAGGCGACGTAAGCCAACAAGGTAATTATGAAACGTATTCACAGCCACATAAAGTACATTATTACTAATTATTTAATAAATTAACGTGAAGACGTGAAATTTGAAGACAGAGTTGAGTTTTTCCTAGGAGAAGGGTTATTTTAAATTTAAGTTATAAATAAATATACTGTACAATGGTATCTAAGAGTATGAATTAAAGTAGTTTTAAGCTATCTACTCGAAAGTCCATAAATAAACACTTTACATAAATTACAAATAAATACTTTTCCTTAATATCATTTTTTACATCACCTTATATTTGGTATCTCAAAGCTGTAAATTGGTGATCGAAGTAATCTTTGTTCTAATTTATTTACTATATTGCGTATAAAGCTTGCTGGAATTATTACTAAGTCTAATAACTAGATGTATTTGTTTATAATTTTCTTCTGTAACCGCCGTACAGTGACATCCAGATGTGTTTGGGCCATGAGGTCTTGAGTGGCGCCCTCTCTTCCTTGGCTTGGCGTTTGAACTCTTCCCATCCTCTGCGTTCCTTGGCATCGCGGGGTCCCCACGTTGACTTGGACCGGAAAGACAACTTGACACTCTGTGGAAACAAAATAAATAAATCAACTTCCAGTCAAATGAAATAGCGTTATGTTTGGTTTAATATTTCAGTGGAAATTGTAAATGAGTAATAAAGTATTTTAATATATTTCATGATTAACTAACAACTTGTAAATAATGAAATATGTTATGATAACAAAGAGCGATAGTTCGTAAATTACAATATTAGATATTATAATTGTTATCTGTAGGTATTCTGATATGAACATATTTGCTTACAAGCTTTTTTTGATATCACGTTTCGAAGGCCGAAAGACACGTGTTTTTAAACGTTGTTGATAACAAAGCAGTAAACCATCATAGAGAAAGAGAGACAGATAGACATGACAGTATACAGGCGAGATCTGCGCAGCAAAAAGGAAAAGTAAAGAGAAAACGTTTACATATTATCTTACCTCCATGAAGTTTCCATTCCATCTCTTGTACATGGTGATGCTTATAGCAACTGGCACGAAGATCATACCAATGACAAGCATTAGGTACCCGGACACTGAAAAACAAAACAGTTTCGTAAGAACCAACTGATGTCTTATTAAGTATGATTTGTAGTTACAAATAAATCAAATGGATCTTTTGTTTTTTTGGCGATGTTACTGAAATATCTCAATGTATATGCTAGCTGAAACATGAGCATCAGCCAACATCCTTTGGCAGTGAGTTTAATATGAAAATATAACATCATAAACTGATAACTCGTAAACCTTTCTATTGAACAATTTTGTAAAAGGAACAAGGAAAATTGTATTGCTAAGCACCTGGTCAGTAACACATAAGTTTAAAAAGCAGATACATACCGTATCCGGCAGTTGGGTAAACGTAATCGCCGAATTTGAGCTGTTCGGAAGACACGAGAGCGTACATGAAGACGACAATCATCATTAGAGGAGTAATGAGACCCCAGCAGAACCTCCAGTATGGGCCGGTCTTCATGCCCAACATGTATTCGATGTCCACGCACACGTTCTCCAGACCTAAACGAAAATGAATTCTTTTGAATAACACCGTAAGTATAATATTCTTTAACATGATGATAAAGGGAAATAATCGTTGATTAAACCTCTGCCCAACTATGTAGGTGACTAAAGAATTTTATATAAATGCCCAAGTAAATTTTATTAATGGTGACGATCGTCTTGTAGCAGGGTAATGAAACGGGTCACTCACCGTAGATCCAGAAGACAGTTATGACTTCAACGATGGCGCAGAACAGAATGAGGAAAGTGCCACCAAAGTAGTCGACCAACTCCAACACGTATTGACCACCCTGAAATGAATTAACATCGTTCATAATATAGGTAGGTTGGATTTCAATACTATTATTTGCCCATAATAAGTAATAATTCAAAGTCAAGTTCATTTTAACAGGATTTTTTTTTAATTGACTTTCAAAATAGTGTCAAGAATTGCCACTGCCACTTATAAAATTCCCTGAAGCAAAGGTTGCTAAAATGTGACAATTAGAGATAGTCTCAGGCAGTAAATCCGCCTTTGTACATTTTCCACTTTTAAGTGATGTATATAAATCCTTTCCACAGTGGCGATTAAACTTACCGGAGTAACATAGATCAGACCAACTGCGAAGCCGACAGTGCACGAGAAGGCTGACATGAAGACAACGCGGATTCGAGGGAACTTGTCAATCAGGACGGTGTTGACGGTAGAGAGCAGAGCGACGGCCGAGCCGATACCCAGGACAGTCATCATCAAGAAGAACAAAACTGCGAATAGCTGGAAACAAAAAACTCAGGTAAAAAGTGGGATTTAAGGGTCTCAGGTGTACCTCGGCTTAATGAAAGAAAATATATATTTATTTTTTCTTAACTTCATTTTCGGGTAAGGTCTTAGATAAGGGTCTCAAACTGCTTTTTCAGTTTTGTGGGACATTGTAATTAGTTCATAAGTTTACACTGCATTTTAATAAAGAAATAATTTAAAGAAAAACACCAATCTAAATTCTTTGTTTTTGTATAGCCTTAAACGATTGCTCACCTGGGGTAAAAACGTTTTCGAGATAGCATCAGGGTAGGAAACGAAAGCGAGACCAGTTCCAGCTTTTCCAATGACATCGCTGACATCCTTGTTCAGTTCAAACGCCAAGTTACCAAGGATTCCGAAGATCGTGATACCTGACAGTAAACTCGTGAAAGTGTCCAAAGTGGTCACGATCATTGAGTCTCTGCAAAAAAAAACAAAATAGTATTAGAACGACTACACGGTAAAGATGATATAGTAAGAGGCATAAATAGAAATCGCAACGCATCAAATTTGAGTTTAGAGTAATTTAAGTAAGAAATTTATCAATTACACAATAAGTACGGTCTTATCTCTTTTACACATACCTGTAGACGTTTTGCCTGAAGCCGTTGTATGAGGAGAACATAATGATAGCGCCGGTGCTCACAGACAGGGAGAAGAACACTTGAGTTACAGCAGCATACCACACCTGGAAAGGGAAGTGAAATACGGTTCTTACTACAACACTCACAGGAATCTTAAAGTTGATTGACAAGGAGCGAGGAATTTGGTGAAAGCTGAGATAATTATTCTTTGATATGTAAGCTATGATAACCAGCTTTGCGGAAATATGTATCAACTAGCACAATATTTCTCGCATAGTCTGAATGGACCTTCAGCATTAAGTGGTGGGTTTTTGACATAATATTATCAGAGCTTTTTCATTTTTTCTCTCTAGTACCGAACGACACTAATTACCGTACTCAGTTAAAAAATTAAGGATAAGAAATAGAGTCAGTTGATGTTTCAATCAAGTTACAAAATATACATAAATAAATTTTGTTTTTTTTTGTTTGCACGGGAAGAAAAGTGTGACTTTTTAAAGTTATTTTAATTACTTACGTCGAGTTCAATAAGTTTGTCCCACTGTGGAGTCAGGAAAAACAGGATACCGTCGCCAGAACCATCCAGGGTAAGGGTACTGAAATAGTTAAGAATATTTATAATTATAGAGAGGTTACTTGGTCTAATAAACTAAGCTCAGGACTATGGAAGACAAAGTAAATAAATAGAAATTTATTAAGAGGTTAAGAGTTATTAAGAGATTATCTTTGTAAAGACACTTACACAATAAGCAGAATGATCATCACGACGTAGGGGAAGAGGGCTAAGAAGTAAGCCGCTTTGCCGGAACTCTTGACTCCCTGCGCTACGATCAAGAAGATGACCAGCCAGGACGCGAATAGGCACAACACCAAGTACCAGATGGGCAAACCTAGAAGAAAAATTTGTACTTACATTGTTCAATTCGGTATTAGAAATATAATACAGTGAAAAAATACAGTTTTTACAGGTGATTTATAATGTGTATTTATGAAAAAACTAGTGTACTTACCAAGTCCACCTTCAAGGCCATCTTTCTGCTGGAGTACAGTTTTGCTGTGAACAAAATATTTTCATAGCTTGTGAATCCAATGCAAACAAGTTGGGTATATTGTTCTTAATGTAATTAGAAGAGATTTCTTAAAACAAAAACGACTGTCAAAGAACAGCGCGTGACAGCTAGGACTAATTACTGATCTAGAAATCGGCTTTGCTTAATATAAAAGTCCATAACTATTTTCTTCCTAATCCGGGATTTGAATTCTAAATGTCCTGCACAAGCTTTGACCTCACGGCCACTCATTGAAAGAAGTAGTCAAAATTTTAATTTAAAGGAAACTTAAATGTTAAATAATTACAGGAAATATAACTCGGCGCTGCTGCTGGCGTTTTCACTAATAGGGCCCGCATCTATGCTTGGGTCGGATGGCAAGCAGTCCACCCACTCCGGTTGGCACACACTCCAAGGCAGGGTAGACTGGAAGCTCATCGCCAGGTAGTACAAACACAAGGCCACGATCGACACGTAGTAAGACAGGATGTAGCTGCAACCCAAGGCAGTAGCGTAACCAGTTCCTGAAAAAGTAATAAGGACAATTTAGGAAAAAACAAAGCTGTAGGTAAAGGTAACCTGTAATTAACTGTTTTTTATTCATTGAGATATAACTTTTCGTCTAAGCTTTGTAAGAAATCTTTTTAATGTAGAGCAATAAAAGCCTTAAACTCTTATCACTGAATAAGTAGGTGAATGACGGGCAAAATTTAAACCGTAAATATGAAATCTAGCTTACCTTTCATAGCAGGAGATAGCGACCATACTCTAATAGAATTCTTAGAACTGAACTGTCCCAAGGCACACTCAAGGTAGTACATAGGTTTGCCTATGAGGATCAGCACGATGATGTATGGGATCAGGAAAGCTCCACCGCCGTTGAGGTAGGCGATGAAGGGGAACCGCCACACGTTGCCGAGACCCACCGAGGTAGCGATGCAGGACATGAGGAACTCGATCTGGTTGCCCCATACCGCGCGCTCCGGCTCGTCGGCTTCCAAGTCCTGGAATTAGAAGTACGGTATGTTTTTTATGCCATTTCATTGCGTGCTGGTTTGGGATAATTTACTTCCCGGAAATTAGCGAGACTTAAATTTGCAAGCATCATGAGCTGTGTAATGCTTCTAGAAATGGTCATTTTGCGACTCTACGTTATAGTGTCTGTCAAAGTAATCACATGCTATGTTGTATCGGAAACTTTGATGCTAGCTAATACATATAATTATCAATGTTTGTTATAGTTTATGAGCTAGCTGTTTGAAAATAAAAGCCTTGAATACCATAAAAAGTGTATTTGCTACGTGTTTATTCATATAAACATTTCCCTGTGCTTAAACAATGTAACACAAAGAAAAATCTGACTAACTTTGTTGTGTACACAAGGTGTTTCACCTTATTATTGCTCATCCTGAGGAATGTAAAACAGATAATGGTATCTAATCTGCCAACTGAATTAGAGGGTTGGTTACTGGCGGTTATAACAATAACAAAGTAATAAGTTATATGGATACCAGTAACGTTTTAGTGTTATTGGGAAATTAGACGAACGCCATAAAGTTTATTATTTATACTGATAGGTGTTTCGAAACTAAAGGCACTTGCGGTCACATGTGTTTTCAGAGCTATTGCTTTTATTTTCTGTTAATCTTTACTGACGTAACGCTTAATCTGTTCGTGGCAATTGTGGGTAATCCTTGAAAGATTAATGTTTATTAGATAGTGACTTACGCCTTTCTCATTGTTGTCGTCATCTACTGGAACCTTTTCAGGGCTGGACACGATTAAGGTCGGCGGTGATTTGAATCCCGCTTTCGATTGGGGATCCTCCGGAGATATGTCGAAACCATCATTGCCTTGGCCACTCTGTAAACAATATCGATTTATATTATAGATAACACAAAAATGTACGCAATAAAATATATCTGATGGATTAATTGTTATCAGAATTACTAGTGAGATTCTATGAAATTATTGCAGCGATTACGATCGCAAGATTTTATCAACTCTGATTAGTAATGGAGAGGACACTGTTCTTTAGTAATTTGCGATATTTTTTTTGTAATAGGCATTTCACAATGAAGCTTTAGGTATCTGTTTAATTTGTGCTTTTAGTAAATTGTATTGGTAAACTCTTTCTAAATTAGCGCCCAAGACACAGGCTTGCCGCGTTTAGAGCTAATCATCAGTGCATCAGTCTAACTTATTGCCTGTGCATATCAGAATTATCAGAAAATTACATATTAAAACAGTTGCTGGAATTTAGACCTGCAACTATATGCATAATAATTCAATCTTTGAAACCCTAGTTCACATAAATACATAGACCTTTATTTAGTCCTAGCTACCGCATTAGGTTAAGTAACCTGTAATGGTAGATTAGTGTAATAATTAAATAAATAAATAAATAAATAAATAAATAAATAATGATAACATAAATATACTTTTATAACTTTCATGGTATCAAAAATAAATATATGCAGATTCTACGAGCTCTGTAGACCGACTACAAAAAATTAACTAAAGACTAATAAAGTTTCCATAGTAAAAGCGCTTGAGGACACATATATTAATTTTGCAATTTAATAACGCATCACAAGCACTCAATATTCAGCATGTACATGCAAAAGATTGCTTCAGTTTTCAAAGATAATGAAATGTTAAGCGATCGCTTGGTCATTCTCACGTGTATAGAGGTTTTATATATCAGTGATTTACATTAGCAACAGTCCAGTCGTAAAGCAGTCTTATTATTAATCCCGATTTGCATTTGTTTTTTGTATAAACGCACGGATCAGATCCCTACAAAACTGACCTACCGTATTCTCGTCAATAACGAACATTGATTTGTAGAATTATTTAATTGATATTAACCTAATTCAACTGTAAACAGATGCTATCACTGATTGAAATTCAGATACAACTTCTTTAACCCAGTTTCAAGCTGTGTAATGTTAGATAAGTATTGTAATTAACACGACCTTATTGATTTGAATTCAATGCAGTGTTTCAAGAACAACAATTAGTAGCACGAATAATTTCCATGTTTTTATATCAGGTACCTAATGACTATGATAACGATAACCTTGTGCTTTGGAACTAGAAAGGAAATATCATTTTGTTTGTTATACCGCTGATTGGATGAACTTTTGTTTATAAACTTAATTATTCGTTTGAAAATGTCTAGCACTGAAACTACTAGTCGGATTTGAAACAAACTTTTTGCTTTTAATAGATATTAATTTTCAAGGGTGAAGTGAAGAGGTTATCGTGCTACGTCCCTTAAAAATTGCAAGGTGAAGGATTAATTTAAGATAAAAAGTTGATTGGTGTTTCATTACCTATCGTATATTAATTTACTTTATTTAATTTACAGTTCGTAGGTATACAATAGTCACGTCTTCGAACGGTTCAATGAAACTCTTATCTTATGATTTGAATACCTAATACATGGCTGAGTATTTCATATCCGTATCTATAATAACGATAAGTAAGCTTAATCTAATCCATTTACGTTATTTAAAAGATTAAATTTACAGGAAAGTAATTATCCGTGAACAATTGAATAGATTACTTTCTTAAATTTGCATGCATAGGTCAATAAAATAGTTGTTAATTTTCATAACTTCCAGTTATGATGTATGAGTAATGAATTTATTAAGGTACTAGACCACTCAAACTAGCTGACCCAGCAAACGTTGTTTTGCCGTGTAAAAAAATGGGTATCGATTATAGAGCGGTGGAAATTTCGCGTTGTACCTATGTATTTTTGTATGCTGTATTATATAAAAAAGTAAAAAAGAGAACTTTGCGTGGACCACCACGCACAGTTTTGATATTAAGGGGATGAATATAGATGTCCGATTCTCAGACCTACCCAATATGCACACAAACTTTCACTTCATGAGAATCGGTCTAGCAGTTTCGAAGGTGTTCAATTACGTACATCATGAAACGAGAATTTTATACATTAGATATAGGTACCTTAGTACAATTTCTACTTGCGTGGATTTATAGAATCGGTAAACAATGCTCCGTTAAATGTATCTCTGTTGAACAAGACCTTTTTCCTCTTGAAAATGATTACAAGTAGGTACCTATTGACTGTGCCGTTGAAATATATATAACATCGAGGGCCAGACATCAATAATAGCAAGGTTAGGTGTCAAAGTTTGGTGAAGCATATGCATATTTATGATTTTGAAGAGTTCAAAATATACCAAGGTTCAAACTTTTAAAATTAGATAGGCCTATATCGCTTGATCTCATTTCCATTTCTTATTTTTTGATTGACACAATGTGGATCGCAGCCTTAATGGGATTATAGATATTATATTTGGGATGTTAGGATTAGGATTTGAAGTTAAGGTATTTAAATCATCTAGGTATAATGCCTTACTAGATTTTTGTTGTCATTTGAACCTGAATTATTAATTACACGAAAAATAATGACATCGTTTTCACATGAAACGTAGAGACATAAACACTTTATACTTTTCGTAACATCTTGCCTATTTTTTATCAGCATTCCATGTGTTACATATTCAAATTGATTATACCAAATACCAGAATGATAGTTTAAAATAAAAGAATTGAGTGTGTTTATCGGTAATTACGTAGGTTGATAAATATATATCAGCTTTACAATATTTACGTTGGTCATACAAAGGAAAATATAGCGTTTTCGCTAATGAGGACTATCGGTTCTCATGATAATTCTGGAGATAATCATCTGGTATTTACTCAATTATTTCATAGTATCAAATTCCAGTATTTAACAGATTAAGGATTACATGTAGGTACGACATTTTCTAATCATAGATAAAAGTTTAAATTAACCATAATTATAATAATACCTAGGTATATAACCCTATTGGTACTATTTCATACTAATCAGTATTGATTTAATGAAAATACAAACATATCTGCAACCACTCTGGCGCAAGTCGCAATGACGAAGAAAAAAAAATTACACCTAAAATCATCAAAATTCATCTTTATCTTGACTTTTACTATTTACCCTTAAATGCATCATCTGTGATAATTTCAACAGCCTAGCTATCACAGTTCATTATTATACAATCAACCAACATAGAAATGATATTTTATTTCTATAGGTCACGTGACTTTGCCCTCTCATGTCATACATTCGAGCGTTGTCTATTGAAATTAACGATTATAGAAATGGCACTCTTCTGGAGGGGATGGTGACGGTCGGATAAATATGGTTCCGTTTTCAGCCATTGCTTGAACCAATTTTTCTATATATTGGTTCTTCAAGAAAGTTTATTATTATGCCAGGCATCAGACTTCAAAGCATAAGTAGGGACTATTACAAAATGTTGCAAACACAAATACTAATTAGTGATAAATGTTAAGTACCTATTCGAACGCGGCAACCGTCTCTATATGAATACAAAGAGCGTTTATCCTCAAGGTAACTGTTAGTGCCATTTATAGCCGACGAGTTATTTCAGCTGATTGCCATATTCTATTCTACCTTCAACGATTAGGAGTGATCACTTTAATCATGTTGTTGGGTTCGTCCGCGAGTAATTTGTTCTAATTTCAAATTAGGTTAATTGTTCTGCACTCATAATCTAAAATGGTCTACTTTTTCTTTTTTTTTAAATTTTGGAATTATTGTCTCAGTACAGGTAATGTTCAAAGTTACTATATAATGGAATCTTTTTCTTTGAAGTAAAGATGTCATAAATAATACATTTATTTTTAAATTTTCAAAGAGCTATGGATAATCTACGGCCGAATATGAATTACTGTCAACCGGAAGAATTGCACAAATAAAAAAGAAAACAATTGTGTCTTTTTCAATTATGATATGATTAATACATAATAATATGTACCGTCATTTTTTTATCCGCAAAAGACGTGTAATCTAAGTTTATCTTTAAACCCCAAAAAGGAATATTTTTCCTTATAAAGTAAGTACCTAATTGTTCACCTCACTAATACCTATCTACCAAAGCATGTTTATGTAAACAAACGGATCTGAATATAATCATAATAAACATATATTTGGATTTAAGGTGCTTTTTATTCATACTTGTGAAGCATTAGAGACAAACAATCGTGGGTTTTGGAATTATATGAGTAGTTATAATTTAGTAGTTATATGTATTATACATTATACTAACAAGAGTTATATAAAAACCTAGAATGTAGAGTTTGACTTATTGACAGATTCCGACTGTTTCTCAATTCGAATCAAGTAAATAATAAACTATTTATTGAGCCGGCATAAATTATAACACATCTTTATTTGAAAATAGACTTAATTCGATATCAATCTTTACATAAACACAGCCTATTTCTAATCTTCCTACCAAGGTACTTTCCCTTGTTACCAATAAGATTTATCCAGTATTTTTTCCACCCAGTTTGAGTCACTTCCCTCGTAAAGTATTGTAAACATGTTGACTAACGAACAACAATAAAAATTGTATTTAAAACCGATAAGATATAAAAATATAGAAGGAAACACGTGAACGCTTTGGCAAAAAATAAAGAGCTACAAAAGGAAAAACGTGTACAACTTAGTATCATATTTAGAACTAGCTTCTCGCCCGCGGCTTCGCCCGCGCCGATGTCGGTTATATCGCGTTTCCAAGAGAACTCTTCAAAAGTCCGGGATAAAAACTATCCTATGTTCTTTCTAAAGGTCAACTCTATGACTGCACCAAATTTCATTAAAATCAGTTAAGTGGTTTAGACGTGAAAGCGTAACAGACGGACAGAGTTACTTTCGTATAATATTAGTAGGGATAATACTTTTGTAGTTTTGCAAGTGAGATTACGGATAGCCGGAGTGATTGAGGTCATAACACCTAACCGCCGCGTACAAGCGTTTGTGTGATCTACGAATGCTTGTTCTGAGTCTGGGTATCTTTGTGCATGTGAATTTTATGATTGTTGAACCTACCGCGACACAAGGATTACCTAAATTCCTAAATGAGGGAGTAGTTTAAAAAAAAGAAGATAGTGTTTGGAAAAGAGTTGCATCACGTTTCTACAACTGCCGGACACATCTTAAACAGTATAAAAGTTAATTCGAATAGATTTACTGATCAGTATAAATCAGTCAATGTACTTAATCCAGTAAATTCCGTTTAATAGATAGTCTAAGACCAGGAAGCTTATTTTTTGATAAGGAAATGCCGACCGGAAAAGTAAGTTTCATTCATAAGCAATTATATCTTAAAGTAACTTACACTGCTTAAATTAAAAGAATACCTAATTATTAGTTCAGGGCTAACATTTTAAGCATTATTTAATAGTTTGAAGTTGATAGTTTATCGAAGGCCATCGCTAACTGGGATACTTTTACATTTAGGTGTAGTTAATATAATTATTATGTGTCGAAATTCCAAGGTACAATAAATTACAATGAACATTTCTTTGTATAGAGAAGCGAATTAGTTACACACTTCCTAGGTACCAGCCGCTAGCAAATTAGGTTGCGCACAAAAACAATGAATATTTATTGCGTTGTATATCAGTTGAAAATAATGTTTATATTAAATTGTACATTTGAATTGAGATAATACTATTTCAAGACGTTTGGAAATGTAGGGGTAATGTTCTGAATTATGATCAATTTTCCATATTGCTTCCATAACTGCACTTAATTAGTAGTATTCAATGATTCAATACAACGCCATCTAGTGTCAAACTAAGCAAGCATTGTATGAGCACTAGACGACAGATAAACACACTTATATATATGTCCAAATACATATATAAATAGATAAATTACACCCAGATATACCTAGAACAAATGATCGTGCTCATCATAGATACATTTGTGCTGGGTGGGAATCGAACTCACGACCTCCGGTATAGCAGTCGGGACAACAAACCACTAGACCAGCAGGCCAGTCAATGTAATTTTAATGTCGCCCCTAAATTTTGCACCTTTTTTTTATTTAAAACTACTTATATTAAACAAAAACCGTATTACAGGAAGTACTTGACATTTGCATCAAGGTTATGTTCTGCCTAAAGGCCATCACATATCTAACTACTAGTAAATAATCAATTCGTCTTAATTAGTACAATGTGCTCATTAGACGCGTGTGGCTAATGTTTCAAGTATGGTCTTTAAATGCCGACATGGTTGATTAGTTTTTAACATATTACTAACTTGCTTATGAAACGTACCTAATAGTAAATTATTATCAATTATAGTAAAACAAATTAAGTTAATTCGACATATAGCGAATAAAATTAAAAATAAATGTATAAAATATTTTTTTCCGATGGAAATCATCAAATAACTCCTCCCACTTTGGTTTGAGCTAAAGGAAGTTTTAGACTAAAACCCACCCATGTTCCTTCCTTTGACATTTGTGTTCCCGATCCTTGAGCCTGCACATCAGTCTGTCCAGATCATTAAGAATCTTCAAGCACAAGGCCACGTGAGCTTCCAACATCTGACCAACAACCGTCACATGACGCGTCAGACGCAAGTCATAAAGTCATCGGATCGGAGACTTGAGTAGCCTTGTGTACATAGAGTTTACGCATTCCTTTGTCTAACTTAAGAATCCTCATAGAAAAGATCAATAAGAACAAAACGCCTCATAATTTCCGCAAATATAAGCGTTTAGCCCTGATAATGATAACTGATTCATTACCAAGGGCGCGCCGACCCTCATAGTATACATTGCGCATAAATTATATGCCTATTGACTTGTACGCAATGACTTATGCAAAACTGTTGCTTGAAAGAGGAACTATTATCTCCAGAACGGTAATTACTAATTAGTATCTTTGAAATATTATATGATAGACCGGTATTGGTTTATTTACAAGACTATTTTCACAAAAAATCTTTTTGGGCAATTGTGGTCAACGTTTCCATCCTTTAGCGACTAGATTTAAAAAAATAATAATTCTTATCTTCATGTGATGTTAATGAAATCGGACAAAATAAAAGATCGCAAAAGCAAATTAAGTCACTTTTTATAGATAAGTATTCGATTTATAAAAAATATGTCTCTGCTATCGAACGTTCTATTGCACAAACTTTAAGTAGGTTATGTTTGTTTGCGTGCATGTTTGTAAACATTATTTCTAAGTTTTGACACACATTGATCAAACTAAAATTACTCGTCCTATCATGATGGATCACTGTTACTTGGAATAGTTAGATGTTGTACATGACATGGAGGAGCAAACAGGTGGAAAATTGTAATTATTGATAATATAATCTTGCAAACTTTAGGCAACAACAAACAAGTAGTACTATTAAAGATATTTTGATGAGATTGTATTTAATCTGATCAACGGAAATTCCCTATCATTTTTAAGTGTAATCAGAGATATACAAAAGGGACAGTAGGTGCATGGTATTAGTAATGTAAAAGGTAAAGTAAGCTAAAAGTATTTTTTTATCATGGACGAAAGATTGAAGAAGGTCAAGGAAAATTCAAATTTAGAAGAGAAGAGAACGAGGTTGTTTTTAAACAGAACGTACAAACTATTTTACTTTTTGTTTTGTATTTAGTCCTCTTTAAATATTAATCTCACTGACCGCTTAAGTCCTAAACTTCTATTAAAAGATAATTGTTTCGAAACTTTTTTTTCGGATTCAGGGCGATTCACTAAATCACTCGACCACTTGTTTGATCACAAAGGCCTGTTTACGTAGTCTGTTATCCGATGTAATAGGGGGCTAGATTATCGTCATTATCAAATACGACTGCGGATTAGGCAAATCAATTATGAATATTATCATATTTCACGTGTTTTAATAAAATCCGGTTTGAATATATTAGCAATTTACAGCTATACCTATTGGTTATTGTAAAATATTCACGGAAACGTTCGTTTTCTTGCCTTTATTCATTTATTTTGGAAGCTAAACTAAGACTTAATTTCCTTGATTAAAGCTACATTTGTCATGGCAAGTTGTGCCAACGTTTACCTTAATTGTTATCAAAATAAATTATTATATGACCGTTGTATCATAAATACCTATCTGACACTATCGCGGGTTTTAAATTATGTTTATGTTCCTTATGATAGCATAAAAATATTCAATTAAAATTGTGTAATGCTCACAAAAAACTGGGAACTAATCTTTCGAACATTTTCAAATTTTTAACTGTTGGGTTCTGAACGACTAATTGTGACTCGATATTAAGTCGATTTTTCCCGGCTATTTGTATAGACCAGTGTCGGATTTAGTCTCCAGTTTTATTTGTTTTGCAGTCCGAAAAGCTATCCTAAATAATCCTAATATGAAAAAATGCGACAAAAAGTTGATAAAAAGCTCGATTTTACCTTATGTATCTAATTTAATTATTTTTGAGTTACAAATACAAACACACTTTCACTTTCTTACTCTTTTTTATTTATTTCTATTAATTTATTTTAATGTATTGCTATTGAGTAATTTATCTTATTAATTGGAAATTGAGAATTTAATTCTTGGCAAAAGTTGGTAGTTTTATTAATTTGGGAATCTACGTGAAAAAACCTAGCACTATCCAACACTTTATTGTATATTTTTTTTATTATGCTCTCTTAGGATTATATAAGACACACAAAATCAAAAAAAGAAATATACCTTCAAAGAATAGTGTCCTGTTCCACCATTTGAAACTCGCAAAAAATCCAAGGGCTTTAAAAAAAAACGAATTTATAATGAATTTTTCCTCACCATTTTCACGTCCACAGATTCACTTTCCAGTACTGTTTTGTTTACGTATCAGCTGCACACTCAGTGCTAGGCGCACGTCTACCTCACGTTTGTGAAAAGTCGTGTCGCCCCGTAGCTGGTTTTATACAAAGGCACGTATCAAACGTCAAACGGCGGCACGTCCTCGATGACAGATTTCTTTTGTAATCTTAGATTAAATGTTAAGCGTCATTACGCTTTTCCGAACACTGACTATATATACAAAATTTAAAGATCAGACCACTCAATCGGACGCAACCTTGTGTACTGATCGGCGTTCTACCTTCCACCTGCTTCGGTCTCAGCTACCTTGAAATAACTCGACGGTACATGCGAATAGTGCACTAACAGTAATAGTCTACTTTCAATTTCTATAATTTATGAATATTTAATGCACTCATATGCTAATTCACGGCCAAGACATTAGTTGTTGTGATTTTAAATGACATAACTAGATTAAAATATTTTGATTTATGTATTGACTGGATTTTGAGGTCGTATAAGGTAGGGCACATATACATATTTGATCTACATATTTTTGTAACAGTATAAGACTGATCTTTAGAGATGTAGGATTGTCTTCTCTTTGGACTAGGAATCAAGAACGGTAGACTTATAGCACATACCTTATAGGATTGAGATAATATAGGGAGTGGATTCTAGGTAACTAATTGTTACTGTCCGATTCTTTAAAAGGGTTATGTTTTTAAGAAATCCTATTCTGTCAGTTAAGTTTTGTTTATGCATTCATTCAACCAAATTAGAACCGATTAAATTAACATTTAATTGGCTACTTGTAGAATATATATGAAACTACAACTTTAATATAAAGGCTAGTTTTGAATACGTTACTTTTGATATAATAAAATCTGCAAGCTTGCTCTCTTAATCTAACACAAGGCCGTAGCACTGCCTTCGCGACGAAATGATTTAACCCAAACATAATTACAATAATTGTCTATATACGTCGCATTGCTGGGTGCAGGCCTAATCATTAAAGGGATGATTTCATTGATTACCATTCCAGCTCACATCGTGTCCATACCGGTACCTTAACCTCATCAAACTATTTTGAATCAAAGAGCAAGTGTTTGAATACAAAGCATTTGAATATCATTCCGTAAGAATTATCAGCAGACAAGCTTACACACTAGATCAATTTTGCAATCACGTAAAAAAATCAAAATAAACCACTTCAACATGATGCTCTGCCAATGACCTAGAATAAAAATCATGCTTTTTAAAACAAGTTCTGAATAACATCCGTATATCTGTAACTACATTCGAATCATATTTTTTCTCAGTTCTTCGACCTTGCAATTTGTAGGAATAATAAGGATGGACACTAAATACACAACTTGCTTTATTGGGGTTTATCAAGCAGACCGCGATGATGCAAAAGATTACCATTGTAGCAATGGCGGCATCACCAAGATTAGCCGATATTAAAAATCAGTTGGTCGAACTTTGATATGAATGGCACACGACTATAACACATGATACTTTATCGCCATTTATTCCTGAATCCTGTACAAATACGACAAGTAAAGTCTTCCCTAAGCCATAACATTGACCCCTTTCCAGCGAGATTGTGATGATTTGATAAAGTCCAGCGAGAGAATATTGGTCAGTTCAAAAAGTCATGCCTTGCACTGTTTCCCAACCACAGCTGGGACGAGCTATCTATTTTATTGTTGTAGTAAATGTCACTGTCAAAGCCAATAAAGTAAGTAACCGCGAAAAAAAAAACAATATTCAACTTCAAACTATAATTGTTTATCCTCTTACTGGTCAGCCACAAGGATATCAGTTGCATCCGCGTTGTTTTTGGTAATATGAACAATAAATATCGAGGAAAACGCGATGATTTAAACTTTAGGACACGACGCATAACATGCATTTGTCTTGATTATACCTACGATCACTCATTGGGTTATTAACTTATTCATTTTAGTTCCCAGACTGTGCGACTTTTTATATGATTCTTTGTGATGCGGATTCGTAAATTCTTTGATATGACGTATGACAAGCCGAGAAGGGGATAGCGAGACGACCATTTTTGTAGAGTTGGCTGCTGTTAGCCGTAGCCTGAGACAAATGGAAGGAGGGAACGGATTATAGTTGGGTAATAATAATAAAAATAAATTGTTGGCGCTGCCATTTTATTGAAATAATCTTGTTGAGAAAGACAGGTGCTACAGATCCGCAAATCTTAGGAATTGGCTCACATAACATATTACACTACAATAGCTTAATTAATATACACTCATAGTGTGTAATAGTTCTGCATCTACTTTGCATTCTTCATGTCTGGTCTTCCATAGATCTCTTGTAAACGGTCCCCGCCACGGATCATATAACATTTTCGATAGTTCTTAACGATGCCGCTGTATGTTGAACCTGTGTTCCCGTGGACGCATTTAAAAAGGTCAGGATCTCACCCATGAAGTTATTCAGTAGCCAAGAGATACAAATAAAAAGAATAATGACGTATGGACACCGTTTTGATCGTAACGTAGTCTATTAGTAGTAGGAAAGATACACACGTGACCAAATCTTAAATAAAATAATTATTGTAAGTAGCTACAAACTGATATATTTTACATGCAAATGTGTGCAATCTTTATACAATATAACTCTAAAACCGATAATAATAACTTCATTAATCATGAATACGGATAAACAAATTTATCTTGACGCATCAATCGGCTGATACTTCAGCTGTTTATATTAATGCTATCTAAGTAAAGCATAATCTTGTTTAAGCTAGGTTCGAACAAAGTGAAAACAAATGCCAAGCTTCGTATCATATCTCCACTCTTTATATATACCTATAATAAAGACACGTGCGATAAAGATACATGTTGCTGACTAAAAAATATTCTGGTAATGCAAGCCTTTAGCTCTTATTAAATATTTTTTGTAAAACTTAAGTTCAATTATGAGTATTTTTTTAGCCTTGTGGGATAAGATAGTTTATCCTTCTACGAATAATTTTATGATTGGCAGGTTATCTATATATTACTTAATATTACTGCTGGCTTATTCCTTCCTACTTCAGGAAATAGTATCAATATTTAGTCCTAAGAAATTAACTGTCTAAGAAATTCAAAAGTTATTTTAGGAAAAAAGTCAGGCTATCCATGATTCAGTTAAAAAAAACAAAAGCTCCTTCCGCACTAAAGAGTGTAAACCCTGTGTCGCGGAAAGATGACCGACATTCAAATATAAGAAACATAAGAATGTTACGCATTTGTGCTTATAGTAAGCGTTTGTGGCTCACACAAATACTTGTCCTATGCGTGGATCGAACCTACGATATGTCATCGCAGTTAAAAAAAAACACATTTCAGTATACCACAAGTAATATGAACACTCATATCGTATTTATCTGTAACAGTTAACATACACAAAACATCGTAAAAAAACACAACATAACAACAAAGGTGTCTTGCTCATGTTGCTTTTACAAAAATAATGATGTGTAATATTGTAGTACGCTTTTTTAACGTTCTATCTATCTATCTTTAAAATAATTACGGTTGACGTCATTGTATGATAAAGGGACATTGAAAAATCTGTGTCTCATGATATGCTAGACGTGATATACATCGAAAAAAGACCAAATATACGAAGAAACCCCAAATACAAACTGAAATAGGGATGACGATTAGTTTTTAATGTCTGTCAATGTGCGCATAAGTTCATCAGAGTACAGTGAATGGGAATTACGCGTGACGTCACTTCTATATAAATTATACTTTGACCTTACGTCACAAGCCCCTCTCCTAAACTTTAGAGTAGTTAAATGAAGGCAAAAATACGTTCGTTATTAATTATCTATGACGAACCCAATAATGTTTTTGCTTTTCATACCCAATCGTCGTCCCTATACCGAAATACCTTCAAAATAATGGGATATTTATGGTGATTGGAGAGATGAAAAACGTGATCTTTTCAAATATGCGACAATAGATCTGCCATTGACTGTTAAAGCGTATCTTGGAGAAGAACAATATCATAAAACGTGGAGGCTAACAAAGTATTGATGGACGAGACAAAGCATGTCGTGTGTCTATTATTCAAATGTAAACTGTCATACTATTCACATAAATTCCACTTTCACTTGTTTCACAGTAATCACATCATTCAGGTCATTTTAGGTTATTCTCGTTAAGTTCCGTTGCCACGTGCAGTGATCCCTAAATTATGGTGACTGAAGGTTCTTCCTGACAGGTTTCCTCGCATAGCAGGTAAACACAGACCGGTTATAACTACATCCTTTGCGAAGGTTTACCTTTTTACCATATCTGTAATTTGCGTAGTAACTGTAAGTATTTACCTATACCTATGTTTAATCGGTGTCTATCACCGAATAATTGATTTATTAAAACAATTATCATAATCGATAACGATATCTTTAATATAATAGTTCCATGATTTTTCGTTTGGTATTGTTATTTAGGAATAAATTTAAGTATGACAAGGTGATCGACCTTTGTTTTGATAAGTAATACCTGCTGAGTAAAGGCAGAAGATACTTAGGACTTGTGTCAACTGTAATTGGTTCAGATTTTCCTTTGTTATCACTTTTAACGGCTACATCTAGTCAGGTGCCGGTTTCAGTGTATCTCAAGCCTACTTTAATCGTTTAATACCATATTATAGCTATAATAATTTATACATCAATTGATAGTTCAAGATAATAAAGATATCAAAAGCAATGTAGTTTTACGTAAATTATAAGGACTAGACGATAAGGCCGCAGCTTTCTGCCAATCAAGATATGATTGGATAACCTGCGTCATAGTTTGTAAATGTTTAAAGATAACGGTGAAAAACGCCACGTTGACATTGTGGGTCTCGGGTTCGTTATCCCGGGCGGAGTCTGCCACCAGTTAAAGCACAACCGTTGCAACTGTGGTAGATAGAGTGTATCTTTATGAGATGGTAGTGATGCGTGCTGGAAAAGAGCTCTTGATCTAAACTCTAAATCGGGCTTTTAATTTAGACTACGAACATCTCTTTTGTTGATACGGATTCCAGTTTTACTGAATTTAACTAAATAATATTTTTTACATCCCACATATTTGACCACAAAGCTCATTTTGATGGGTAACACAGTAATATCTTTTATATTTTTTTGGTAAGGTGGCGGCAGCCTCTTGGACATCCTCTCCCTCGGGGGAGGGAACGGATAGTGTCAGACTCTTATTCACTAAACCTGAACACCGGCCAGTAGTGGGGGCCAGCGGGTCACTTTCTCGTGATGTGTGGAGGCCGACGTGTAAATCGCCTCATATTGGAACCACATCAGAGCGCCAAATGTGATTCCCCACCGTGAGTCCTATACTCGGACGACAGACACCCCCGTGCCGTCGCCCAGAATCCTAGTTAGGGCGGAAGAGCTCATGCGTGGGTCGGCGCCGACGCACTCGATGTCGGCGTATGGGCGCGTTGTTCGTGATAGAATCGGGCGAAAATAACACAGAATTTAATCAATTAACCCAGATTTATTTGGAGCATTACATTGCAGTGTAACTGTTGGCACAAGAGAGAGTGACATAACCAATAGATAGTAGCAAAGAAGGGAAACACACTACCCTTACCTAGTAAGGGTTATTTTAAGGAAAATTGTTTGATTTAATGAGGTCAACGTATGTCCATCGGGACCAAATGCTGTTTAGTTTTTCGTGAGATTTACGGAATACTTCTTTAAAAAACACGCTAAGATAACCGACAAGGCAGCCTTACTATGGCACACTGTGTTACCCATTAAAATGAGTTGTGTGGCTAGTTTTCAGACTGGAATCCGACCCTGGGTAAAAGGTAGCCTAAGTAAAAATTGGTCTACGCTTAAATACGAGTAAATAGGTAGGTCTCTAATTAGAGCCCAAATGTTAAATTATTACGTCCTCAAAAACCTTATAGCTTGAATATACTTTTTATCTCATTTTTTTGATGCAAGCGTTTAAAAGTGAGTGCGTTATTTTATCCTTCACTTAGATACAATGACTATTTAAATAAATGATTTAAATACAATGACTGTCAATTACTATTTCTATGGATTAAAACAAGATGATAAGCAGTGAATCATTTACAAAATTAAACCGGACTTATTATTAATTGTTTTTTATGTAATTTCGATAATATATTTTTGATACATATCTTATCTATACAATACCTTAATTTTTTTTTATTGATCTGAAATGGCAAAATAAACTTATTTCAGAGCTTAATGCAAAATGGTTGTTCGAAATCAGTTGGTCAAAGTCTAAAGCATGATGCAAGTTTAACTCTATCGAACCCTTATCAAGTAGTCATGACAAGAAATATGTTATCTGTTTAATATCTGAGTGCATTCACACAACCCTGCAATATTCTGAAGACATTGGAAATATTGTAAACCAGTCCTATGAACAGTAGTTAAACATTTTATTAAAGAAACCAGATTGTCAGAAAAATTACTTTCATTAAAACTTGCCAATTCCTAGAGATTATTTTTCATATAAACCAGAAAATACTTTAAAAAAAAAAACTTTTCAGAATCTGTGTCAAGTCTCAGTAAAAAGGAATCGGCTAATCGCAATTTAAGAGTACTAAAGTACTTCATAAATTATAGAGTTGAATGAAAAAATCATTCTCCAGATAGTATTACCTAACAGTACGCAAATTCAAGTACAATAGCACAACATAGTCAAGTTCTGTTAGGTAAATGTTTATACACGCGAGAAAGATAAGTATGCTAATACAACTAACTGTAATCGAAAACACATTGTTCTATTTCTATATATCTATGCACCAGACTATTTATTTTTCAAATTAGTATCTGCGTGATAATCATCATTATCCTAGCCTTTTCCCAACTTTGTTGGGCTCGGCTTCCAGAGCGGCTGCATTTCATATCTGCTCAAGCCAACAACTCTGATGACTGGGTAAAAGGATAAATAGATGATAGATACATAGATGGTCACTCAACTACGGTTCGACTGTATCAAGCGCAGCTTAACCTGTGATCGATCATCTTGTGTTGTTGTAGCTTAGCCACGAGCTATTACTTTAGTCATATTTTTTTCGCAAAAAGAAAACAACAAACACGAATCGATCACGAAATTTTCTCGTGGCCCGAAAGCAGTCAGCAGACTTGTAATCATATTCAGATTACCATGTTATGAAAAACACACTGCAGTATTTGTAATAGATATCGTTATTACTTCATTTTATAAATTACGATAAAACTCGTAAAATAATATCACAATTCTTAAAAAAAGATAATTATAATGACGGATTTGGGCTAGGTAAATAAAATATTACCGGTTGTTTCCGGTGCACCACTGCCGATATGTCTGCAAGATAATATGCCTTGTAAATTTCCCAAGTCTGTGTAAGGGCCGCCTGCCAAATAGAGTCGAAGACTATACTTTTAGTCTGAGAGGTGAAGACAGTATCAATCAAAATCACGCAGAGCATGCGTGAGCAAAGCAAATACTAACTGCACTTATGAAGTGAATAGCACCTAACAAGAAAAAATTTAACACATCAAACGTTCTGTGATACAGTATTTTAATTGTTTTCATCAAGGACTTTAATAGTATACACAGAAAAAGGGCAGGAAACCTTGATGTAAACAATCGCAAACCTTTATGATACTAAAATTCAGTTCAGTAATATTCAACATCATAGTTTCATTTTGTTGTTATGTATCAGAGCCGCAACGTCTTAAAATGCTATTGCAGTTGTGGAAGGGTGATAGCGCATTGTATCGTGTAAAGCGCTGTCTCTCTCTTATGTATATCATTATTCCTAGGTAAGTACTTTCTCAATATTTGAAACCACAACCGAAACAAATGTCTGCAAATTTTAATATGGGCTTAAATATATTCTTTATTAAATGATGTAACAGTTTACTCACGCGCATTTATCGGGGGTGCCCGACTAGTTTCGGACCCAACCGGAGTCCTTAATCATGAGCTGACGCGGTGAGACGGTCAAGTTCGACTCGAGATGCTCATAATGAATCAGCCTGACGATAGTTATTATAAAAATTAAATATATTCTAGTTAGAACAAATATGTACCTATTTATCGTGTATGTTTATCTGGTCTATACTATCTAATACTAGTAAATACTAGCACTAGCACAATCGATGTCTACGACTTTAATCATTGTCTATAATTCTGCGCTCAGACAAATAATCTTCTAAGCGAAGATATCATAAATCGTATGTATAATAATAACCATCAGCCCATAAAATACCTGAGTATATCTGATAGATGCCATAAAATTTATTAATTTATGCTCTGCAATAAGCTTTTAATCTTTTTTTAATATTACACAATATTTTGTATATACTCATGCCTCATAGTCGTACTTTCGCATTTCATTCTTATTTTCTTTAAGTATATACTTAGTAAACAAGATGTAATAACTATTACCTATAATATAGGAAGTTATTTTGCATTTAATGAAGTACATATATATTAACACAGGTTACAATTATTTCGAATAGAATAGATTAGAAAATTATTTATTGCTCACCACATAATTACAGAATTTGACAAAGAAAAATAGTTCTAAGCTACCATTATGATGGTGTTTCCGATTTTTGGTTATTGCTTTTCTGCAAAATTGCCTTTTAAATTACCAATAAAAGCTTGATAAAGCAAATAAAATTTCTTATAGGTTTCAAAGAAAACTCATTTATTTGAATAAAAGTTAATGTACATAAGCGGGTTATACAAAACGGAAATACATAATTATTCAAACCATTCATAACTAACTCGTGCACACTGATAAAGTTAGCTTAAAGATGCGTCGAAAGTTTTGTCAACATTACATGAGTTTCAGGAGCTATGCGAAAGCATCGATGGCAGACTGATATGGCAAACATACCAAATGTGACCGAGAATTGAACGTCAAACCATATAACTGGTCGTCCTCTTTAGAACCGTCAAAAACAACGTATTCTAGTTATATCACAGAAGAACACGTCTTCTGATATTAGCTACAAACATTCTAAACATAAAATATACGTTACTGCTAATACCACCAAATACATTAGGTTTAACTATTAAATAGTAGAACCACACAAATTATAGTCGTAACACAACTTGAGAGCTTGTTAGAGTTGTTCCCAGTTCTGGTCAGGGTGACCGCCGGCGGCCCGAGGGGCTCCAGACTCTGAAGGAGTAGCGTGTCCATGGCCGCGTATGCTTCGTGCACGACGCGCTGTAAATACAACACCAGGGTATAAAAACCAGTGAGCTGCGAGTCGCGTAGTTAAGCTAAAAAATGGGCATCGATCCGTAGCTTAGCTTCGATTTCTATTCTTATTATATACTGTTATTTCCTTTTTACACTATGGGTACGGAGTCCTAAAAAATTAACTCGCTGGCATAATCCGATAAACCTAGCCGATGGCAATTAATGTCTACAGGTGCCGATATGTAAATCTTGATTGTATTGATAACCTTGTTGTCAAATATCACTTTGCAATAAGATTATATATTATGATTAATGAGTTAGTGAAATATTTGATACAGATTGCAAATCGCGTAGACTCTTGTACTTTGGCACGTGTGTGTTCTAATGGCTAATTACTTACCTCAATGTAAAGTATAGTTTTATTTTCGTCTCACCTCTGTTATAAGTTTAGAGTTGTAGGAGTCCGTGGGTCGAAACATCATGATCGTGTATGTGTTGTCGATGCCCAGGTGACCATCCACCCAATCTTCTATCCCGCCAGCGTATAGCGCTGCAACACTAATGTTCATTAGTACCTATTTTATCGAAACCCAGTAGGTATTATTTTTGTTATAAGCCAACGCAATTTAAGATTGATGTTACTTCTGGTTCCAAAACGGCAAAAGTTCTAGTTTCAAAATAGGATTTGCGTTAATACCTAAATTAAACAGCAAGATACAAAAATCAGAAGACCGGCGAGTAACTACCTAAATCAAAGATCATCTGGAAAACAATAGCAGAAACATTTTTAGGTATTACGGACTCTTTTATATGAATGAACCTCACGCAAGAATTCTGATGTCTGTCCGGCGACGTAGGGGCGATTGCTGATGCTGTACGCTGCTGACGCCGCGTTCCCCGCCCTTTGTCTCTGCAAAGATATAATTTACTGTAATTCCATAATATATGTAGAATGAAATTTAGGTAAACTGCTGTGGAATTATGAAAATGAAAATTTCGACAATACTTACATAAATGTGATCAAAAGACCGTTTCTTTCTTGTATGCGAATATGGATATAAAACGCCCTGAAAATAAAATAAAAATATTTTTTCATCAAAGAAAAAGGAAAGTTCATCATAATTCTGTGAAATAAATACACTATTCTGATAGTCTAGGAATTAGATAGAGGAATCAAATTTGTTATTATTGCTTTTATACATTGCATAGGTGAATGAAACAGCTTACCAAGACATCGCCTTCTTTAAAAGCGATGAATGTGAAAAGCGGCGTCCGCTGTTCATGTAGGTAGTGTGTGACCGCTCGCGTCTCAGCCTCGCTGAGCTGACGCACGCCCGCGTACAAGTTGCCGCAAGGGTGTTCCGCGCGCAGCTCCTCCGCTGTGGATTAGACTTGTTATAGATCACAGGCATGTGTAATTTGATGTAAAAAATCTGAACACATAATAAAAAAAACCCGGATGAGTCTACTACCTACTGTAAAATAGCTGTCTGCTTGCATCCCTTTATTTCTTGGAAAAGACAAAAAATCCGATAAAAAATAATTACAAGACATGCATGTTTTATATTATAGTCTTAAAAATTGTTTCTTACCGGGGATCCACTGATATTCAAAGTTTCTGTCAAGATTAACACCATAGCACGGCTGTATCGTACATCTTAAGCCATGAGATTCACAGGATTTGCAGGATTCTCGACCTTTACATGTGTCCCATAATTGCCGCAAATTTTTCGTCCATTCGCGTCGCTAATTACAATAAAAATTTAGTGATTAAACAAAAATAAAAAAATCTAAATCAAGATTATTCAAGTACTTACATGAGGAAATGTCATAGAATAGTCATATCCATCGGGATTGAACACTGGAATCACCCAGAAGCGGTATTTAGTGAGTAGATCGGCATGAGCTTCACTTCGTTCTATTAGCTGATAAAGAACATACATAGCGGCAGCAACTGCGTGATGATCCCTCCCTTGTATACCTGTAAATGTTGATGTTAGAAGAGCTTGCCCTTTGTGACACAGTCAAGACTGTACCAAACCTATGTAATAAACGAAACCAAATTACAAAGGCGCCGCTTTTTTTCTGTCTGTCATAAAGCGAACAATATAAAAATCGAGATTTCACTGTTTGCATGGAACCCTCAGTATCGCGAGCTCAGTTAGTATTTTAATAAATAAGTTTGAACAGTAAATCTGTATGACTTACCAGCCACTATCATCACAGTTTGTTTAGCAGAAACAATTTGATTACTGCTTGGATCATCTACTATCATCATGTAGATTGGATTTTCCATGGTGGTGAAATTGCCATCCGTTACATCCACCCATTTAGCTACAGGACTGTCTTCTGCCCACTGTTTCATCTGATGTACTATCTATACATGGAATAATATTAAGAAATTACAAGGTAATTTGTCAATAAAATGTATAATTGAGAAATTAAAAAAATACCTCAGGTAAAGTCCGTGGTGAGTTAAAATTAAGTTGTCTAAGTTTAAGCAGACTGCAAAATGGGCGACGTTTATCTCTCATTCGGTCTTTGATAGACTTTACAGTTGCTATTTCTGACGCGGGAATACCAATAACTCCTTTCGCAGTAGTCCTTGTAGTGCCGTTGTCCGAAATGTAATCGTCAGGGTAAATGTGTAAATCTTTTATTATACTTCCGTTTTTACTGTCAGAGTATTCGATGTCATTTTCTTTCAGATCCGGGAATTCTTTCTCGTCTTTATCTTCTTTACTGCCCTTTTTGTCATAATATACGTCATTTGCATCTTGATCATCTTTTTTGGAACTGATTTCGTTATCGTCGTCATTATAAAACATCATATTGTAAGATGATTCGGAATCTTTCTCAGCAACTTTCTTTATTTCTTCCTCTCTTCTCCTACTATCATCATATACTTTTTTTTCGGTAGTTGATTCAATTTCGGGTTCACTACTATAGGTATATTCAACCGCAATTGGAGTTGTTGTTCTTTCCGGATGTAAATAAGTAGTTCGGGTGAAGTCTTGGTCCGGTGCGTCTTCCTCAAATGCAGGATATTTGTGGAACTCATCAAACTCAGTTGTGGTTCTGGATGGTAGCGTTACATCTGATATTGGCCGCGTCCTAGTCGGCGTTAACGTGGGCGGTAATGACTCAGGATCCTAGAAGAAAGAATCATTAATGCAACGTCAAATATTTATAACGTATGCTGTGAAAGGTACTCACGTATAATTTAATGGGAGGTGGAGTTAATGGAGCGATAGTTGAGCGTCGAGTAAATGCAACAGGAGCTATAGGTGCATACTGACGAGCCATCAACATCGGGGTGCGTGCTAGAAACTGAGGACTGGCAGGAGGACTGTCATCGCGTTGAGCGTTCTTGCTAGCGTAGCTACCTATAACGAACAATAACAAATAAATATTATTTCTTGCATACAAGCAAACCAAATATGATGTTACAGTTTTTTCCGGCAGCTTTGTTTGCGTCAATTTAGTGGTAGCACGGTTCCCCTTATAGCTGCATGTTTTTAAATATTATCAAATTAAATAAATTGCAAAAGTTGTCTTACCTTTTGGATGCATGGGAGGCATAATAGCATTTAATACAGTAGGGTATGGTATTGAGCCAAGCACTTCTCCTTCACTGCGCGTCATGGATAGTGTGGTCGGTGGTATAAATCGCGTGTAATCTTTCAGCGCCTCGGTCGTCGTCGGCGCGGTCGTGGGCGGCGGAACCTTTGCTCCTCCTATGATAATCTTCTCGCCTCCTTTAGTCACAGGCAGAATGTTCACAGCAATAATTTGATGTGGTTGCGATGTTGTCAATTCTTCATCTAAAACCTTCACTAGGAACTCGTTTGTTGTTTCTTGATTGGCTCGCCATCGCGTGTATTCTGTGTATGCCCTTTTCCGACGAAACACTGGCACAATTAAAATTAATTTTATGGAAACTAGTATTTGTAATACAAGCACTGCAAGTGATATACTACAGCTGTCAGACTAGAGGTACTTACATTTAATGGGACAAACAGAGTATTGGTCATAATCAGTAATGTTGAGGCCGTGGTTGCAGAAAACTAATTGTATAAAACCTAATATTATCAAAAATACATAAGTTTTCATGATAACAAAATCTTCATATTTTGACATAGCATGATGCCTTACTTTGACATTTAATTCATGAGTAATTTAATTTATCATAAAATGTAGAACATGAGTGGCCAGATCTACATCCTTTGTAATACATTAATCAGAGACCTTTTTTAAAAAAAGCTTTAAGAAACTAACAAATCCTAATTTATGCTTAGAACCGTTATCTCCTCTTATTTGTCCCTCAAACTAATTCCTTTCGTGATTTTTATATATTAACCATCTTTTTTTATGATGATATTCATTCTAATATACATCAAATGAAGAAAAGTTCGTCTATTAATCTATGGTTCCATGGTATTTCTGATTGGTACACCCAGACCTCTTTGGAGGCATTACATCTCTCGATATGATTCGAAGGAAGTGTATTTAATTATATAACTTGTACATTTGTTAGTACGATCGCACAGCTTTTTCTGTGTTTTGCCGCATTGTTAACACAATATGCTCCTCAAGTTTTAGTCTTATGGTCTATGACCACCTGGTGATTCTCGGAAGAAGGTGCGAGCTCGAGCCATCAATGGGCTTAACGTCCAATTCACTTTTATCATTTGTTAGTACCTTCACATTTTTAATCTATCAATCCTCTAGACTTTCTAGAGCAATTACTTACTTACTACCTATGAAATTTAATATGAATGACACTATCTCATGTCGGTTTGATAGATTTAACTCTTAGCACTCTATTATAGGCTTGAATATGAAGATAAATATGTTGAAAAGATACATGTTGCATGTTGAAAAGATATCTTCCAACAAATTCTAAAACTCACACACACCCAAATATATTTGTCAACTAACTGCTTTGTTTACTTATATCCTACGATATCCTGTTTGTACGGAACCGTAGAAGAAGAACAAAGAATAAAATCAAACCTGCTATACTCGGTATCACAAGTCCAACTCGCACTTGGCCGGTAAATGTAATAATACCTTCTTGATTAAAACTTATGCATTGTCCTAGTCGATAAAAGTGACAGAACTCCTTTTCAAAACGAGATCAAAAGCTTTGCTTACATTTGCCATTAAAAAATCTTTACTTGCTGTCAGAATTTAATACTTGAGGAAATTTTGTTTTATTATAATTTTCTATCTTCAAATATGCTTTTACAGATTAAAGTGTATTTAATAGCTACGTCCTAC
The DNA here is from genome assembly GCF_003590095.1 of Trichoplusia ni. NCBI lineage: Eukaryota > Metazoa > Arthropoda > Insecta > Lepidoptera > Noctuidae > Trichoplusia > Trichoplusia ni. The sequence continues at coordinate 12,741,109 of NC_039480.1, read as the reverse complement.
TTCTTGGGTGCACTCTTCATGCTTTTATTTCCACCAAGAAATTATGAACTGTAAGTATTTGTGCACATTCAGTCATTAATATTCATCTAGCCAAAAGTGGTTAGTGTGGTCACAGCATAGTTTCACAACTACTCGTAATTAAATCTATGTTGCATGCTATGGTCTCCTGTAGTTGAATGAGAACTCAGGTCAAATACTCTTTATATTTTACCTAAAAAAATCTAAGACTTACACGTATGAGTATATAGCTTTTGTCGGAAGTCTATAAATTACTAATAGTTTTAAAACATTCAAATCTATAGATATCAAAATTAATCTTTGCGACCGAACGGAAGAGTGTCGCATATTTTAAATAATTATAATCAAAACATGCCTATCTTGAGGGTATTTTTAATTGTTTTGATACAAGCGATATATTTATAATAATCGTTAAGCTAGATGCAGACACGATCTGCGTCAAGGATAAAATGATAAAACTAAGTAGGTGTCACGTATCCACTATGAGTATGTCGTCAGCCGACTTAACCGGCCAGCCAACGTTATCACCCCACCTGGAGGAAACAAAAACAATTTAGTGAATTGTTGAGGTTTTTGTGTATCAATCCACCAGAACACTCTGAAATGTTGGCCTTGCGGTTCTAAGCATTTATTTTCATACATGAGGTGCAAGTTCGCTTCCGACGCAGGCAACGTTATAACTAACAATGAAGAAAAGCATCGTGAGGTCTTTGATTCTATACATATATTGGAATCTAATATCACCGATTATAAGGATCTGGTGATCTCATACTATGCAACATTCCCCTAGGGGAAAAGTTCGGTACCCAGCAGTATCTATAGGCAGGCATTATAATTACCAAAAATCCGGTTATCACACGGTCTTATTAAAAAGCTTGTTTTCCAGATCGGGAGCCAAAATAAGGACTGTGAGAAGTGTCGGTGAGGGCATTAAATATAAGCAGTACGCCGACTATAAAATGGTTGCGAACGTAGCTGAACGATACGGTCGCCACGATCCTGAAGTCGTGAACGTGGTACAACTGGCGCCCCTCACTGCTGGCAACCGTAGTATACTGGCTATTGAGCTGCGCAGCGACAGGCAGAGTAGGAAGCCTGGTATCTTGATCATTGGAGGTACGCAGTGATTGAATCTAGCATTTTACGAACTGTGGAAGTTTCTAGGGGCCTGGTCTAGGTTCAAAGCTAAATTAGATGTATTCCGAGCCACCTTACGATTCTTATTTTTAAGATTCGACTAGTAAACGTAGTATTAGGTGCTCTATACACTCATGCTTTTCTATTTTCCAAGTATATATTTTTTGTCCTCTCACATTGCCAGTCGTCACGGAAAGTCAGAAGCTTGAAAGACTGACAACCAGCCTTACTTACGAGTTACGGGTACTTTCTTTCCCGGGTTACTAGTTTAAGCCAGTTTGAGGTTTTTTTATTTGCAGTCGCTCCATATAAAATACTGGTACTTAGCTGGGTCTAATTAGACTGGAAGCCAAATTTGCAAATGATAACTAGTAGCTTTCCTAGTAGCATCCGTTGCAATAATAGGTAGTGGTAAAATATTACAATAATACCAATCTGATGTAATACAGCACTAGATGCAATGTCGTGGGGAGCACCAAATGCTATTTTGGAATTATCAGAAAAGTTGCTTTACGATGCCAGCTATCAAACGCCATTCTTCAACGATTATGACTGGTATGTGACGTTTTATTAAATAGAACGAAAAGAGAACTTGCTATGTAGTGAATAAATAAATTAAGACAGTAGAAAGTTATGTACCTACGATAATGATATTGGAACACTCGCGACTCTTTCCGATCAGATTGTGATGTGCACTTGAGCGTATTTTAAGCAAGGGCCTTTTTGTTTTTAATGGTAGTCAGGGAATTTAAATGCAATCTCATAATTTTGCTTGTGCTTTGAACTATGTTAATATATACCAACGTATTCTTGAAAGGTAACTTGATCGTAATTTGGTTCGTATTTTGGTTATACGTTATTTAGTAAACTTCGTGATCATGTCCGTGCCGCACTCACCTCATTCGATCTCGATCACTTTACTTTTCTTAACTTTATGAAATATGGGTATTATATACTCAACTCTATTCAAAAAGCTAGTATATGATGAAATGCTCTCAGAAGCCGATTCCGCGTTATCGACCGGCCTGATGATTTAAGAATCTAAACTCTTGTTACCACCACATTCAATTCATAATCTAGAACAATATAGTTTCACACAGGTATCTAATACCAATGGGTAACCCTGATGGCATACAATTCAGCCACAACTTAAGATCTCTTCCCCCGCTGGATCCTTACGAATGGGCTCGTAACGCCACAGCGAGACTTTGGACCCGCCCCAGCGAGTGGCACAAGAACGTCGACAACGAATCAGAGTCAAAGGACCCTCTGTGTTTTGGGACAAATATCAATCGCAATTTCGCTTATCACTGGCAAGGTCAGTTTAGATACCGTATCAGGGCAAGAATAATTATAATTATGTTATTATGCATTTCACGTGATACGGATTTTAAAATTATAATTTTAGATGTTTGAATCACCTTGTAGTCACGTCATCATAAGGTAATAAATGATCTATAATACAAGTAGGACTGTTGCCACAGCGGAACCTAGACAAAAATAGTATAGTGTGCTGAAACACAATGGCGAGAGCCTGCTTAGAGAGCTCCGTGCTGCGTTATGCATTCAGAGGTTCTAACACATTAAAATAAGACCATTGCGATTGAGGAAGCGAGAAGGCGGACACACGGCATCTTGCTTGCACGACCGCATAGTTTTATTTTCAAGGGATGGATGACAGGCCGTCGCCGTACTAGAGAGCTTTTACGCAAGAAGGAGTGTTGGCTTTATGGGAGCAAAACTTTTCCCGCTACAATGTGCCGTTTCGCTTTCATAATGAGAACTGTCTTATAATATAATAATAATAATAAATCCTGGGACAACTCACACACGGTTATCTGATCCCAAGCTAAGCAGAGCTTGTGTTATGGCAACCAGACAACTGATAAACTTACTTATATATTTCTAAATACATACATATTATAGATAAATTACACCCAGACACCAGAACAAATGATCATGCTCATCACACAACATTTATCCTGGGCGGGAATCGAACCCACGACCTCCGGTATAGCAGTCAGGGTCACTAACCACTAGACCAACTTCGGTCTTGCAGAGCTCCAGAATCAGTGCAATATTTCCAGTTATTGTATAATATTATTTGTTCTTAAGAATTAAACGACAATTTAACTTATATTTTTATCAAAAACTATCGAAACGTGTCATTGGAATCAAATAAATCTCATACAGCTTGTTGGCAAAACAGAAACTACGATAAAATATTGAAATCTGACTTAATAATAATTCAAAACAACCACGGATATGGAATTAAGCCAACTAATATTAATATTAAACCACCTGAATCTTAGGTCCACTATTAGTGATTCTTATTTCGCGAGGAAAATCTAGTGTTAGGGACTGACACTGCAATCCCGCATAAGCGTGCATAATTAATATCGTAGCAAGCGGAACATGCGTAGCCAAGTTGAAAATTATATCAAGTTATTTCAAAAACCTCTTAAGCCACTCACTAATTTGTTTATACAAGAAATGAAAGAGGAAGAAATGTATCCACTCATGTGGTTTTAATTCAGAATACATATCTCCCTTGTAGGAAACATTCTCGGTAAAAAAACATGATGGAATAACTAAAGCATCTGCTGCGTGTCCTGTTTGATACGACTAATCTCATTTAAAATAGTTGACATAGGTATTCATTTATATCAGCCCAGAAGCTTATAATAAATATTTTTCTGTTTGTTCCCATACAAATTTCGATTCAACTGATGAAACAAACATGTTTCAGATGATGTTCACAAAACTCCTCCAAGATGCTGCCAATACTATCCCGGTTCGAAACCGTTCTCGAGTGCTGAAGCGAAAGCTATTCGCAAATATGTTGACAAGCTAGGTGACGTCATCAGCCTGGCCATACATTTGCATGCCAGCTTTGTTCCCAGAAAGGTAATAAGAAACACATACTTATATATATATATACATTCTCTACTAAGTTTTGGTACCAATGCTACCTTATACAGGTTGTTAGTTGAGGCATAACTTTATTGGATACTTAACAAAGCGAAGGGAAAAAGCATAAAAGCCATCTGGCTTGCCTCTTGATAATATCGTTTGTCTTTGCCGGTCCAAAATCCGCAGATATTCGATAGGAAGTTTTATTTTTCTGAAAGGGTTACCGGTACACGAAGGGCAAAGGAAGGAACTGGTGAGTTTATTCCTAACTAGAGTTACTATCTGATAGAAAAGTGCCTAAACGCATAAGCTGCATAACCTTTAATCTCAAATAAGACTTTTTCTAACAGAAAGAATGAAAAACAGTTTTAGTCGTAGCTCTTAATTATTTAGCATCATAGTATTTACTCTTGGACTTGTGGTTGTGGAAAAGAGACGCTCGCTCTCAACTGACTAGGGCGCTGTCTCGCTTACAACAGTTCTACTTCAAGAGAGCGGCTTCTAGTATGCTTGTTACTTTTATTACAGTAAAATCTTTTTTTTATTATAGGAGTACATTTTGTACCCATGGCGATACTCAGTGCGGCAAACAAGCAACTCTAGAACATTACAAGAAATCGGTGAATATGCGGCCAGACAAGCTCGTCTACCTGATGGGCGAGTATATGAGGTACGACCTCTTTTGTATCTCTCGATAGGTATCCCATACATCTAAGTACTTACCTATAGACAACAACTAAAATCAAGGAACAAAATATAAATTATAGTACTATACAATTGATATTCAACAAGTTTTCAGATGATTTTGATTGGTTCTTAAGCTAGTTTTTTAGCCAGCCCTTAAACAAAAATATTGTATTTGGAAACCTTGTATTTTACTGATAGCCTGTGCCTTAGTGCTATGGTACCTAGCAGCTTATAAAAGCTACCAATATCGCGTACACCATGTTAAACTCATTGGGTAGGTATAGCAGATTTGCATTGCCATGTATAAAGGGCCTTACCCATCAGGCTTATCGTCTAGCGCCAAGATCCACACATTGATTGTGTTAGCTAATGTTTTGATACTAATCAGATACGCTAAAATCAAGTACAAAGAACCAAAACCAGATAATATACTTATCAAACTTATAATTTACTTAATATTGAAATGCTAAGGAAATGTAAAATAAAAAGAGTGTGTGTCCTTCCTTGGCGTATGGTACAAAACACGTGTTCTAAATATAAAAAATACTAGAATATACAACTTGAACATAGTTAATATAGTTACCGATTTTCATTCCACTTAGAACTAACTTCACGATGTAGAATTTCATCGCAAAAAAAAAGTATAAATTCAATTGCTAGTACCAGTAACAAGTACCTAAGCATTTGGCTTGCTAGTACCAGTAACAAGTACCTAAGCATTTGGCTTGCTAGTACCAGTAACAAGTACCTAAGCATTTGGCTTGCTAGTACCAGTAACAAGTACCTAAGCATTTGGCTTGCTAGTACCAGTAACAAGTACCTAAGCATTTGGCTTGAAAATGTTATTTATAGATAGGTATATTTAAAGAAACGTGTGAAGTACATAAGCATCTTGTTGTTTTATTTTAATAGACTTACATTATGTGAAGATTAGATAATGGCTACTTACATTGATTTTTTAATGGCAGTTACTACCTAATTAATTAGGTACATACTTTGTAACATCTTAATAGACCTGTCAGAGAGGTTTTGCTTTCACAAATCCAAAATAGGTAGGTTATTTAGCTAAGAACAGATATCGGGTGTCGACTTAGCTGAAACCTACCTATAAGTATAGGTCAGTTTTCCAATATTTTTTTCAAAAGATTTCGTTTCCAGGTACACCAAAGCAGCAGTGACGAGCGCGTGGCGGGAACATTAAGTGACTACATATCCGGCGTTGTCGGCATCGACCTAGTTTTCCTCATCAAACCTTACCATCAAATGTTTCCAAACGAAACAGATAACAGTGAACTCGGTGCGTATTCCAATATTAATTAGTAGGTACATATTAATTGGGCCAACAACTTTGGGTATATCTACGGAGCTGCTAACCTCTGTTGATGTAAGACTGTTGCAGTTATGGAAGATGTAACGCCGCTCCACACCGTGTTTTACGCCGTTGAGCTATCTAGCTCCTGCATCCTCAATAACCTTTATAAAGTTGTGGTAGGCCACTTGGATAGTAAAGATAAACAAAAATGCTAGGATAATTTATAACATTGAAATCCCCCTTTTAATAACAACGTGCTTTGATTCAAAATTAGAAGTCATCGATCAGTAGATAGCGAATTTTATCTACGAGTAACGTGTGTTGATCATACGCATAGGTATGACCTCGACGACCTCTTTTGCAAGTTTGGAAATCACGCTTATTTCGATAAAGGACATATTAGTCTACTATTCAAACTAAGGGTAAATGCGGGATTGCCCGAAAAGGTTTCCGCGCCACGGTTCACAAGGAGCAAAGGAAGAAACATTTGGACTTTGGATAGTAAAAGTCTGACAAACATTTACTGAAATCTTCAATTCTATTAGAACGCATCTCGCAACCGCTGAACAGTGCATATACTGAAAATAATGAATCTTTTTTATGAAATTTAGTTAAGCGACATAAGGATAATGACGGTGTTACCTACTTGCTTGCCACAAAACACAATCATACGCACTGCCTGTTTTGTTCACATAATTTGATTCTTGTGTGACAAATAGAGCCCGCAACATAAGAAATTAATAAAATAGGCAACGATTAAATTTTTTCTCAATGGAACAGAATTTACATGAAATACGGTATTATTATTTTTTCTTTCGCCAACGTTTCGGTCGCTTATCTAAATATCGCAGTACATTTTTATTTAATATCCTACTCAGTTAAATTTCGCTGGTGAATTAATTTTTATTGTTAAGAAAAACCGCAAAAAGAACCCAGGAATGTGTGCATCAGTAGACGGAGGACTAAAAAGAACATAACTAGCATCACTTTCATTGATTTTTTTTTGGATGCTCATAATTCGAAAAGCACTTAACCGATATTTTTATAAATTTTTCTGCAAGCACCCGGGGAAATCCTCGAGATCTTTGCTTGTTCGCGAAGGCGGAGAGGTGTGCTGATCCGGTTAAAACCACTGGTGTGCTTCACTCTTCCCTTGTAGCTGAGACCACGGGAACGCGATGCATGCTACTGTACTGTGGTCAACAATTTTGGACAGAAGCAATATAAGTAACAAATAAGATTAACTCGAGGCGCAATTAGTAGTTCAAACTTAACTACTGTTACGACCTGGCCAGTCGACGGATAATGAATATTTCTGTGTAATATGCGGCTTTAGTATATTACAGACAGATTTCGTCAGTGAATAGTATTGTGAATAGGTCTTAACTGTGATGAAGTATGTACACTAGGCCCTGAAGACGTCATGTGTATGTTAGTTACTTCGTTTCTTTTTTTAAACGACTCACGCATTCAGGAATTTTAAAACTTGTATCGCGGGGGTTTTTACCAGCATACAAATCTCATGCACAAAGACTCACAACAAGCATTCGTGGATCACACAAATGCTTGACCTACGCGGGGTGTCGAACGCGCGACACGTCGCCCCAATGGGTTTGGTGTCGTGACCTCAACCACATAATTTTACGCGGTTGAGTCAGAAGCGTGCAGTTGTAACCAACGGGGGGAAAGCCGAGGGAAAAAGCTAGATTATACTGAACATTAATATGATGAAACACGGTTATTTTAGATAAAAATGTTTCATCATATAGTATCATTAGTATCTATATCATTTAGGGTTTTTACAGACAAAAATTAGAAAGATTATATCTGTTATAGATTAGAATGTCAGTATTTATAAATGTTATGCCTATAAGTACATCATTAACGTAAAAGATAAGAATGTTAAGCTAACTCAAAGCGCAGCTGTTGTTGTGATCAACATAGTGACAAACTTTATTTTGTATGACACATAACACTTTAAGGAAGCAGTTATGTGTTAGTCCGCGACCGCGCTTAACCTATGCATTGTCCCCAGTAAATGAGAAGTTGACGAACTTTAAAATAATTGACTTGGCGGAGATTCAGCGAGGATTATTCCGGGTAAAAACTAGCCAAAATGTGTACCACGTATGACATTTTCATCTTCCAATAAATATATACTCGTCTGACATAAAGAAATTGGTCATCCATAAAATGTTGGATCATACCAACCGTTACTTAATCTCGATTTTTGTTTTTACTATTAATTAAACGATGCAAAGGGTACCTACTCACGCGTATTAGTCGGGTTTGCCCGACTAGTTTCAGACCCATCCGGATTCCTTTATCATGAGTTTGCACCATATGTATCGATTTTCGCTGTGTTGGTATAGTCGCAACAGAAACACATCTACCACCAGGCAGCGATGCCTCATTATTTAGTATTATTTGCAAACAAAACCATAAAAAAAATACCGATAATTTTGTTTCAGTGGTTTACGTAAAGAAAGCTGTCTCGACGATACTAAGCGTGGTGCGTGGGTGGCGCAGCAGTACTAAACAAAACACTCTCTCCTTCTTCGGGAAAGATGTCGAGTTCTAAAAGATGACTAGAATAATGTTATGTCTGCCTTTGTTGCACAACATAAAGAAAATTATATGAAAATCATTAATTACATTAAAGTTTTTTTTTAATTATATTTTTTTTGAACTACGGTACTAAGTGGAACTTTTAAATCAATTATAATGGAGAGCACCTAGATTCACTCAGCCTACACCGCTTCCTAAGTGATCTTGCTGTGGGAGAAGAAACGGCGCAATAAGCTCTCCAGCAGCAAGATGTAGCAAACTTTTTGCTAGTCTACCTTTTAAGGAGTGTTAAAAATTCAATTATGGATTAAAATATTTCTTCAGTAAGTAATTTTATATCCCTTTCTAATTCTCTAATTGATGATATTCATGAATATGTACTGCATTCAACTTGCGACGTGCGAACGTACTGAAAATGTTAATAATAAAGAAATAAGGATAAATAAAAAAAAATACTCAGCACAAAGTGCGCTCTATATTCTTTTTTCAAATAAAATATAAAAAATAACAACAAATTAAAAAAACATCTCACCCACGTTTGTTTTCAACATTTAATAGTACTTCGGTCTTCAAAAATAAATAACATAGTTACATATTTCTATATGAGCAATGTACAATATTTACATAGTTATAACTAATATCAACTTCTTTTACGTAGTGAAGCGACTGTGGCATTTTTTCTTAACACCGTTACGTCAATGTCCCAGTGCTTTGACAGAACACCGAGCGCGTTCATAAGCGATGTGTGTTTGACACTTTGTGCAAAGAGATCTGTTATGTAGAATAGACTTAAGTCCAAGGCGACTGTGTGCAAGTGTTGCAGTCTTTTGAATAAGGCTTCTCGAAGCTCTGGGTCCTCGGTCTGTCGCCAGTACTTGAGGTTCTTGCCGATGACTGTTATCACATGCTCTTTGATGTCATTCAGACATACTCTTCGTTCTGTTATGCCCTGTGGATAATATTATAAGAATTGTTTGACTAAAATTGTGAATGTAAAACAGTAGTTTTTTTTCAAAAAACTTACGAAATTTCGCTAAATTAAAAATACCCATAATTAATATATCTTTTCCTCCTTTTAACGCAATCAGCTCACAAAGTTTTCCTTAACATTTCTAATCTAATAAAAAAAATCAGGCTTATGTCACCTTTTTCGCTATCCTTCAAATCAAGTGCTATATTTAATTTTTTTATCTGCATAGTGACTTTAATCGATGGCTGTCTTGTAATTGTAAAAACCACATATCCTCCCAAGATAACATCAGATAAAGCAATAAGACTTATAATTGCAGAAGACCACTCACACAGTTATCTATTTGTCCAGACATAAACAATAAATCATACTAAATTTGTAATCCACCTCATTAATTGCAAGGCCGAAAACTAGTTATCAGTCGCAATATGGAATGTCAATTGATAAAATTACTTCCGTTTTGAAAGCACGAGTTGTCACCAAGGACTAGAAATCATAACTGCGACATTGAGATCTAAAAAAAATCGTGAAAATACTTTTCGAAACCATTTTCAGAATATGGTAGCAGCAGCGGTGAGGCATGATCACAAAATTGCAATTGAAAGTGAGCCCCTCAAATGCGAACTCGCTGCTTTTTTTAGGCCACCCTGTTTTTTTATAACCTAATGTTTGGACTAAATAGAGGTGACTGCGGTATAGTATTGTTTATTGGGTCAAGCACGAGACACGACAATATTCTATAATGTTATTGTAATATATTTTTTTAAAGAAATCTATTATAATATATATTCTATAAATCAGACTAAAAAATGATGACCAACGGTTACTACCTAGCGCTTAAGCTAAGTGTGTCGCCGGAAACCGACTGTCTGAATTTTCGAAAAAAAGGTGTAAAAATAAATCCTAGCCCCTCCATCGGTTATATTATAGCCCAGAAAAGACATCAGCAACTGTAGGGAAGTCTGAAAGTGGCACCGGTTACAGAGAAACTACGTGGTAACCGGCTGTCATGGTATGGGCCTGTTATGCGGAGGAATGAATAATGTAGTGAGGAAGGCGTTAAGCATGGATGTGGATGGATATAGGGGAAGAGGACGACCAAAGAAACGATGCATGGATTGTGTGAAAGACGATATGGCTGTAAAAAGTGTTTCTTGTGAGATGACGGCCGATAGAAAGGTATGAAAGAAGATGACATGTTGCGCCGACCCCAAATAAAATAATTGGGATAAGTGCAGGGGAATGATGATAATGATGAACTGTATTAAAGTCGATGGTCAAGTACCAGGGATAAAATTGGTGAGTGCAAAAATTTTATTATCCTCAGAGCTGTTTTTTAAAGGTGTATTTCATACTGTACCTTAACGGCTGCACAGAGCGCGATGCGCACCCGCAAATGTTCGGGCGCGGCGAGCGAGCGCAGCGCTAACGCAACCATACCCGCTGACGTCACGCGCGCCTCGCCCGGGTACGACTGGCTGTCCGCCTCGCCGCGTCTGACAAGTTATATATACTTTAGGCTCAAACTATACGGAGCAAAGGGTATAAGGATATCATACTTTTTAGTGGGACAGTCTGGTTTGCCTTAATACTATCGCAGGCAAACTAACCCCTGTCATTTATTAAGAAAGTTGTAATAAAGTTTAAACAAGACATTTTAGCCAGAATCGCGCAGCGCTTGCGTATGCGACTTGAAAATCTGGCCAGAATAAGACGTGATCGATATGTTTAAGTCAGTAATATATCCTCACGGAGCGCCCTCGGACTGAGTTTAGTCACTTGAAGTTTAATTTGAAAAAAAAAAACCACAAAAACCCAAGTTTTATTTGACTAAAACTTGTCCCATACTGACTCCTAAAGCACATCGCACTATATCTAGTGGAGATTGAGGCCTCTCTTCTCGTGTCCACGCGCAGCCCGCAGGCCGCCAGCAGCCGCCGCGCCCCGCACAGCGGCCAGTACTCGACAGGATGTAACTATGTGTGGTGGGAGCGCGTACCTGTGCGCGGGGAACACGAGCAGCGTGGGGTAGTGGTGCACGGTGTAGTGCCAGGGCAGGTCGTGCCGCAGCGCGTCCAGACGAGCCACCCGCACGCGCAGCCCGCAGGCCGCCAGCAGCCGCCGCGCCCCGCACAGCGCACGCACCGTGAGCGCGCTACAGGACCCGCCACAAACCGCCACTAGCGTCATCTATCGGAAAAAAATATCTAAAAAATTTCTACTATTTTGGTTTACCAATGTGTATACAAATTTCAAACTACCGAGCCTTAATCACAATTTCCGCTGGGATATATCTCTCATACTAAAAGATTTATTTTTCCCCTATTAGGCCTCATTTACAGAGACGCGGGGCGTCTCGCGGCGCGTCGGACATTTTTTCTGTTTACGGTGGAGCGGCGCGTGATGCGGCACGCATCATCGCACGCGTAAACACAAACGTATAGCAACATACGACGTTGTTTATAGAGAAGCGACGCGGGAAGAATAGCGGTGCCCGCCGCTGCGCCCGCGGAGAGTCCTCAAGCGTGAAGCGAAGCACGCGAGAGATGGGAGCGTACGTGTCGCAACTTGCAGCATGAATGACGAAAAATTGGAACTCGTTATTTCTGCAATACTTCTAAACAAGACTGACAGAAGATTCCGTCTCGGGCACAGCCTCATCGAGAATTGCCGCTGCGTGCGCGGCCGCGTGGGACGCGTCGGTGCCTGCCGCGGGCTCCGCCGCAAAAAACGCTCCATTTCAAACAAACGCGTCTAAAATCGCTTCTCCATAAACGCAGGTATACAACGCCATATATTTGAATTCAATGCGGGCCACTCAACGCAACGCGCATCGCCTCGCGTCTCCGTAAATGAGGCCTAAGGCTGCGTTTCCACCAGAAATGTAATGGAAATGTGAGTGGAAGTGAAAATGCGCATTAATAGCTGGTGCGAGAGTGCGATTCGAAGCTGTGAAATATGTCGATGAGAGTGGTGTGTAGTGGGAGCGGAGTAACGTGAACGCCTGCCTGCCCTTCAAATCTCACTTTAGTTAGCACTGCCACTCAAACAGCCCTCGTATACATCCCTCGCTTGTTTTTATACGCAAAAATCTAGCTCCGCTGAGCCGTTTCCACAAGAGCTGTGCTAACCGAGGAAAGGAAAATGAACCGATTCTATTGGTTCTTTACAAACACATCCCTCGCAACACATGCTCGCACATCTCTGGTGGAAACACTACCTTAACCTATACTTTTGAATAAATTGGTAATAATAATATCTCTGGCTAAAATACTCACCGTGCCTGGCGTTTTCACCATTCGTCTGAAACTCCTTGTGGTAAGATCAATGATATGTACAGAATTCTCATTAATACCCATTTGATCGGACTCGCCATCCGATCCGAAGTAATGTGTGTGCGGTACTTCGTGAACGTGCGACCTTAGAGATCGCTTTAAATTTTTATTTGTGAAGTTATATATAAACTCTCTTATTGACTTAGCGTTGTAGTCTCCAGATAATACGTATTGACTTTCATGCTGAAATGAAAATTGTTTGTAAAACGAAAAAATATCTTACTTGAGGTAGTAAAATTTAGGTGTCTTATCTATACTAATATATAAAGCTGAAGAGTTTGTTTGTTTGAACGCGCTAATCTCAGGAACTACTGGTCGAAATTGAAAAAATATTTTTGTGTTGAATAGACCATTCATCGAGGAAGGCTATATACCATCACGCTGCGACTAACAGGAGAACGGGGAGCGAAGATACAATGGAGAATGTGAAAAAAATAGGGCAGTTATAAATCATGACTTATATCTTCTAACCACGCGGACGAAGTCGCGGGCAACAGCTAGTAAATAATAAATTAGTCAGAATTGTAGTAATCTCTACTAACTAGCCGACATCAACACACCCACACACACAAAACAAATAATAAACCAACCTTGCTATCCAAAATAACAGCAGCTGTCATATCCTTCTTATTAGTAATATCTATACCAAGAGATTCGGGAAAGTGATGGTTTCGTACGCTGTCAACAGCTAAAATATGTAAGCTGAAGTTCCCGGTACAAGACATTCCTTCTATATTCGTCATGTTGATGCGACGCTCGTTGACGTCAGGAGGCCCTCTGGGGTATACTGGGCTGCCCCACTCCTGGGCAAATCGGGTCACCTTACAGAAATGCTTCACACTGTCTTGAAGTAAGTTTTCAGGTGATAGTGGATCGTCTTCGTAAGGTAACATCGTAGTTTCTATTCTGAAATTGTTTTAGAGGTTATAATCAGTGCAACTACCCGAATTAATTCTAAGATGAATGATTAAATCATGTTTTTATTTGCACCCTTTATTTGGTGCCTAAAGAAAATGAGAAAGATGAGCTGAGAAGTATAATCTCTGAAAAGTGAAAATGTGTCAAGGAAGTTTCAACCTTATTGTCGTCGAGTGTCAAGTGCCTTTACTAAGAATAACGTCAAAAATGTTTACTTATCCATTTTATGTTCTTTCTACCAGATTTTTTTAAATATATTTAAAGCGAAAAACACTGCACTTACTCATCCCTCTCATAACTTGTTTCCTGTTCATTACTTAAGTTCTCCTCTATAGTAAGACACTGTTCATAACGCTCATAGAAACTCCTTTCAGCGGGCAGGGCCTTCATACTACACTCCTGCAGCCAATCCAATGCGGAGAGCAGTTGTGAATTATCTTCCGCATTCTCCAGTACTTTAGCCATAGCAAAACCTCTTTTTAAGAGAAAATTGAAAACTCCATTCTTTGGATTCTTCTGTGTAGTATTGTACCATGGGTATTTATTGTTCTGTGACTCTACCTCCTTCTTGTAAAAGCGATTGTATTTTCTAATTGGCTTCTTAAATTTGTATTCCTGACAGAACTTTGTAAAGTTCTTTTGTTGATACAGCAATCGCTGGACCTGTTGTAATTTGACTAGTTCCGAAGTCCATTGACTGCTTTCGTTATTTTTGCAATTATAATACTCCATTGCTACTTCTCGCAGCTGTAAAAAGAGAAAAGAATTAGTTGATACTTTTGCTTTGTTGTTATGGCATTTATTTACATATAGCTAAGGTATGATTTTTATTAACTTAAAGTCGCATAATAACAGGAATCAGAAGTAATATTTAATCGAGAGAAATCCATTATACTGTTTTAAATCTCTTCCGTCAAGTTTCTATTTTATAATTGCTACAGAGAACCTTCGTGAGAAGTCCGAAAACTGATCATTCTGTAAGAACGAAGTTTATAACATAACAAAAAAAAAACATTTACCAAAGCATACGCCGGCAACTGCTCGTACAGTGGATTGAGTGGTGTGAAAAGTATTAATATGGGATTGCCATCGACATATCTCTCAAAATTAAATGCTTTTCTCCACATCGGCATTATTCTCGCCACCGGCTGCGAGAAATTCTCCAACACCCATTGTATAAGGGAAGAATCATTCCATGCTTGAATATCGCCATCCCGCGATATGTATTCCTAAGGCAGAAAATCAATTATTTCAGAACAACCAATTACTTGAAACATAACTTTAGTGTAACGACTATGTATTGTTATCAACATACGTACGCGACTAAAACTTTTGTAGTGAATTTGAAACATTGGTAATGTATAAAAAACACAGAAATGTTTGCACAAGTGTACATTTTCAGGTCATTTGGCCAGTTATATGGAAGTTTATTGAAAGTCTAATTTGTGTGACAGAATGCACGTATAGTTGATTGGTTAAGATCACAATGCCTAACCCACTGAGCATGACATGTGGCAGGTTTGATCCCCATCCTGGGTCAGTCTAGGATGTATGTTTTCAAAGGTTACCCACACATGGCACCATCAGCAAAAATGAATTGAAATGACTATACCAACATTACAAACCTTAGTATCATTCCAAAGCATAAGACGAGCGTTAGGAACGCTCTCCACGCCTAGTTCTGCCGCTAATTCCTCTGATGTTACCGCCGCGAAACATATCTCACCGACTGTGTCCGCTTCTCTAGCCTTCAATGCGACTGTATACCACACATTGTAATACTTCGACGTATCCGTTAACGGTGTGTATCCAACAGCTACAGCCTGCAAATATAACAACACAAATATCAACAAAGAATGATACCACATGATTTAAAAATAGTTTTGTTATTCTTAAGTATTATTATTACACTACACTGGAAGAAAAGGATTGTAATATATTTACTCACATCACAACGAGACAACAGATTCACAAGATCTTCGGAGGATGAAACTCTTCTTAAAGGTCTCATCATGATTTCTAGGAAGTTAACCATGCTATGTGCATCTCTTTGACCTGAAAACCCAGATACACTGATGAGGTTGCATGGCATTGAAGATTATTGTGTTAAACCGGATGTTTAAAAACAATTATATTTAAATTAGGAATCTTACAACTTAATGTTCATTATTGATATATTAGCCTGCATTATGCCAGTGCTGGAAAATTACATTTCTCCATTTCACCATTAAGCATCCTATGTACCATTAATTTCAAAACAAATTAAAAGTGTAATATTTGAGTATCATACTGACCATTATAAAGTACACCTCTTGAAATAGTTGTGTACACCATCAAAATAGGCCAAGAGGGTATCTTATTGTTCTGTAACCTGCATTCACTGCCTGGGTTCCAACAGTTTATTGCAGAAAATTTGATCTAAAATAAAATACAACTTATATTATTGAAACATTTTTGCAGTGAATAATAAAAAGTATTTTATAAGTTGGTTACTTACTCCAGTAAGGGAGTATACATATTTTTATTGCAAACAAAATATTTTCAAGTTTTATGTACGAGTGTTGTACAATTAAATATAGATTGTTACTAAGATAAGAGGTTACAAGAGCAATTAAAGGTTAAAAGTAATAAACGAAAAAAAATGCTATGAAAACTACATAAAATTTATTTGTTACTTTTTTTTTATAAAGAATAGAATTTCTATGGCTCAAGGGTTCTAATCTAAATTAAAAAAAAGACTATTTCCTATGGGTCTTAGTCATTGTAGTTCATATAAATTTTTGTAAACCAGCTTATCATGAGTGCATATTTCTTCACATGTACATTATACATACAATACCAATAAATATTCAAACTGGGAACAATACATCATCAGGCTAAAGAAACACTTATCACAATGTTTGAATACTCACTCGATCTTTGAGTATATTTGCAGCTTTTTCAAATTCTCCTCTGACATACTGAGATTCAGCATCCCACGGAGCATAATACATAACAAAGGAGACATCAGCCCGGTTGATGCTAGCAAGTGCACTGCTCAGCTGACCTCGGTACCAATCTTGCACAACCGAATCTGATCTGAAGAACCTTGTAGCTTGAGGGTGTTTAGATATCTTTGTGGGGCTGAAACAATATTATTTATCAATAATAGAAGTAAAAAAAAACCAAGAAATAATACAGAATTATATGAATTTTATTTGATCATAAGTGGTGCTAAAGCTTTTCCTTTTCTTTACAATAATGGTTTAATTGTTATTTATAAATATCTTTCCATTTTAATAAATATATTATAAAAAAGGTATTCTGAAATGCCTCGTAAGAAAATATCTTATTTACAAAGCTTTTTGCTGTCATTGCAATTTTATTGTCACAGCTTGACATTAAGCATGTAAATATTTACCCAGCCAAAACTGACTTTTATTAAAATGTCAAAATATTTGTTATAAATAAATAAGCCTTACGTGTTGTGGAGGGCTCCATACGTAGTAAGGGCCAGGGCTATACAAAAGACCATCTCTTTGATCAACATATTGAGGGTTAACTCCCTGTTGCTCGGTTGTGTTGCGACTTGAGTATTTTCAGCCGAGTTTTGAGCATCGCTAGCAGCACTTGACTTCGTTGTTAATGACGTGACCTGTGAAATATCTTCAGCGTCCGCCGTTGGAAACATTACACGTCATTCAAAAACAATAATGCTGAAATTCGACCGTCGATAACATAGCATTGCAAAAGGAATGTGGTACAACTAAACGTTTTGGCACTAACGATGTTGAGTGGGATAAGCGGAAAATTCATAATAAACCTTCACTTAAATCAAGTTCATTGAAGGTTTCTTATAGTTCATAACAAATAATTTATTTTACACTTGAAGAGCTTGTCATGTCAGCTGACGCGAACTGTCAAAAGTTCAAGCAAATACATCGACTAGTGATGCAGAGTGAATATAAGAAGTCATCATCATCATCACCTTTAATAAAATTAAATTAGGCTAAATTTTTGATAGGTTTAAGAACATAAAGCATACTATTATAGTTGCAAGATGCCTTTTAAAATTTTCTTATTTAGTAAAAATGACAAATGCTAGATGTTTTAAAACTGACCAAAAATTCCATTTGCTTTCCAATTTATTAAGTAACCAAATACTTTCTTTTCCCTACCAGAGAAAACGAAATGGTTTGGAAATTAAGTCGCATATTGAGAAAAACCTTTACTAGCCAACATTACTTAAGTAAAGTTTATAATGCTGCCTGTATCAATTATTTCAGGACTTATTTGATCCGGACCAACGACTTTTGACTTGAGAGGCAATAGGCTATCACTACTTTTGGAACTGTCTATTGTACTGATTTATTTCATGTTCGGTAATTTTGTATTTCCTTACTTTCTAACCTGAAAAATACTACCTAACGAAGTAATGTACATGAAAGTTGGCGTTAATCTCTTAATTTCAGTGTAATTATTTTTTATTTCCTTAATAGTACTAGTAAATATGTACTCCTAAACTTTCCAAATTATGTTTGCGGCTGTAAATCCCATAGTTCAAATTGAACGTTAATTGACACTATTTTTTTTTCCGAGTTGTCATTGTCGACTTTTGGTAGCCATTTTAATTTCATTGGGAATACAATTCACTTGTTTTGGGTTTTTAACGACGAAGTTGTGTCACTTTTTGTGTTTTAACGGCTGACTAGTGTAAAAAACGAAAGGAATTTTAATAAAAACTAAGTTGACACGGAAAAGTTGCAAAAATAATATCTGCGCAATAGTTTGAAACCTGTAACGTTATTTTGTTATGATTCGTTAAACATCCTTGGAATCTCGTTATTGAAAGTCAATTGTTGGAAACATGGAATATCCAAGACAGTCAGATTCTGAAACTCTCGAATATTGGAAGAAACAGGCCAAGTACTACGAGCAAAAGTAAGTGCATAATTACCGTGAAAAATTGAAAATATCTTTGTGCTGCCAGGTGACAAATGGCATTCCATGATTCACTACTTGATTGCATTTTCGTCTTACTTCTAGGGTTATTGATACACAACAAGAATTAGATGAGTACACAGAAAATTCAGCATCACTCGAAAAAGAGTTAGAAGCATCATTAGAACAAGTTGAGAGACAAAACAAAGATCTGGAAAATCAGAACCAGCGGCTGAAGAATGAAATAGAACTGTTAAGGGTAAATAAAATTATGTCTGTTTATGTTTATGTATACTTTTAATTTTCGACCTTTCATGTTATATTTGCACCTAATAATTTTCTTTTTTTTAGAACAAATTGGAAAGGAGTCAACATGAAACAAATGCTTTGGAAAATGAACTGCAAGCTTTAAAAATAGATAAAGATAAACAAGGAGTTTATATCAGAGAGTTAGAACAGAAAAATGATGATCTGGAAAGAGGTCAGAGGTATGGTCACCTAATTAGTTTCCAATTATGTTACCATGGTAGTTTTAAACCATAACAACTGTAATGCTGTCCGTCAATTGCATATTTAACAAGATATTTAATACATAGTATTGTTATCTAAAGTTAACTTAAATGGGAGAAAATAACACATCAAGGTGTTCTTCACAATCACAAATGTTATCCTTATAAAAAATATAATTCCTTTGTAGAACATTGACCTTCTCTATAAATAATTAATAGAAAAACCTGTAAAATAATTTACTATTAAATCGAATGCTTAATGTAGTATTATCAGGATTATGCAACCAAACATAACACTTACAGCAGTTTAATATTTTTATACGTAAAGTAAGTTCATATTTGTGCAATTTTCTTTCAGAGTAATATCAGAATCTGTATCATACATAGAATCAATGTTGAACCAAGCATATGAAAGGAATGCTGTTCTGGAGAGTGAGGTAGATGAAATTGAGAACTTGAGGATCAGGTTGCAGAGAGCGACAGATGAAGCCAGAGGTATGAGTAAAAAAAAAAGTCTATTTATTCTTCTTTTTATTATTTTTACATTGTTGGGGTAGTTGCCATGTGTAAAATTGTGTCACTGTATGTAAATATTTGAATTGGAATTCACAAAACATTAAGTTTAGGTAAAGCTTAAGAAAGTGTGTTGTTTATTGATTACTATAAACCTGTAAGGGTTTAGGTCAAAGATGGAACTTGCTAATATTTTGTTAAGATTGTCAATTATATCCAGGGATATTAAGTTGAAGAGTTTGCAAAAGTTACCTGTTTTCCAGGAGGAATTGTCCTCCTTTATACCAACTATATTTCATATCAATACCAAATTTTAATATTATTTTTGCTAGAAATCTATGTTGAATTACTTAGTATACTATTTAAAAATATGTTAATACTTATTTCAGATCTGAAGCAAGAACTGAAAGTAATGGAAAAAGTTCCAAAACCAAAGAAAGGTGATGAAAGTACTGAAAGCTCATTAGTCAATGGACATATTTCCAATCCATCCCGAACTCAAGTTGAAATTGAAACTCAGACTTCCCTTATGTCACCACAAAAACGTAAGTTAATTATAAAATTTTGTTAGTATGTACTACACGGAAATCATATATATTATTATAAAAGTCTTAATACTTTATTTTCACTCTGCAATTTGTCATTTCATTTGTGTTCTTTATTAGCCAATAATCTGGCTACAAATATTGTCTTTATATAAACAATACTTGAGTTTTCTTAGTGTGGTTTCATTGTAAGATACTCTCCAAAATAATCATATATAAAGTCTATAATGAATTTTGTTTTAATTTTACAACAGGTGAAATAAATGGTAACGCAATGACACCATCATCACGAGTAACAGCCATCAACATAGTCGGCGATCTACTCCGTAAAGTGGGGGTGAGTCAACTAAATGTGTTCACTATAGTCAATGCTGTAATAGTCTTATTTGTAGTACTAGTCACCCTAGATTGCACCAGGTAGTAAGGGAATAGTCAAGGCTGTTCTGAGGCACGGTGGGACAAAGTAAATTGTTTTTTTGGTATGGGATCTGCTTCCGATCCGGAACGCGGCCGTACATGAACTCTTTGGTTTCTGTACTCAACAGAATCAGGTTTATTAAATGGTATGTCATTCAAGCCATTCTGTAAGTTTTCGCTGGATTCTCCGGCAAAATGGCGACCAGCGGCCGAAGGTGTCTCACAGGAACATTTAATCTTACCACATTCGCGGCAAAGAAACCTTTCAAGCTGGAAGCAATAAATATCATGCATACTACACAACACAACCATGCAAATACAAAAAAAAACAAAACAACTACGATCAACCTTTATTAACTGTAAAATCTACTATTTCTCGCTTTTATAGCGTTATAGCTTGCAATTTATTGGTACACTATTAGGTTAAAAATGAAACATCGTTAAGATTAAAAAAATAGGCTTAAGCATTCCCTTCAAATATGAATACTATTTTATGGTATTCTATGGTACTTCATAAAAGTAAGTTTAAGTTACTAGATGTTTATTTAAAATCAGTGATGTATATACTGGCCACAACCAAAATTGTTTTATAACAATACAAGTCTGGTATGTTTAGATAAGGCAGGCCAATTGTTTAATAATGCACCTAACTTGCTGCCTCCGGCTATTTATGTTATGTTTTAAGATATACAATGGAGTATAACATAATAATAGATAAGATATAATTATACTGTATTAAATAAAATTAGCTTAGTATGCTGTTGATAGGACAAGTATTACCAACACATGGCTAGTAGACCTAAAATCTAGAAATTATGCTTGCTAGCTTTCAAATTTAAAAACCCTACTGGTCCTTTAGGTGCACCTGAACTACACAACATGATTTCAAAGGACAATAAAAATATATTACTAATACAGTAATAACTCTATTTTTATTTTTCTTTTATCACTATAGACATGTGATGTGGGCCAGGTAAACACTAACATAGTCCAGCTATAGTCCTATATAAATCATTATAATTATTGTGCTGCTACTGGTTAGTAAACTTGGTAATCTATGACATTATCAGAATAAAATATAACCAAATACAGTTAGTAATATATCTATATAGTGAACAAAATTTCCCAAAAATAAATAATTTTTCAAACATGAATTAATGCAATCTTGAGACCATTTTCGATGTTATTAAAAATTAAGTGCATTCGAATGATGAAGAAACTAGAAATCATCTAAAAGTCGCATTTCTCGCAGGCAGCATTCATTAATGATCATGTGTCTGCTATGTATAATATTTACAAAAGAATATTGTAAATAAATAAATAAGTAATGTAAGAATACTTTATTTGAATCCATACTTACATCTATCGTAGATCAAACTGTATACATAAAAATAATATGTATTACAAAAATATAGGCCTTTTGCGGTTTCTACAGCTTAACAAATGAATACATAAATACATATATATTGAGTGAATTAATAAAATAAATACATATAATAGCAATAAATAAATGTTATCCCTTGACTATTCCCTTACTACCTGGTGCAATCTAGGGTGACTAGTACTACAAATAAGACTATTACAGCATTGACTATAGTGAACACATTTAGTTGACTCACCCCCACTTTACGGAGTAGATCGCCGACTATGTTGATGGCTGTTACTCGTGATGATGGTGTCATTGCGTTACCATTTATTTCACCTGTTGTAAAATTAAAACAAAATTCATTATAGACTTTATATATGATTATTTTGGAGAGTATCTTACAATGAAACCACACTAAGAAAACTCAAGTATTGTTTATATAAAGACAATATTTGTAGCCAGATTATTGGCTAATAAAGAACACAAATGAAATGACAAATTGCAGAGTGAAAATAAAGTATTAAGACTTTTATAATAATATATATGATTTCCGTGTAGTACATACTAACAAAATTTTATAATTAACTTACGTTTTTGTGGTGACATAAGGGAAGTCTGAGTTTCAATTTCAACTTGAGTTCGGGATGGATTGGAAATATGTCCATTGACTAATGAGCTTTCAGTACTTTCATCACCTTTCTTTGGTTTTGGAACTTTTTCCATTACTTTCAGTTCTTGCTTCAGATCTGAAATAAGTATTAACATATTTTTAAATAGTATACTAAGTAATTCAACATAGATTTCTAGCAAAAATAATATTAAAATTTGGTATTGATATGAAATATAGTTGGTATAAAGGAGGACAATTCCTCCTGGAAAACAGGTAACTTTTGCAAACTCTTCAACTTAATATCCCTGGATATAATTGACAATCTTAACAAAATATTAGCAAGTTCCATCTTTGACCTAAACCCTTACAGGTTTATAGTAATCAATAAACAACACACTTTCTTAAGCTTTACCTAAACTTAATGTTTTGTGAATTCCAATTCAAATATTTACATACAGTGACACAATTTTACACATGGCAACTACCCCAACAATGTAAAAATAATAAAAAGAAGAATAAATAGACTTTTTTTTTTACTCATACCTCTGGCTTCATCTGTCGCTCTCTGCAACCTGATCCTCAAGTTCTCAATTTCATCTACCTCACTCTCCAGAACAGCATTCCTTTCATATGCTTGGTTCAACATTGATTCTATGTATGATACAGATTCTGATATTACTCTGAAAGAAAATTGCACAAATATGAACTTACTTTACGTATAAAAATATTAAACTGCTGTAAGTGTTATGTTTGGTTGCATAATCCTGATAATACTACATTAAGCATTCGATTTAATAGTAAATTATTTTACAGGTTTTTCTATTAATTATTTATAGAGAAGGTCAATGTTCTACAAAGGAATTATATTTTTTATAAGGATAACATTTGTGATTGTGAAGAACACCTTGATGTGTTATTTTCTCCCATTTAAGTTAACTTTAGATAACAATACTATGTATTAAATATCTTGTTAAATATGCAATTGACGGACAGCATTACAGTTGTTATGGTTTAAAACTACCATGGTAACATAATTGGAAACTAATTAGGTGACCATACCTCTGACCTCTTTCCAGATCATCATTTTTCTGTTCTAACTCTCTGATATAAACTCCTTGTTTATCTTTATCTATTTTTAAAGCTTGCAGTTCATTTTCCAAAGCATTTGTTTCATGTTGACTCCTTTCCAATTTGTTCTAAAAAAAAGAAAATTATTAGGTGCAAATATAACATGAAAGGTCGAAAATTAAAAGTATACATAAACATAAACAGACATAATTTTATTTACCCTTAACAGTTCTATTTCATTCTTCAGCCGCTGGTTCTGATTTTCCAGATCTTTGTTTTGTCTCTCAACTTGTTCTAATGATGCTTCTAACTCTTTTTCGAGTGATGCTGAATTTTCTGTGTACTCATCTAATTCTTGTTGTGTATCAATAACCCTAGAAGTAAGACGAAAATGCAATCAAGTAGTGAATCATGGAATGCCATTTGTCACCTGGCAGCACAAAGATATTTTCAATTTTTCACGGTAATTATGCACTTACTTTTGCTCGTAGTACTTGGCCTGTTTCTTCCAATATTCGAGAGTTTCAGAATCTGACTGTCTTGGATATTCCATGTTTCCAACAATTGACTTTCAATAACGAGATTCCAAGGATGTTTAACGAATCATAACAAAATAACGTTACAGGTTTCAAACTATTGCGCAGATATTATTTTTGCAACTTTTCCGTGTCAACTTAGTTTTTATTAAAATTCCTTTCGTTTTTTACACTAGTCAGCCGTTAAAACACAAAAAGTGACACAACTTCGTCGTTAAAAACCCAAAACAAGTGAATTGTATTCCCAATGAAATTAAAATGGCTACCAAAAGTCGACAATGACAACTCGGAAAAAAAAATAGTGTCAATTAACGTTCAATTTGAACTATGGGATTTACAGCCGCAAACATAATTTGGAAAGTTTAGGAGTACATATTTACTAGTACTATTAAGGAAATAAAAAATAATTACACTGAAATTAAGAGATTAACGCCAACTTTCATGTACATTACTTCGTTAGGTAGTATTTTTCAGGTTAGAAAGTAAGGAAATACAAAATTACCGAACATGAAATAAATCAGTACAATAGACAGTTCCAAAAGTAGTGATAGCCTATTGCCTCTCAAGTCAAAAGTCGTTGGTCCGGATCAAATAAGTCCTGAAATAATTGATACAGGCAGCATTATAAACTTTACTTAAGTAATGTTGGCTAGTAAAGGTTTTTCTCAATATGCGACTTAATTTCCAAACCATTTCGTTTTCTCTGGTAGGGAAAAGAAAGTATTTGGTTACTTAATAAATTGGAAAGCAAATGGAATTTTTGGTCAGTTTTAAAACATCTAGCATTTGTCATTTTTACTAAATAAGAAAATTTTAAAAGGCATCTTGCAACTATAATAGTATGCTTTATGTTCTTAAACCTATCAAAAATAGGAGACATGAGAGGTGTAGCATAAGTGGGAGATCGTTCGCGCGATCGTCGCTGAAAAACCACTACTTTCATTGTTTCATTACTTACTCGGTTGGGCGGAAGCGGTGCGCGGTCGATGTTAATCGGCGGGCGCACGGTGTTTCGTTCCAAGCGTGCAGAGTGGCGACGTGGCGGCAACGCTCGTCGCCGTAAAACTCCCGCGTGATCCGGTTCGAGGACACTGCCAGGCGGGTAGTTTGACTGGGGCGGTACATCTGTCAAAGAATAACGCAGGTGTCCTAAGGCCAGCTCAGCGAGGACAGAAACCTCGCGTGGAGCAAAAGGGCAAAAGCTGGCTTGATCCAGATGTTCAGTACGCATAGGGACTGCGAAAGCACGGCCTATCGATCCTTTAGTATAAAGAGTTTTTAGCAAGAGGTGCCAGAAAAGTTACCACAGGGATAACTGGCTTGTGGCAGCCAAGCGTTCATAGCGACGTTGCTTTTTGATCCTTCGATGTCGGCTCTTCCTATCATTGCGAAGCAAAATTCGCCAAGCGTTGGATTGTTCACCCATCAAAAGGGAACGTGAGCTGGGTTTAGACCGTCGTGAGACAGGTTAGTTTTACCCTACTGATGGCTTGTCGTTGCGATAGTAATACTGCTCAGTACGAGAGGAACCGCAGTTTCGGACATTTGGTTCATGCACTCGGCCGAGCGGCCGGTGGTGCGAAGCTACCATCCGCGGGATTATGCCTGAACGCCTCTAAGGCCGAAGCCAGCCTAGCCGAATCCGGCAAGGATATGCTCACTGTGGAGCCCCGAGAGTCGGGAGGCTCTAAACAATGTGACTTTACTAGTCGCGCTTCACCACGTGAGGTGCGACGTCGAAGCCCATTTGGATCGCGGAGATCGATGCTGTCCGTTTAACGCGTGCATCACGGCTCCGAAGGTCCGAATTTACCTCAGTTCGATGTCGGGGCTCGGAATAGTCTGTAGACGACTTCCGTTCCTGGCGGGGTGTTGTGCTCGGTAGAGCAGCGTCGTGCTGCGATCTGTTGAGACTCAGCCCTACGCCAGGTGATTCGTCCGAGGACGATGATAATGTAAACACACAAACACACATCAAGACAACGTGTGCGACGACGGACGATGTTCTGTCGCGTTTTCGTTTTCTTCATTAATATTTCATTAATACACGAACGGTACACTAACGATATAACACTCTGATTCAACAAACTCAATTTTAAACATATAAAAAAACGTAATTTTTCACCGCGCCCCATTGAGATGCGCTTGCGCATCTTAAATAGTCAATTTAATACACGAACGGTAACGGGTCAAAAATTAATACACGAACGGTAACGAACATCGAAATTTAAAAAAATAATCTTTCTCTCGATACAAATGAAGTTTACATCGATTATAACTGACGTCTATTAGCCGTTCCTCCTGTAAATCTCGATCGTAATATCAATAATACAACAACGAAACAAGCAAGCGCTCAGACAATATATTACATAGATATGTAGATGTAAACAAACGAATAACACAACAAGAACGCTAAACGAAACTAACTCGCACTCTCACTTCGTACATATACACCACGACGGCACGGGCAAGCTGTGACAAGCCGCTTGAGAGCGAGAACACACCTCGAACGAACATACATACTAGGTACCTACCTACCTAACTACAATATAAATGCAAAAAAAATATATCATGGTGGGTGATCTTAGCGTCTTAAACGCATCTCTAACTATGCATACATATATGTATTATAGTACCTACTAACTAGTAGTAGTAGTAGTAGTAGTAGTAGTAACCAGAAACCCAGCAGGCACGCGCGCTCGCGCGGGGGGGGGGGGGGGTGCTTGCGTTCCTGCCTTCATAGGCGTCTGTGTCACACCACACCAATGAAGACTCAAACACTCACCAAGTCGTTGAACCTAGACAAACACCCAGGCACCCCCCCCCCCCCCCCGGCCACACACCCCCGCTCTGCAGCGCCTCAGGTTCTTTTGTGGTGGTCGATGTTAGTTCTTCAGGTTGATGGAGGCCACCCTCTCAACATATTCAATACCAATATCTGGGTGGGTGGGGAGGAGCGGAGGGGGGAGGGTAGGGGCGGGGGCTAGGTCTCCACTGTCGGCTTTCACTCACCTCGAGGGTAGGTAGTGTTTGAATGACACCACCGACGATCCCTGATCTGCTGATCTCGAAACTTTTCAGTTCACTCGGTCGCTTGGTACGTGGATATCTCATCGTATAACGTATTTCTCCTCCGATACTATATACGTTTAAGTTTGCAACAATGTCATGCGGCGCGCGCAGATGCGCGCACGTATGATGTTGTGCGCGTGCGCGTGCGCAGCTTTCAGCGACTTAACGTTGACACGCGAACATTATTATGTTAGTGTGTTTCACGTTAAGTCGCTGAATGTCGTCTACGAACGAAAAATGGACGACACACACATGTAGTAATATTATTATGAAGATGATCAACACACATACATATTATTATATATATATATATAAGTGTATATATATATATTAGTATGTAAGTGTGTAGTACTGTGTGTGTTGTGCGTTTGTGTAACTTCAACTGTGTGGACCGTCGGTTCGTAACAACGTTACGATTCGTTAACGGTTCAAATGTTATAAAATATGACTTTAATCGTGACGTGATCGATTCAAACGCGCACGGATACGCTAATGTGAATCTTTCGCGAGTTCAATCACGATTATTTATTTTTGTGTAAATAGTATTGTTCTATATACGCATTATTATATGATTACATATATAAACTAAACAATGAATATAGTGAATACGGACTCTGTACAATCCGGGCAATTAAATCGTTGTTTGACGTATTTTATTA
Source organism: Trichoplusia ni (assembly GCF_003590095.1). NCBI lineage: Eukaryota > Metazoa > Arthropoda > Insecta > Lepidoptera > Noctuidae > Trichoplusia > Trichoplusia ni. Next base: position 12,713,036 of record NC_039480.1, on the reverse strand, counting down.
TGTTAACCGAGATTATTATTAAAGTGAATGAAATCGTGTCTCGATACGAACGTTCACCATCGGGGTTTTTTCATTATATTGTACCCTTATAGGCGTCGTCGTAGTCGTCGTCGTCGTCGTCGAAAACAATATTCGTCTCAATTATTATACGAGCTCGCCCGTACAAGCGTCTGCGTTAATCCGTCGACGCGCGGGAATGAGGATTTCTCGTAAGTATCGATATAGAGAGAGGACGGTATACGTGTGTACCACCGCAATCGAAAATCGAAACGAACGAGAACGTCTTTCATATGAATGAAGCTCCCTGGTTGATCCTGCCAGTAGTTATATGCTTGTCTCAAAGATTAAGCCATGCATGTCTCAGTGCAAGCCGTATTAAGGCGATACCGCGAATGGCTCAATATATCAGTTTTGGTTCCTTAGATCTTACTCAGTTACTTGGATAACTGTGGTAATTCTAGAGCTAATACATGCAATCAGAACTCTGACCAGTGATGGGATGAGTGCTTTTATTAGATCAAAACCAATCGACGGATGGCCATGTGTCTGAAGTCGTTAA